>NC_142686.1:76363333-76670000 GCF_056320005.1 Nelumbo lutea | reverse complement strand
CGACACCAGACAGTTCGCCACCAAGCAGTTCACCCCTAGGCAGTTCTCCACCAGGCAGTTCCCCACCAAGTAGCTCATCACTAAGGCACGTCACCACCAGGTCAAATAACGAGGTACTTAGCTAAAAAATTTTTGCATCACAAAACATTGATACGTGGCTAGAAACGGTTACATCATGAAGTATGAATTTTTGTGAAGACTCTACATGAAATATCTGCGAAGTCAATTGTTGCTGAAGTAACTTCTAACTCAGAGAAAATACACGCCTCATTTGAAATACAGGCTCATGAGTTTGCTCAAGCAAAATCTGTGGCTACTGAGAAAGCACAAGTGGCAATGTTGATGGTGCAACATGGAAGAGTTCTTGATGCTTTAAGGAGTGGTTCAATTCTAGAAATCCAGGCATGCATGAAACTGGGAAGCATGCAAGAGGCTTTACCACTAACATTTGCCATTTTGGTTGTTGGTGTTCCATTGACAATTGTTCATGAGCCCGTACAAGCACAATGCCATGATTTAGACAGGGATGTTTCTCATGTATTAATTTGTATTAGAGAATTTGTATTCATTTGAAATTTAACATGTATTAATTTGTGATTTGAATGTATTAATTTTTTTGGTAGAAAAATATTTTGAATGGAAATAGACCTTTTAAATTGCATTTATATTGATTTTTGTACTTTTTTTATGTTAATTGGATATTGTGTTTAACCAATTTATTTTGGATATTATAATAATTAATAATTTAATTAAAAGTTTTTTATTTAAATTGATTTTTATGCAGTACTTATCATGAGATTTGTATTAAACAGGTACAAAAAAAAATGTAGAAATCAAATTGATATAAATAATAAAAAACAAAGAAAAACAAAGTCGACTGTCATACAACCGCCGCCTTAGACATAAAAGAGATCTAAGCCAACGATCAAGGCCACCACCTACAAATGGAAGCAATATTTCGACATACCTAAGGCGGCGGTCCAAAGAGATCTAAACCAGCGGTCCTAACCGCCACCTAAAAACAAAAGCAAGATTTCGACTAACCTAAGGCGGCAATCTGAAGAGATCTAAGCCGGCGGTCCAGACGGCCACCTAAAAATGGAAGCAAGATTTCGATGGACTTAAGGTGGCGGTCTAAAGAGATCTAAGCCGACAGTCTAGACCACCACCTAAAAACGGAAGCAATATTTCTACAGACCTAAGGTGGTGGTCCAAAGAGATCTAAGCCGGTGGTCCTAACTGCCACCTTTATTAACTCTGAGCCAGCGGTTATGACATACTACCGTGTCGGACCGGTCCTCAAAGGCGGCGGTCTTAACCTAGGCTGGCAGTGGTTTAAGGGGCGAACTCATGATCACCACCTTACCTCTGAGGCGGCGGCGGTCTTTTTTGTCTAAGTCGGTGATCAGACTACCGGTTTTGACCATTTTTCTTGTAGCGAAAATACCAATGATTTAATTTTTATGGCTCATATGAAAACCAAGATAAGTATTAACTCATTAATTACATTAAAAGATTAAAATATTTAGACAATCGCTTTTGTAAGCTTATATGATATGATGCTAATAAATTAAATACTATGATTTAGCTTTTATTGCTTAAATGGAAATCAAGTCAAGTATTAATTCATTAATTAGATTTAAAGATTAAATCATTTGGATAATTGTTGTTTGTAAGTGTAAACATTATATTATATGGTATTATAAAATGTTGTGATTTAACCTTCCTGACCTACATGAAACTAAGGCATGTATCAATTCATTGTTTGGTATTAAAGATTAAAATATTTAGGTAATTGTTATAGTATTAACCTTACATTATATGATGCTAATAAAATACTGTTATTTAGGCTCAAAATATTGATATGATATGCCTCATATTAGGTGTATCATATCGTATCTTAAGGTTGGGATTTACGAGATTTCAATTTTTTGTATGATAAAATATGATATTATTATTAGATGATTAATACGAAAATATAGTGCAAAAAATTAGTTAAAACAAACTCTCCATACACAAATTTAATTTTGCAGAGTATCAATACTTTGAATCACGTTTCCATGGCAATCAAGACAAATATTAAAATCATTAATTGAACTTAAAGATTAAAACATTTAGATAACCATAATGATAATAGAATATAATGCTTGTAAAATATTGTAATCTAATTTTTGTGGTTTATATGGAAGCCAAAGCAAGTAATAAACCATTAATTTAATTAATTAGATGTAAAGATTAAAATATTTGGACAATTGCTTTTCGTAAGTATTAGATTTATATGAAACTAGTGCAAGAGCAAGTGTGCGAAATAAAAGGACAAAAAAAAAAAAAAAATCCCTTATAAGTAGGGATGTAATGTAAATTAAGTAACCACCAATGTCGCTCAGTCTCTCTCTCCCTCTCTCTTTCTTGTCCGCCAACGTCGCTCGTCCATTCTTCTTTTATTTCTCTCCCAAGTTTTACGTAACCACCAACAAATTCCTCTCCATTTCTCCTTTGTCTCATGATAACCCCTAGAAGAGAATGACGAAACCACCGAACATGTAATGTAAATCCCGTCCTAAATTTCTTCACTTGGCTCATTTTGCATACGTTAGTCTTGTGGAACAACGTTTGTAGATTGGGATGATCGAGGTTGTTTCTGAAATCTTTCCCCGTCTGGTATTGCTTTACTATCTTCGATTTTCATGCTTATTCTTGTTCTTGAAGTAGGTGGATTAGATTATCTACAAGTGCCTTTGTCATTATTTGTTTTAATCCTGATAGTGTTAGAGATTTCCTTCCAGAGAATATATGATTTAAGAGAAGAGAGATTTCAATTCACTGAAATCAAAATTTGGTTTTGACGATCAAAATCTAGTCCTAGCAAAGAGTATTTCATTTTGCGTTTTTGGTGCAAACCCAGAACAGAAGTAGTCCGTCGTGGAGTTGTATATATAATAAATTAGTAAGATGTCGGGAGGTTTGAATTCAATGCGAGGGATTCCACCAGGAATTCTGCTCTTAAGGAGCCTAAGAGGTAGGGATTGGAGCCTCACTACGTATAGATATGCGGTTTTGCTACTTACTTTTATAGCATATGCTTGCTACCATGCTTCTAGGAAACCAACCAGTATTGTGAAGAGTATCTTAGATCCAGGTCTCAAAAGCACATAACAAGGGATGGGCCCCTTTCAATACTAAAGATGGAACTATCAAGTTGGGAGAGATTGATGTTGCATTTCTGGCTTGTTATTCCATGGGAATGTATGTGGCAGGTCACCTGGGAGACACACTCGACCTACGTCTCTTCTTAACGACGGGAATGATCGGGAGTGGAATTTTCGTTGGGTTGTTTGGTCTGGGTTACTTCTGGGATGTCCACGCCTTCTGGTTTTATTTGTTGATGCAAATGATGGCCGGACTGTTTCAGGCTACTGGGTGGCCTTCTGTTGTGGCTGTTATCGGAAATTGGTTTGGGAAGAGAAAGAGGGGTTTGATAATGGGTGTTTGGAATGCTCATACATCCATTGGTAACATCACTGGATCCCTTCTTGCTGCTAGTGTTCTGCAGTATGGATGGGGCTGGTCGTTTATACTTCCTGGAGCTCTCATCTTTCTGGGAGGGATAATGATATTCTTGTTTCTGGCTGCATACCCAGAAGATGTTGGGATTCCTTGCCCATATGGACTGGACTCCTGTACTAAGCAGGTAGAGACAATAAGACCCAAGGATGAAGAAGCTCAAATACGGAAAGGGGGTGAAGGAGATGAGGAAATCCAACGTGCTGGGTCGATGAGTAGAGGTAGCGCAGTTGGGCTTGCTGAAGCTTGCTCCATACCTGGAGTGATACCTTTTGCATTGTGTCTCTTCTTTTCCAAGCTTGTGGCCTACACATTCCTCTACTGGTTGCCTTTTTATCTCAGCCAAACTGCAATCGGAGGGGAGTATGTGTCTGTGAAGTCTGCCGGCAATCTTTCGACTCTTTTCGATGTTGGGGGAATTGTTGGAGGAATCCTTGCTGGCTATATTTCTGATAGACTTAATGCTCGGGCCATTACAGCGGCAAGCTTCATGTATGCTGCAATTCCTTCAATGCTTCTGTACCGCTTCTATGGGAGCAATTCTAAGTCAATGAACATCATATTGATGATGATCGCTGGGCTATTTGTGAATGGACCCTATGCACTGATCACTACTGCGGTTTCTGCAGATCTTGGGACACACAGCTCTCTAAAGGGGGATTCAAGAGCACTGGCAACGGTGACTGCCATTATTGATGGGACAGGATCAGCTGGTGCTGCACTTGGACCTCTTCTCACAGGGTTTATTTCAAAGAAGGGATGGAATGCGGTTTTCGTGATGCTCATTCTTGGGGCATTCATTGCTGGTCTTCTTCTGTCTCGCTTGGTCATAGCAGAAATTCGGGAAAAAGCTGGAAACAATTTAGGGCAGCAACTGGTTGAAGGACCTACAACTCAACCTCTGCTAAGGGATAGGAGGTGACATATATACATGGGACTACTGCCGGGGAATTGGGCCTTCGGAATCAATCAAGAGACCAAGAAACGATCGAAAGAGTAATTATTAAGAGTGTAGGACGGATCACAGATGCATGGAATTAATAATGCCAACACAAATCGTTTTCGTTTCAACTTTGAAGGTTTGAATGCTTTATCTGTAATTACTCGTTTTGTGCCACTTGTACTCTATTATGTATACATCTTCCGTCTGAGTTCTGTTTGTTTTGTTGCTTCCTACTTCAGTTGATTATTATTAAGACCAAGTTCATCTCAACCCAGCCATCGTCTATTGTCGTCGGCCTTACATTAAAAAAAGAAATCTAAATTAAGTGATTTAATTTTTATGGCCTTACACTCATAATCCAAAAGGTTTTCTATCAACCAAACAACTAGTTCAAGGTAATAAATAATTTAGATAACTAATAAGATTATTTTGAGATGTTGTGTCTTGTGAATAATAAGATTATTTTGCATGTATTAATAACTTGTTATAAGATAAAAGGTATTTGGTTTAGTAATAAGATAGGCTTAGGACTAATATAACAGATATTAAAAAATTTTCTGGTTCAATTTGGCCAGATTGGACGGACTAACAAGACATCGAGAATTGGACCAATCCAGATTTAATGGTCCAAAATATTCATTGGATTGGATTGGATCTGGTCCATCTATAATGAATTTATATTGGATTGGGTTGGATTGAGCCAATATCTGGTCCATTAATAGAAGATAAGAATATAATTGTCAATAGACCAGGTTTGGATTAGAATTAATCTAAATTAAAACAATTTTGAACAGATTGGACTGTCCAGACATTGAATTGGACCAATCCAAAATGATCCAGAATAGTCATTGGATTGAATCGGACCTGGTCCATTTGTAATGGACTCCCATTGAACTGGATCAGATTAGACCAAATCCAGTCCAATTAACACCCCTATAGAGGCCCATGTGATGCCTCGTATGGCCTATGGGCCCATTTGACGTCAAATGATTTTCAATACATGTTTGGGTAAAGCATTTGTTTCCTTCCAGATTGGTCCAAGCCTAACGCTCAGCCAGATGTAAATGGAATTCATTTTCAAATTTATAACCCTAACTATAATTTATAAGTTATAATTAACATATTATAGTGTATTTATTTCTGCAGGTGCCATGTTTGTAATTTGTGTGCATTTTTTGGTCCGAGTAGGAAACTATTTAAATCAACCCATAACTACAACCTTTGGGCTTGAGGTGCACATTTGGCAGGGCTTCGTGCAGCAGCTTGTGGCTTTGAAAGTTAAGCCCTACACTGAAAGCTTAGAAGCTATGTTTGGTGAAAACCCTGAAAATCTCAACTATATTTTCATTGAGCTTAGAAATTGAATTTTCACTCAAGCTAGTTTTAGTAGCTTTGTTCAAAGCGGTTCGGTCAGTTCAGCTCAATCAAAGCTGAAGCCCTCCCGAATAAGCTCTAGATTCTGAGTTCAACCCATCCAAAAATGGCTGGACCAACAGATCCCATCTTGGGCTAACGAGGAAAGCTCAGGCTGGCCAAGTCCAACCCAATTCATTGTAACAGTACCTAGAATGTTTGAACAACCCATCCAAGAGTGGTTCTTTGCCTAAAGCCAATTGAATTAGGAAAACCTGAGGCAAACTTACTCCTTTTCTTTTTCTTGGATATAACCATGAATCTCAAGGGGGTTTTGGGAGGTAAGCACATTTTTGAATCACTTTCCTTACCAATCTTTGATCAAGCAACAGATATGCTAAAGCTGTTACACATCTACTTACAGTTCAGAAAAGCCCAATTGCTTTTCTCTCACCATTAATCAAATAATAGTTAGTCATTTAGTTTTTTTTGTAAGCAAAGAGATCCATTGCACAGAAAGAAAGCTTAGGATACAAAAGAAGACCCCTCATGTTGAGATAAGAGCTGTGTCTCGGGGGAGCGGTCTAGGGGTTAGAATATAAGATCTATTTACATTGGCCCTTTTTGCTATATCATCAGCTGAGCTTACATTATTCCTATTTACATATATAATTTTAAGTTCCACAAAAAGAAAAAAAGAGAAAGAATTTGATATGCTCGATCAGCGCTTGTTCATTCCACCTTATATTTACTCTGGTTTCCTTGAGTTTTTGCAGGATATCCTTGAATCATTTAGTGGAGGTTTGGTGTAGGCAGCTAGCCCATTGACTTGCAGCATCTTTCTTTCCTCATCCTCACCTCATACTTGCCACAACAATTTCTTTTTATAAACAATTATTTCTAAACAATTATTTCTTTCAGTCCATGTTTCTGCATGAATACATTCTCTTGAGTCTTGATCCATCTTTTGGATATATCCCCTCTGTACCAATAAAAAGATATAAAAACGGGGAAGCAGATGAATGATCACATTCTTAGATTTTTAATATATTTAAATTAATAATATATGCATTTGAAGTACATGTACAGTAGAGTTGTTATGAAGTAATATAAATTACTGTATTTAGACAATAAACTATGACCAGTGGGCCACCTACAATATGAGGCATGAGAGAAAGGTTTGTTTGTCCTCAACAAATCAGAAACCACACTTATTATAAACTTGCTGAGATGGCTTTTGGGTTTTCTATATAGGGATATCTTGGAAAATATTTTAGGTTTGTCTCTCACAGACCATTTTGGTTTGGCATTCAAGGATTGTTCAGCTGTTCCCTAAGGCATACTCAATAGAATTATTTCTTTTTTATAAAATTAATTATCAATGGAGTGGTTGGTCCTGATAAGATAAAAGAATTAATGAAAGCAAGTCAGTCTTTACTGGTATATGTCATGTCAGATAGTACTGTCCTCACATAGAAATCCCTATGAAGTGTGTGATCAATGCCCCAATTTCCACTCTGCCATCACCAATGAAACCAATTTGTTCTCATCTTGTGTGTGTGCAACAGTGTTCACAATCACAATGATCCAAACCAACAAAGGGCGAAGGGGATTAGTTTTAGCTTCATGGGCTTCCAATGATGTGGTAATAGCTATTCTGCCACATGGGTTGCTGATATGAGTAGTTTTGGACTGGCCATTTAACAAGGGGCTTTACTTGGCTCTTACCATAGTCACATAAAAGTGTCTAACCACCTCTCGATTTATGTCTAAATTATAGTTCTTAAAGCCTAAATTTTAAATTTCAATCCTCAAAACCTAAATTCTAAACCCTTAAATCCTTTAAATCCTAACCTTAAACCCTAAAATTAAGGTTTTGTTAGAATGACTGCCATATCAGCAAAAGTAATAGGGGTTTGTGTTAGGGCTATTCATGGGTTGGGTTGGGTCGATTTATTAGCGTTTTTTCAATCGACCCGACTTGGTTGGTTTACTTAGAAATGAAACCGAAACTGACCCAGTACTAAGTAAAACTGACCTGGTCAGTTTGAATCGGTTTGGTATGGCTTTGTGAATGATTCTCTCAATGTGAATGGTAAAGGATTCAAGTCTAACAAAGCAAAGGCTGGATGCCTGGAAATTAAAAATGATTTGATGGATTAAAACTGATATTTTATATATCAGAAATTTTATATATAATGTGTATATTTCTGAAATAAAGCTGATATATATACATATTTCCACAAATATATATCTAAAATATATATTAAAACTGAAATATATCATATATATATATATATATATATATATATATATATAATATATCTGAAATATATTATATATATAATATATCTGAAATATATTATATATATAATATATATCTAAGTTGGTTCGGGTCGGTTCGGTTTCAGTTTTCACACATGAAAATCAAAACCGAACCGAACCATCGGTTTATGTTTTTTTTGTAACCTGAAACTGACCGGTGCTGAAGAAAAATTGGCTAACTCGGATTGGATCAAACCGGGTTGGTCAGTTTGGTTGGTTTGGGTTACCCTAATCTGTGCTTAAATGGAACCATGATCAACAAAACATCTAATAAGAGTATGAATCATCTAAGCAAAAAAAATAATAATAATAATAATAATAATAATAATAATAATAATAATAATAATAATAATGATGATGATGATGATGATGAAAATCGTACAGTATGAATGGACTAGGTTGGTCGGTTTGGGTCTTGTGATGAATAGCCCTAGTCTGTGCTTAAATGGAACCATGATCAACAAAACATCTAATAAGAGTATGAATCATCTGAGCAAAAAATATAATAATAATAATAATACCAATACTAATAATAATAATAATAATAATAATAAATAATAATAATAATAATAATAGTAATAATAATAATGATGATGATGATGATGATGATAACCGTACAGTATGAATGGATGTTTTTAAAAATGGACAAGATAGAGAACCATTCTGGGTTTGGTTCCCAGGTCAAATGATTCGACCATCTGATCCGAACAAACGACCTGCTCTGATAGAAAAATTAAAAATAAAAAATAAAAAATGATAAAAACCGTTGTCTGGATTGATAATTCAACGAATTGACTGCCTAAATAAACATTTCATTGATCAAATCAATGGTTTTTGACTAAAAAACGGTTTTGGAGTGAAACGGAACATTTTTTTCCAATCTGACCATCTGGTCTAATCCGGTTAGTACGAATCACTTATCATACATATTGTAACAAATAAACATGTGGGATTCTGCATAGTCATCAATTCTAACCTGATGGGCTGATACACAGTTATGACTTGTGAGGGAATGAAAAGGGTGATGGTGCCTTCACTCTTCCCACCAGCAATGTATCCATCAGTGCTTATTAAAAGGAAAATCAAACCAGACATCAACCAGAAAAGCTGCCCAAATTGTAGGTTGAATGGCTCAAAAAAGGTTCAATTGTTCAAACAGGTGAAATAATCGAAACCAAGAACCCGGCCCTACGGCCTGTACAAAATTCATTTTTGGATCTCAATTTTATGTCTCTGTGGCCTATCGATAATTAAAAAGAATAGAAAATCTCCCCGGTCTACTAGTACATGATGATCCACTGAACCGGTTCAGCATTCTGCAAAAGAAAAGAAAAATGGGGGCCCTCACATCATTGAAAGCACTAGCCCTAGTTTAGGCTGTTGAGTAGATTCCAATCTAATGTCAGAAAAGTACAGCTCAAGTGAGGCCCTACATCCATCCATCCATGAGCGTGGGTCACCCCAGCCAGCAACTCTTTTTCTATGAATGAGCTGGCGAAGAAAAGTAAGATTTGTAGATTAGACTTTTTTTGGAGCAGGAACGGAATGAGTGATTCGAGAGAGAAGGCGTGAAATGAGAGCAACTTCAACGCACTCCGCCGGGCGCATCGGGTTGCGAGCGGCGCTGCTTGCCTGCTGCTGTGCTGTCTTCAAAAAAGCACATCTGGGCTTGGATGCTTAACCCAAAAGCCAAGCAAAGATTATTACGATGTACATCTTGCTTTATAATTATCTTTACAATATATAATAATAATAATAATACTGCTACGAGGATCCGTTTGATTGCGGTCATGGAATCGAAATTCTCTCAGAATCGTTTAATCATATAACAATGGGGCAGCAAATAGCCATTCGATTCTCAAAGGAGGGGCAGGGAATAGCCATTCAATTATGAATGGAAATGGGAATAGGATTCCATTTCAGTAAGACTGGGAATGGGAATGGGATTCAAATTCCGTCCAACCAAATAGTTAGAATCGAAATAGCCCTTTCCAATTTTGATTCCAGACCCCTATTCCTGCAAACCAAATGGGGTCTCAGTGTTTTTGGAGCCCGATGCATTGATTGAATTGTCTTTCTCTCCAGTTCAACCAGTGAGCAGTTCAACCGTCTAACTCAATGAATTAATCTAAAGTGGTTTTTTATTGGTACTATTAAGTGTGTACATGTTTTGCATCCGATAATTTTAGATAATGATAATGCTAATAATAATGTATTTTGAATTTTTATAAAATTATATATTTTTTGTTTTATATATTTGTTGATATAAGAAAAAAATAGAAAAATTCTCTACTCCTAACCTACAAGTATGTAAGGTTTACAAGTCGGTGGTTGCATTGTCAATTACAATAACAACCATCAATTTGGGGGGCATTTGTTGGAATATAAATTTTTTGGCCCAAGAAGTTAAGTAGGGCCCAATATGAAATCAAATTGAAAAGGGTTGTTGGGTCCACTATGATGATAGATTTTTTGTCACGAACATGACCCAAATTTGTATATGTAACTTGTATGTGATTAAGGCTTTTATATGAACAAAGCTTTTATTCACAATCAATTATTGATTTGAGCGTGAGCCGCAACACCCCTCCAGCTGTAGGAGATCCTTCGGTTGTGGTGATTTGATTAAAATTTTCTTATATCAACAGCTTGATGACTTGAATTCTTGAGTTGAAAGGTGTAGCAATTTAACTGCAGGCGTCTTTCAAGATGAAAGCTACAACTTGGAATGGGAATAGCTCATCCGATGAAGCCCCCGTTTGGCCCCCAGTAGTGGGCCCAATAACCCCTTTCAATCTGATTTCATATTGGACTCTACTTAACTGCTTGAGCCAAAAAAATATATATTCCAATAGTATTTTATTTAATTATGCCATTATAGGTTAACCTATTTGACTTATATAGTTGAATTGCTTATTTGCCACATTGACATAAGAAAGTTTTGTTTTTGGGTATTTTTAAATATAAGTTTTATACATGGATTTAATTAATAGAATTTATTATGAGAAAAAATACCCTAAATAAAAAGAGAACAAGATTTAATATCTCATATGGAAGGTTGGAAATGACAACATTTTTAAAAATATTAAAAGAAAAGTCGATTGGGTTCTAAGAAAAATTAAGAAGTTTGCCAAATAGTTTTCTTTTGTCACTTTTGTCTACAACTCGACCTTTCACTAAACCTACTCATATTATACCCTAAAAGGTTAGACTTCTAAATGAATGTTGTATATGAGAAAGCCCCTTGCTTGTAGGGCTATAAATGAATCGGATTTGGATTGGATTGAGTAAAATCCAAATCCAATCCAATTATTGAAAACTTGCATTTGAATTTAATCTTAAATCCAATCGGATTTGGTTTTAATTTGACTCTATGTTCATCTATAAAATATAAAGTTAATTATTTTTTAACTTTTGTATATGATAAATTAATATAAATATAACATGTTGAGTTTATTATATATATATATATATATATATATAATATAATTTATAAAAATATATTTTTTATAATTTTAAATATAATATAAAAATTTATATATATATATATATATATATATATATAATATAATTTATAAAAATATATTTTTTATAATTTTAAATATAATATAAAAATTTATATATTATAACTAATAAATATTACAATATAATGGGATTCAAATTTTAATTCAGGATTAAATAGTTAAATTCGATTTTGATTCGATTATTAATCAGATGTAGATTGCAAAATCTGAATTATAGATGTGTTCAATTTTTCTATAATTTTTTATATTTCTATGTGTGTAAAAATAATTTTAATATGTTGTACTTATTTTTTTTTTTGTTTAATATGATAAATATATGATATTATACATGTGCCCTTTTTTGCAAAATTTATGTATTTTTCTCTTTTATTAATTTTTATTGTTTAATTGTAACATTAAAGGTCAACACATTTGACCCAAAAGTAGAACTATTAATCTCCACAAAATAGGAAAATGATTTCATTTTTTGTTAGTTTTAGATTTTGTATTTCATTTTAATCGTCAATAAAATATTTTTTGTTTATTACCCTTATTTTTAATTTGATTAATAAAAATATCATAAATATGTCAATGTTTTCTATATTTTTTTGTAAATTTCTATATTTATTTTTATTTTAAAAAACTCATTATCTAACTATGACTTCATGGGTTAACCAATTTGATTCAAATGGTTGAATTTCATAGTCAACACTTATATGAAATATTGATTTTGATTATGAGTCAATTATAAAATACATGGGTTTATATTGTTAAAAAATATTAAAAATATATCTAATTAATAGCATTTATTAGTGAGAAACAACTTTAATGTAGGATTTAATAAGGGAGAATGGGAATTAATACCTTAATATAAGAATTAATGAGAGGGAATTAAATTAAATGACAAAAAATAGTTGAAATGATGTTTTCAACCCTCACAATTAGTGATGGACTAAATTCACAAATATGGGTATTTTAGTGAAGTAAAGTTCCGCACCCTCATTCAAACTTTTAAGTTAATAATGTATAATATAAATGATTAATGCAATTTCAACCATCTTAAATAAACTTTTATCAAAATACACATTTACCCCTTAGATAACTCAAGATGAAGGGGCAAATTTTGTCCAATGAAAATTCCAAAAAATTACACCCCATTCACACTTTCATAAGTAGTATAGATTATGAATCAGAGGATCAATGGGTGAGTACTGAAAAGATGCATGTGAGGCCCATCGACCTTGCCATAAAGAGCCTACAAACTATGTAGGTTTGATCATGTGCCTCCATAATTAGAGTGATGCCAAGTGGTTGAGGTAGAAAGACCCTAAATGTCACTGAACAAAGGCCATGTTCACTTTTCGGTAAGTTACTTACCTGGGTAAATGCAATTACTTGAGTAAGTTTTTCCTGGGAAACACTTACCCGGGTAAGTGCATTTACCCATGTTCTTTTATTTCTCAAGTAAATAATGTAATAACCATTTTAGTCATAAAAATCCATTATTGAAAGAGACATTTTTGCCCCATTCAAGTGTTAGCAACTTTCCTCCTAGGAAAATAAAATTTCCCTAGTCCCCACATTAATCTGAAAAACGAACATGGAATTCTTGGTCAATAGGAACCAATATCCCATTGACCAACTTCCCCTCCCCCCGTCTCAAAATCGCAAAAAAGAACGCCCTCAAAATGTAATTTAGACCCTAATCTATACTTTGAACATTATAACTAGTTCTACTTCTACCCCTATTTTCCAAGCCCAAAAATCTTATAAGTAAAAATTCTGCTCACATAGCATTCAGCCGCACATTGGGAATATCTCCTAGACATTTATGTTAAATTCATGGAGAGATATTCGCAATTAATGTATGGTGGATCTCAATGATTCAACAATGTGTACAGAGTTTGAGCTTGGATCTCCTACCCACTGGACACTACAGCTATACATTAGGAATATCTTCCATTTTTACAAGTTCACATCAGCACCCCAATCTTAGCATGCATTGGAAACATCTCCTATGCTTGTCCTTGGGAGATGTTCCCAATACATAGCTGAGATGTTCTGTGGGGTGCACCTTCTAGGGTGCCGATGTGAACTCTGTGTTTACATGTTACTATTCATGGGGAGATGTTCCTAATGTTCAGCTGTAATGTCCTGTGGGTAAGTGTGGATAGGAGATATAGATTCAGGTAGGTGACATTAAAGCCTTCTATTGTAATTATGCTTGGCCAATGTGTTCCACACTTTTCCTGGAACAATCAATCATGACCTTTCGACTTTTGCGTGGGTTAGTAGTTTAACCACCTAGGTCAAATGGGTCAATCCATAATGTCATAATTAAATTATAAGAATTAAAAAAATATATAAACAGAATTTAGTAGTAAAAAATATAAAAATCCTATTGAAAAATATGGACAAATAGTTTGATGGTAATTGGACCCAAAATCGTAGCTAGCTGAGTAATGAACCAACCAGTCCAAATGGTTGATTTAATTGTGGGTTAAAAACACTGATAAAAAATCAATGTTCTAAAAACAATCAAAACCACATTTCTCTCTATCAAACAAGTAACTTTTGATTTAACAATTTAAATAATAAAGATAAAAAATATGAAAACATTATAAAATGTATAAACAGCTTGAATATATCTTTAACGTTCAACATATTAAACAAAAATACATGTGAAAAAGGAGAATAATTGTTATTAATGTAAGATATGGTTCAATTAATAAAGTCATTCGATTGTTGACTAAGTCCATGGTTTTTGCCAACAAAGTGGTTTGAGTTGAAGCACATTTAGAAATTTGTTGAGGTGACAAGTTAATCAAACTGCCCAATTTAGTTGCAAGTTGAAAATATTGATATAAGTTACAAGTAAGAAGATTTAAAGCCAGGTATTTTGTTGAAAGGCAATAAATCCATTAATACACCATGCTTTGATCACTCATCTATTTGTTACCTGATTTTCAATCAAATAAGTTGACATGCACATTTTTAGTTACTAGAAATATACAAAATCAGTACCTCATTTTCACTTCAAGAAAAAAAAAATCCAATGTCAAATTTACATATTATCTTTCCACTATTAATACCATGTCACTTCAATTTTCTATTTAGGGGAATCATTGAACCAAACTAAACTTTCTAAACCTTCCATCAAATAGGGGATCATATATATTTAGAGTTTAGACTTTACCTTACAGTGTATTTGGTTTTATGGGCATTTATTGGAAAAACACCACCACCTCAGCACCACTTAGGCTTGTATTTATTGTGCATGAAACCACTGTTTCAGTTTCAACATTTATCAAATAAACATTAAAAAACAGAAACACTTGGATTTATGTGCATGATCCGCTCGAGGAAATTTTCAAATTCTGGTTTCTCCCAATGGCCCAACATTTATTGAAATATAATGCTCACTTGAAGCATTATAAGCTGAGGTGGAAGGTAGCTTTTACGGGGTGCTACTTAAAACATCCAACTAAACAATAAAAAATAATAAACGTTTAATGTGGTGTTTTCGGATAAAATGTTTATTTGAAAAATATCCCAACAATAATGCCCACGAAGCCAAACACATACTTAATAAGAACGGATTATTTACACTAATTTAGTGGCATGCTTTTTTTCTGAGAGAGAGATGAAGTAAAATATTGGAATAGTCAACAGCCCGGTAAAGATTAAAAATGTATGTTTTATTAGTCCATATCAAATTAAAACCCTACCATGTTACCAAAAGGTCTCATTTTGATAACATGATAGGGTTTTAAGTTCATATTTACACGATAAATAAAGGGGGGTAAGAGGATTATGTAGGACTGTTTTCTGCCACAAAACCACATGGGAGATTTTTGGGTTGTTTATACACACCTCTATGTAGGGCCATTTTGTTGGGATTTGCTTGTCCAGTTAATTAATTTAGCAGGATTGGAAAGAAAAAACTTGAATTAACTTATAGCATCCCCTTATTATTTATTTATTTATTTTGGTGGGCAAAGTGATTACACAACCCAAGAGCGTAGCCTTCCCCCAAAATCCTGAACCCCCTCAACCCTAGTGAAGGCAAGAGTAGAACTTGATCCCTGGTTTCTATTACAACCAACTCAAGTCTTTTGGGGTCTTAGGTACTATGGTAAGATGCCCCTTCCATTTAGCCTTAGAATGTACCACTCAAAAAATGTGTTCTTAAATCTTAATTATCAAGCTCGTGGCGTGTTCTAGAACAGTCGGGATTTGCTACTCACTTTTTCTACCCACTCTCTATCCGCCGTGAATTGGAGCCAAACATCTCTAGTGGCTGTAATTCAGAGCAGATAGGGAGTGGGTAAAAAAAGTGAGTAGCAAATCTGGGCTTGTTCTAGAACGGGCTGAGGTTGGTTGTAGAGTGCAAAATATCATAGATTTTGGAATACATCAAAATCTCTTGTTTTCAATATACACTTTGGGACACTCAATAAACATTGATTTAGTATATTTTGACATAAATATTTATATTTCAAATCATGATGCTTTAGAATACACCACGCCGACATGGTATAGAACCTGTAGTGAGTTCTAAAACCTACCATTTTAAATGCATCGCAGTAAGGCTCAATGATTTAGTATGTGTTTGGAATTGATGCTGCAAATATAGAATCGTTTTTTTATGTGTGGATTGGAAGCACCGTTTTCTAAGAAAACAGTATATTTTTTTTGTTTAGAAACATTGCTGCCAGGTAGGATGTTTCTTGGAGCAACATCAATGTTTTTTGTTTGGTAACCAATGCTACAGGAAACATTTTCAGCACTAGTACCTATTATCTAGTGCCGCGTCATATCCCGAGCTGTAGCTCCAAGAAATGCCAAATTCAACATTATTCCAAGTCACGCCTTCCCGATTTCTAAGGCATGGCTTGGAGCACCGTTTTTTTATGAAAAAATGATTTCAAACAAACAGGTGTTTCTTGGAACACCATTTTTTCTAATATACAGTTGATGTATCACTGTTTTTTGGAGCAACGGCATCAATACCAAACAGACGCATAAAATGCTCTCCACTTTTTGTGGCTAGAGATCGAACACCACCTTTACCAAAAAGCTAGCTGGTCGGTTCGAACAATTAATCGCCTGGTTCAGCGGTTTTCTGACCAAAATCAATGGTTTTAAGGGAAAATCCAGTTTTGGGAAAAACAAAACTGGTCAATTGACCGGTTTCCAATTTTTTTGGTCCAACCGTCTAGTCTGGTCCATTTTGAAAACCATAGATATAACATCAAAAAACCATTGATTTTGGTCAGCAAACTGCTGGACCGGGCAATTAATCATTTGAATGGTTTTGACCATTTTTTTATTTTTTTAATTTGTTTTGTTAGAACGAGCCAACAGTCGGACTATTCTACCCAGTAACCAAACCCCTGACCAATTCGATATTTAGGTCGATTTTAAAAACCATGCCCTTAACGCTCTAACTCTCTTGCTATCTTATTGCTCTCTTCGGGTCGGAGCAACTTGGCCCAATCAAATTCACCCTCTTATTACTGACTTAGAGTCAGAGTGCCTTCCCGGATCATCTCCTCAGGTCTCATAGTCTTTCTTTTATCTGCAAATCTCGTCGATAAATGACTTTATCCTTTCACCTCATATGTATACAAACATATTAAGGCTAAAGTCATGTCAGATTCTGTTTGACACAGGTTTGACTCCATCGGATCAGACCGGCATCCCTAGACCCAAAACATAACCTCTCTCGGCAAGCTTGATCACGAAATCTAGCCGGTCTCAACCACTACTGAGGGCATTTAATTTGCCATTATAGCCCAGCTCATAGATTTATGAGTCATCACAATAAATCATTTCAACAATTTAGTTGGAATGATAATTAAGGCGCAATGAACAAGAAATTCCATAAAAAAGTCAAGATTCTTTGGTCAACCAAAATATACATTTGGACATGTATTGGGTTGAACGGTTCAACCATTAGAACCAAAAATTGGCAGCTATTCCCTATTCTTAGAAATGTTGATGTTAAACCATGGCCTTAAGCACATGGATGCTATAGGTCTGTAAGACAAAAACTGTTATACTTGTTTGGTACTTACATGATCTACTTACGAACCTGGCCGGTTAGGAAGACATTTTCCCCTAACCACAAAAACAAAACAATGATAAATGATAAGTGTTGTAATCATTGTGTTCCCCAAGGACACATGGTTTAGAGTATAGTTTTGTCCATAGAGGCTTCAAATAGTTCAATCCAAAGCACATATATATACCATTGAAATTAACAGCAAAATAGTACAATAATTATAATTAACATCAAGAGTTTTGTCAATGCGATCACAAAAAAAATAAGACCACCACCAACATTATTCTAATAAGAAGAAAAAGGAAAAGAAAGGTGGTGATTTGGAATTGGGATCTATTCCTCCTATAGAGTGCCTGACACCGTGCATTAAGAATATTTATTATAATAATAATACATAAGTACGGAAGATGTTGTGAAGCATCATGTGTGAGGAGTAGATCTAGTCTCAGTGATTCGAAGAGTTAGGGATCTATTATCAATAAAACGCTCCTAATACTGTTCCAACATGCCACTGCACGCCTGCATTAAAGGCATCTCCTTTGTCATTTATGGGAAGATGCTTCCGTGTGCATCTGTCATCATTGAGCTTTGGTTGGCAGCAGATCTCAACTCAATTTGAAACAACAAATTTGATATAATTTGAAAGAAATCTTTGGCCCATTCAACCCAAAATCTGAACTATAAGATATTCTCAATACACGATTACTAGTGCCTACGAAGACGGTGTGAGCATGGTCTTCTTGTGAAATACTGAATCTGATCTCTCCTGTGAAAATTAGTTGATTTCGTCCATTAATGAGGGAATTCTGCCATTCTGGCCCAGCACATGGATTTATCAGTCATCACATTAAATAACTCCAACAACTTTAATCGGAAAGATAAATAAATATATATATATATATATATATATATATATATATATATATATATATGTGTGTGTGTGAGTTTCACTATAATACCCTGAATCCAATTGAATATGGCACAATGAACAAGAAATTCATTGAGGCAATTTAATTAACAAACCCAATTGATTAAGGCAGAATGAAGAAGAAATTCAATAAAAGTCAGTTCTTTTTTATCAACCAAATTCTAGATTTAGACATGCATTGGATTGGATGGTTCAAGTCATTCAACCATTTTATTTGTTTTTAAAAATAAGAAACAGTACTTGATAAACGGTTTATCATAATTTATTGACAACTAAACTCCATTAAGCATCATTAGATGCCACTTTAGCTAAACAGCAAATAAATGCTTAACCATGGGAGAAGTGTTAAAATGAAGCTTCTCGTAATAGTTGATGCGCACATAAATCAAGACCAAAAGATCCATAATTATGCATATGAAACCCTATGATGGGATAAGTGCTGATTTGGCGATGACATGAGACCATTTATTTGATAAACAGAAGCTATACCAAACACTGCCTAGGTTAAACTGGACTGTCTGATCTGCTGGAGATATTGGCCAATAGGTTAATGCCTTGCCTTTCCATTATCTTTTTAAGCTAAATGGGTATCCTGTTCATCAAAATATGGGTGCCCAAATCATCTTATGATGCTAAAACCTCCTGTCCGTTTGGTTTGCAGTCGGAATTAGAATCAAAATCCTCTAAAATCAAAATCGGAATAGTCCATTCCCATAATTTGTTTGATTCAGACAGGAATGAGAATGAGAATTAAAAACAACAGGAATGGAATTTCATTCCCAAGGAAAGGACAGGTAGCAAGAATGGGAATGAGATTCTGATTCCACCCAATCAAATAATTGAAATCGGAATAACCCATTCTGATTCTGATTCCATACCCCTATTCCTTAGAACCAAATGAGGCCTCAAGTCTGATGTTTGAAGACTGAACTATTCATTATATTACAGTTCAAGGTGTCTTGGTAATTTATGGCTGAGATTTGAATCAAGATCTCACTATTACTACTGCAATTCTATCTTCTCCTCCTATCCCCATGACAAAGAATGGACCAAGTTGGGTCTGGGTGTGATGAATCAAGCCGGGTTAATCCAAACCCATCATCATAAACCAGAACAGGCTATATCAAAATGCGACTGGACCGGCCCCAAAACCAAGGCATTCTGTCTGGAAGATGGGATAGTACGGTATTTGTAGACTTTACCAACCCAGCTGGCTGGCACTTGTTTTGTCGTTCCACCAATTTTTCTTAGGGTTCCTCTTATAAATTAAAGTCCTTTTTCAACAAATTTATCGACCTATTTACTTTGACAAGTGAAAAATGGATTTAAACCACCTGTGTTTGGTTTGATTAAATATAAGAAAGAAACAGAGAAAGTTTGTGAACTTCCGTAAGATTTTTCCTTCAACTTTCAGTTTTTCTCTTATTTTCCATCAAATCAAACATAATCTTCACTATTCAAACACAAACACAGTCTCCAACAAATTGGGGATTTATCATGAATTGGATCTGATTCTTTTATGGGACAGTGGGGGTAATTCTCCGAGAGAGAGAAGGGAGGTTGTTTAAATAGGGCTAAAGTTATTCTTTGAAACTTGACCATCAAATTACCTATGAAACTTTTTCTCTTTGGGGTTGATTGGATATGGATGTGATAGGGAGCATTAAGGGTTGCAGACCATACGTGTGACAACTGTTATGCTGGAGACACAATTGACACGATCCATAATACCTAGGGCGTAGGGGCCCAGGGCCCTTTGATAAGGCTGAAGTTGCTTATCTGAATGACTTATTGATTTGTCTTCTTGTCATAAAGTAGTTGTATGATAAAATATTCAAAGGTCTAATGATCATCCTGACAATCATTCAGCCATTAAAAAGCTTACAATTTACTAATTGAGTTATTTCAGTTGTTATTAAATGGGTCTTTAAATGATTCATATCAGAGGTCTAATGATCATCCTGACAGCCATTCAGCCATTAAAGAGCTTCCGGCCTACTAATTGAGTTATTTCAATTGTTATTAAATGGGCCTTTAAATGTCTCTCTCTCTAAAGAGATGTATTGCTTTTTCTAGGTGTGTGCGCGATGCAACTTTGGCCCCAATAGCAGGGTTAGTGGGGTAAGTAGAAGCAGGGAGCAAACTTGGGCCCATTGGCATTTATGAAATGGAGATCGGAGAGGAGAGCCTGTCCCTATGCAGGTTTGACCGTTTGAACCGGTGATTCCTCTAAAGAGGGATGCCAAGTGACCTACTGAATTATTTGGGTGCAGCTTCAAAAGCCATGATTAGATCTTTGAGGATGATGGGAATTTTATATACAAAATTCATCTACCAAGTAGATGGAATTTGTTAGGCACATTAGGGGAGTTGATCAATTTTGCTTTTCAAAGCATAAACAACTGCTATTTTTTTTTTTTTTTTGTTTTGGAAAACAAAACCAATACCCCTTAGAGGGTGTTTTCTAATGGTTTGAAAATAAATCAAAATCATATGGTCTGAAAATAATTTCTTTTTAAAAAACATGTAAAATATGTTTTCGGTTGTATATATGTTTTCTTGTTTCCGGAACTAAAAAACAAATATAATGATCTGTTTTTATCATGTTTTATAAATCATATAATATCTATACTCCAAATTTTGTTTTCATTTTAGATTTAGTTTGGAAAGATATAAATACAAATTTGTAGAGTACAAAACCTTATATTTTGCATTATTTTTTATGTATTTATACTGCATGTATTTGTATTTGTTCTCTTTCCAAACTGAGCCTAAAAATTAATTTCTTTGATGCATGTTTTTAAAAACATGAATAGTATTTTTCAAACAAAACGAACTTGTTTTATTTTTAAGACATTCCAAATTCCCAAGTATTAATTCGTTGATTTTTTTTTTTTAAGTTTTGCTTCATGGGGCCACACAAGTAGGAGTGTCAAATGGATGGATTGGGTTGGGTTGGGTGTGGTTGAGTAACAACCCACCCATATTGACCCACTGACCCATTTTCCACTTATTTTTATGGGTCAAAGTGGGTTGTGACTTGTGACCCACCAACCCACCTTGATCCCTGACCCACCCTAACCCACCCATTCAACCCTCTAACTCAAATTAGACTCCTGTTCTCTCTATTCTAATTGCATAAAAACATAAAATTATATATTTCAATCAAAAATAAAAAATGAATTCAATTTTTTCAAATAAAAATAAAAAACATTAAAACACAGAAGATGGTTAAAAATATACATTTTATGTAAAACATCAGAAATTGTAGAAAAAAAACTTAGGAAATAATAAATAAATTAAATAAAAGTATGAAAGAGAAATTGTGAAAAACAAAAACAATTGCACAAAACATAGGAAAATTGTAAGAAGTTTCAGGAAAATTCAGAAAAATGCAAAAAATTTGCCAAAAAAAGTAAAAGATAAAGAAAAATGGAATTTGCATAAAAACAAGAAAAATATAGAAATTGTAGAAAATACATTAAATGATAAAAATTGCAGAAAACACATAAAATTATAAAAAATTAAAACATATATATTTCAGCCAAAAGTAAGAAATTGCATAAAATACATAAAAATGGTAAAAAATTCAAAAGAAAATTATATATTTCAGCTAATGCCAAAAAATACAGAAAATGATAAAAATTTAATATATATAACCAAAACAGTAAAAAATCATAGAAAATACATTGAATGATAAAAAATATGCAAAAAGCAAATCAAATGATAAAAAAATTCCAAAAATAAGAAAAATGGAAAATTCTGGAAAAAATACTTAAATGCAGAAATTAATTGAACATTGTAGAAAATTATAGAAAATGCAAATTGTAAAAATTTACAAAAAAAATGCAAAAGTACATAATTTTTTGCTAAAGAATGTAGAAAATGCAAAATTGGGAGGTTGCTTTTTGAACATGTGAGGTGGAAACCCTTTGTTTTAAGACATAATGTAGAAAAATACAAGATTACAGTTTAGTTGATCCTATGACTCATAGGATGTCTCATGGTGTTGGCTCCACCATTAAACCGGGAACATCAACATTTACACAGAAAAGAAAGATTGGAAATCCAATGAATTTTATCAAAAGAGAAGATATAATTAACTTATAAGATAATTATATAATTAGATAACTAGATAAGAATTCAAATCTCATCATTCATATCAAGGTTCTTGTCATTAATTTCATTTAAAGAAATGAAAAATTGGGAAGAAGATGAAGAGGATTTTTTGCTTTTTTGTTTCTTATCCAACTTGAAGAACCATGTGTCAGACGATATAATGGCAATGACCATGCAATTAGGGGTGTAAACGGATTGAATTCAAATTGGATCAGACAATATTCGAATTTGAATCCAATTAGAAAATTCAATATTTGAATTTAATTCAATATCCAACTTTCAAATTTGATTAAATATTCGAATATTCGATTCAATTAGAATTCGACTAATTAATTATTTTAGATAATTAATAAATATATAAAATAAATATTTTATTGATAAAAAGTATATAAATATATAAATTATTTATATAACTTAATTATTATATATATATATATATAAATTATATAAAATATTTTATATATTATATATAAGAATTGAATAATCAGTCAAATTCAAATATTTATCAAATTGAATTAGGTCATATCCGAATTCGAATCCAATTAACTATTTGGTATGAATAAGATATCCAAATTCAACTGATTAAATATTTGAATTATCCGAATTCGATTTGATTATATCAAATATTGAATTTGAAAATGAATTTTTGAATACCGTTGACACCCCCACACGCAATAGTTGCGAATCTGGAAATTTGGATCTTGAGTCTATTATCAAGGCAATCAAAAGCTTTTCAAAAATAGCGGAGGAAGTCATCCTGTCACTCACTCACTAACTCTCGTTAGATCCAAGAGCAGCAGTTGGAGATTGGAGATCTGCAACTTGATTAGCTATTTAATGGGATTTCTCCGGCAACGGTCGTTGCAAACTTGATTTGCAACTTGATCTATAACTCGTAAGCCAAAGTCAACAATGACGCCCATTGCAAATATAAATGCATGGTCGGAGACAACATCTCTGCTTATCGGAGAAAGGCTGGAGACAGAGAGATGGCGGCAGAGGAGTGGACACAAAGAGGGTGAGGTAGAGTGTTACGTTCGGTTTTTTGATTTTCAAACCCTAAGACCTAAACAAGAAGTGGGGTAACCCATGACCCACCCTAACCCACCCTGACCCAACCCTTTTTCACTTGACCCTAATGGATTATTTGGCCCATCTTGATCAAATGTCCCTTAACCCCCCAACCTTAGGTGGTAATGGGATTTGATCCTAGGTCTCAAGTCTAACGAGTCAAAGTGAATTGGAGGAGAAGATTTATCCTTTACAAGGGTTGTTTAGTACTGTAGGCATTTATTTAATAAACATTTTATACTATTTTTATCTTTAATAAACAAGAAAGTGGTTGATAAACGTTTACTTGGTGTTGTTTGACAATTATAAGCACCATTAAATGCCATTAGAAGACCACATAAGCTCAACACAGCAAAAAAATGGTTGGGTGTTGGAAAACCTTAAAAATGATATTTCTCCCAACAGTTAAATCTCACTCAAACTAAGAAAAAATTTATTTAATAAACAATGTTAGCAAATAACATTTTGGGATAAATGCATACAAAGCCATGAACTGACACCATTTTCAAATAAACAACAACCAACAAGATTATAAGAAAGAAATTGAAGGCACACATTTTACATGGCCCAATGGGAGGGAAACTTCTGATCTTGTTAGAGAGATTTGGAGGGTGTTTCGTTCTGTTTATGTTTATTCAATAAACGTTTTGTACTTGTGTGACTGCAAACCCGAGTGTAGGTAGGGTAAAGGCTAACTTGGGGGAGTGGTCTCTTCGAAAGACAGAGAAAGACCGGGGGTTAGAGGGGATTGGATCTCAAACTTGGGTGGTAGAAATAGGAGTTAATGATGAGAGTACTTGATTGCTAAATGAGTTTCATTATGAGGGGGATATCTATTTATGGGAGAGATTCCGAGATCTTAAAAGGAATGAGCTAAAGGTGCTCATTTCCTATTAGGAAAGGGAATATTGGATTTGTTGTCAATCATCAAGGGCACCACTGATGTTTCATCACGTGTCCCTACGGGGATCTTTCCAATGATTGACTTTCCTTTCACTCGGAGATTCTTATAACTCACGTGTGCTACTACCTCTTGTGTGCCTTACTTAATTGACGTGGCACTACTGACGTCACCATTTGGCGGACGACGTCTTGTTAGACTAACGTGGCTCCTTGCCATGTTCGTTTCCATGGCATCACGCGCACGGGTGGCATGTGGACGCGATTCCTTAGCGGACTAAGGGTGCATTTGGTTGTTGCGATTAGGATGGAAAAATTGGAATATTCCCATTAGATTCCCATTTTCACGTGTTTGTGCGTTGGGATGAGATGGGAAACTATGGGATGTTGGTTCTCAAAATCAAGGATGTTGGGTCGCGCTGAAGTGATGCGACCCTAGTGAGAAAATTGTGAGAAAAAAATGTCAAGACTTTTGATTGAAGCTCTACAGTTGTCCTCTCACCATCTCCCTGTGTCTATAGCAATCAAGTCCTCCATAGCATTCGTGACGATATCCGGTCAAGATAAGACCAGATCCATGACCATAGAATAAAGGTGATTATATTCTTCACGCTTTTGGCATCATCGATCTCCTCATGTCATTGGGAAATCATGGTCGTTCGTTGGCTAAAAGCCATTGTTTTCGGTGGTATAGAGGTAGATGTTTTACAGATCTACACTTGTGCTTGTAGAACCTTGAACGAACATGGTTGTTCATCGGCTAAAAGCCATTGTTTCCTGTTAAAATGCACCAAGGTGTTTATGCCTTTTTCTGGGTTCAAACTTGCTTCAAGGTAAGAGTTTTCTTCCCTCGGATCAGTTTTTCCCATGAGATATGTTTCTCTTCCCTCAGATTTGTTAAACTAGGTCCCAATTATTCTTTTTACTTTTTATTTTTTATTTTTATACGTTTTCTCGTTGGGGTGAAGATTGGAGGTAGTGAGAACAACTCCAAATTTTGCTTCGCCCTTGTATCCTTTGCAAGTTTGAAGGTGACAAACCCTTCCTACATGCTGCTGAAGTATTGATTTATAAATATATTATTATTTGTTAATTTTTTCTGGGCATTTTTCTTTTACTAATGAGGGGGAGATTGGAACTCACCTCATCCACACCATTGGTTTGTGTTCGAAGGAAGACGATGAATAGAAATTTTCCCTTTCTCAGCCATCAAACACTAGAATGCCAAAATGAGAAAATAAATTTTTCCTTCTCATCCCATCCTTTCCCATCCCATCCCTTCTCAGCAACCAAATGGACTGTAAGGTACTGCGGTGATTAAGGGTTTATCGCAAGGCCTGGTGCCTATGAACCTCATCGCGGGTTCAGCCCCGGTTTGCCTTGGTTCGAGCTATGAATGGGCTTGTCGAGAGTGTGCGATGAACCACAGGTTTATCGTGGTCCAGCGATGTGTGCTATGGGTTCATTGCAGACTTGCGATACATCATGGGTTCATAGCAGAGGGAAAATTAACTGCGGGTTGATCGCAAGCGTCTATGTGGTATCAGAAACTGGGTGGGCACTATATACCTACACCGAAAATTAACTGCCTATTGATACCACATAAGCGTTTCAACAACCACATAGGCGCCATTAGGCACTACATCAGCAAAACACCAATAAATGCCTATCCGTTTCAAGAAGCTCCAAAGTGAAGCTTCCTGAAACGAGAGAGACACATCGAAACCGAAGTTTACTTTTACAAACTTTGATACACACAAATGCAATTAATGATACATTTGCTGACGGTCACCTATGTGGAACCATCAATAAACGTAAAAGGAACCAAACATATAGTTCCTCCTTGTTTGAATTGTACTAGCTGACTTTCACTCTTCCGTATGGTCTCTTTTAGACACCTCCCTACAATATGTCATAACCCTCTCCCTCCTTGTTAATTTGTTTCGAAAAAGACAAAAAGGATCTTTTTCTCCCCATTTCAAAGCCTATTGGACTAAAGAGCCTTCCTTCCTTGCATAATGCAGCTGCTTCGATTTGGAGTTCAATGAAACCGATATGTTCTCATCCCTAAAAGAGTGCATTAATTCCAGGAAGACAAATAAATAACACGTATCATTGCCTCGGAAAATATTCATTCCAAGCATCGTTGATGGCATCATTATCATGGGTAGATACTCTACTTGAGAAGTAGAAAAAATTAGGGTTAAGTATACATTATGAGTTACTGCCCCCATAATAATTTACTAGTAGTCCTCTTATAAATCGCATCCTATCCGTGAATTTAACATTAATACACGGTCAAGATTCATTTCCCTGTAGGATTAAATTAGAAAATTCTGACATTGATTGATCAGTCATTTTCCTAAAAAATTAAAGAGGTATTATATATCTCTTTTCTGTTTATGAAATGGTCAATAAGTTGATTATCAAAAGTCTTCCTTTTTTTGTTCAATACTAATACCCCAAGGTGTACAACACACTATCTTTCAAAGTAGCTTGCTCGTAGTTTGGACCTTTCTCACATTCTTATTCAGTTAGAAGAAGTTCGAAGTATTGAAATGTATCGCATGATAAGTATATCCATATTGAAATGCTATTTACTAGGAGGTGGGGGGTTTCTATATGTTTAAACATTAGAACCCCATTTAATGGTGAGGAATCATGGGAATCTTGCCACCCATTGAGGACATCTCCCCATGAATTTAAATAAGATGTGTGGCTAGATGCTATATGAGTAGAGTTTTTGCTTACTTGTAGGAATTTCATGATTTAATGGATAATGAGAATGACCAGCTCCCTTGGTCATCCCATTTTCAATTGAGCTGACAGAAAAATGCAGCTAAATATAAAGTTTTTCTCTGCATTCCACTTTTTCAGGGGCAAAGTGGATCTTATGAATCCTTTTCCATCACCCATTTTCACTTCTGCTACAATCCAAACATGGAATTATAATTAGATGGAGTCAGGATAGTGATCCATAATGGTCCCCCAGACAGAGAGAAATAAATGGAGGTAGTGGGGAGAGAGAAGAATATAAAAACAAAAAAAAAAAGGGTGAAAGTAATAAGAACATAATTTAATAATGAATATGAACAGGATGATAAAATGAGAGTCATTTATCCAACCCCATAAAAATGGGACAAAGCTTGAATGATGATAGTGAATATTAAGAATTTATAATCATATAACCTGGTTAAGTGATTATTCGAATCTAAATTTGATTGACACATTCTATTCAAAGCCGACCAAAGTACAAAGTCACACAGATAGATTATAGATTATGGGAGAGGGTTTGGTGTTGCCATTTTATTTACATTGTCTTGTATTCTCATGGGTTGTATTTGGTGCTACTTTTGCAAACTTATTCCTCCGTTTATCCTTCGATTAATAAGTACTCTTTCTATTGGTCGCATGTAAAATTCTTATACAATCAGTTTTCAATTCTTTATTTAGTAAGCTTACTCTCAACTTGATATGGCAAGCTAACTCAAGGGAATTAAACGTGGGACCCTTAACTTATACTAGGGTTTTTTTTTTCTGTATTATATATAACACATTATAGGGGATTCTTATCAAATCATAATCTTAAAAATCTGACGGATTCTTATCAAATTCAGATTCGTCATATTGAATGAAATTAGATAATCCATTACTCAATCTGATCCAATTCATTTGCATCCCTAAGATTCAGGGGTGGTGGGACAGTAGAGTGCATATTTGGTCCACTGCAGTCACATGAGTTTAGTCTTGTGCCTCGACATGAAACCGGATTTACTTATCCGCATCACTTTTTACATGACATTACAGCTGCACATCGCCTCCATATATTAGTCCCAATCAGGGGTGGGTTCGAGTCGAGCCGAGCCGAATAGTTGAGGCTCGAGCTTGATCTAAACACTTGAACTCGAGTAAAAAATTTATAAGCTTGAGCTCGACTGTGAGTCAAATGCTTTATAAAAGTAAAAAATAATATATAAAAAAATTATTTTTATTTGATAATTAAAAAATTAATAATTCTAATAATTAGTTTATATATATATATATACAAATATTTTATGTATTTATGTATACAAATATTATCGACTGTGAGTCAAGCTCGATTAGGCTCGCGAGGTCCCATGATGCACCAGCTAGGCATCCTTCTACCATAGCGTATCTTCAAAGGTATGCTTTCTCCCCCCCCTGCCTGCTTTAATAAAGATGGTGTTTGATGCTCTTCAAGGCAATATTGATGAGAGTCAACTCTTCTTCTAATTATATGTTTTACAGGGTTGTAAGTTGGGTTGAGATTAGGTTGGGAGTTTGTTAAATTTTCAAAGAATTGGAAATAGGGGTGTGACAAGAAAAACCAAATCGAACAAAAAAATCAATTAAAATCAAAATGAAAATTTGGTTTTGGTTAATTGAACCAGTCGATTTAGTATTTTAAAAAATCGAAGGTACTGGTTCAGTTTCGGTTAATTAATATAAAAAGTTGACGGTTAATCGAACTAATCGATATACATATATTTCTATATATTTATGTATATTATATATATTATATATTTAATATATTATAAATTAATAAATATGTAATATATATATATATATATAAATATATTTATAATATATGATATATTATTTATGATTTAAAATAATATTATATATATATTTATAATTTTTATTATATATTTATATATTGTAAATATAAAAAAACTAAAAAACCGATAAACCAAACCCAATTAATCAAACTTATCAACCGATTATCAACCAAAAACCAGTAACCCCAGTTCGGTTTAAAAGATAGACCAACCAAACCGAACCGTAAATACCCCTTGGAAGTAAATTCTGTTTCTAAGGAATCATATTTGAAGAATGATATTCAGACAAAAAATGATTCTAAAGTTTAATTTTTTAACTCCAAAGAATCATTTCTTATAATAGATGAGAAGGATTATCATAAATCCAAATTAAAAGATAATTCTCTAATTCCTAACATCACAAATTAATTAAAATTTATTCTCCAAAAACATACGAAGCAGAAGCTGTCCTAAAATTTTGACGATCACTACACCTCCTCCAAGCTCGCTCATTCAACAACTACTAACCCCAATACAATAGACAAAGAACTGCGATTCGGTGGAACTTTTTATATGTTGTACACAATGCTACTACACCAATCCCACTGGATCAATTTGTTTATAGGTCAAAATCACAACACGTGGAACGTTATTTGACCTCCAAATGGTAATATATGTCCTACGTGTACCAGAAGAGAAACAAACTTCATTACTTCAACGATGGGTCTATTTAGTAAAAAGCGGGAGTCAATCAAAGGGTAAGAAACGTCATTTTCAGACTCAGTTGGGTGGACGAGACGAGGACCTCGTGGTATACACCTAAAAGACGAAGGACATGATCGTCATTTGGAGTAAAAAGACAGAAATACCTTATTTCCCGAAATGCCCTTACGGTGCCAGCTTTCCTGGCAGAGAATTAGATAATTGTCATTTTTCCCTGGGCATAGGCGACTGGTCCCTGGTCCCCCACTTGATTTTTTTTTTCTTTTCCTTTTCATGGATGTCCCTCTATTCTTCCAGAGGAAAAGTCTTGTCTCCAGTCTCGAAAAAAGAAAGGAAGAAAGGAATCCGTTTGGGATTTTTATTATTAACGCATTTTTGCAGTTCAGGGTGAGTTATTTTAATGCCTTTTTGCTATAGAAGCAAAACTAGACCCCAGACCTCCACATGGTCTAGCTGGACAAGTTGATTACTGGTTCTTTAATGCTTTTCTTTAGTTAGATTATCTTGTTGGGGACGTGGATATACTGTTTGGTAAAAGATTCTCCAAGTTGGGGTTCTAGAAATCAAGGAGTATGTTTCTCAAGATCCCACCGGGCTACCGGCTGTTTAAGGTTGTTTCTCAGAGCTGCCATTGAATAGTCTTGTTGAGTTTTTCAAGCTTCCTTCTGTCTTTTTGACAGATGGGTTTCGCACTTCATGGCATGTTCAAACGTTACATGATGGTTCCGAAACCAACAAGCAATTTTGGAGTCAGAAAGTGGGGATTTTCTTCTGTTTTGTTTTTTTCTTTGATGGGTTTAGGAAGTTTAGGTTGTTTGTACTCTACGTGGGGTTGAATTTTAGAATCTTGGGAGCGGGTTTAGAGCACTAAGTTTTTTTATTTTGTGTCAGAATTTTCTGTGTTTTCATTTATTGTTTTGTTTTTTTTTGGGTTTTTGTGGTGGTTTGAAGTTGGAGGGGACGAGGGGTTGACTTGAAGCGGTTGTTTGATATTGATTAGTTTTTTTTTTTTTTTTTTTTTCGGAAGAGGAACTAGTATTGGTGGTTTTTAAGTTGGTTTTGCTCCTTTCCCTCTGTTATGGTGGTTTTGAGAGCTGTGCTGTAGAGGGTCTGTTCAACGAAGGAGCTAATTTGGTGGTTTTGCTGGGAGTATTAGAAGGTGGTTCTCGGTCTCTTGGGGGTGGTTTCGCGCAACAACTTTCTGGGTTCTTGCTGAATATGTTCGTAGGTTAGGGTGGTTCTGGTGCGGTGTTTGCAAAGTGGAGTTGCTGCATTTGCGGTTTCTGTAATGGAAATATCACGATGTTGTTTTAACTTCTGTGGAGGAGGAGGAAAGAGCATTTTGATTGTTTACGGAGTTTTAGGGACTGAATTCGAAGCTTCTGCTTGATACTTTTGGAAATTTGGGTGGTTTTAGGTCGACTGATCTTAAGTTTTGTCTCTGCTGATTTTTTCCGCTCTCTTTCTGTAATTCTTTGGAGCAGTTTGGGGTGGTTGAGTTTTCTTTCGGCTACAAATTGTAAAAATGCACTTGAGTGGATTGTCAGGGTGTGGTTAAAGAATCGGTCTCAGGATGAGTTTAAGCTTTTCTGGGTGAATCTGGACAGGACTTCGTGCACTCTGCCCTGAACCGAGGGTGAATTTTAGGTGTTTCATGCTTTGGGTGTGATTGTATGCTTCATTATCTTAAAATTAGAGGGGTTGTTTAAAGCCGATTCTTAAGAGTCGAGGTTTTAGTTTGACCTGTAATTGCTTGAAATTGCTTCGGTTCGAACTCAGAGCACTTCTTTTACTTCAGATTTCTTCCTATTTTCCGTCTGAAATGGCCTGTATGAAGCTGGGATCCAAAACTGATGCATTCCAACGGCAAGGACAAGCCTGGTATGTTCCCTTTGCATCTGAGTGCTTTATGTGTTTTGTTTTGTCTGTGGTTTTAACTTGCTATTTTTCGTCTCAGCTAGGGGATTGGGTCTGTTTAGAGGGGGTGGGATTGGGGTAAGAGGTTAACAGTAATAATTGAATTTACTGTAGTTGGTTTTGGATTTTAATACTGAAGAACTGAAACGTGTTTTTTGTTTTTAGTTTATATTTATTTTCTAAATCTGCTTGATGGTATCCATCTCTGTTATGCAATGTTAGTGAGTTTTATTCCTAAAATATTTATCGAGGTTACCAAGAAACAAAAGTATTTGTTGAGGTGCATCATGTGCATTTCCACCCACTCCATTGTTTGGTTGAAAATGTACAGCCTGATGGCGGTGTACCAATGCTTCCTTTGTTTTGGTAAACATATACTGTGAACTGAATTTGGAATTTTCCATGGTAGATTGCTAACAGTCTTATTTTTTATTAGAGAGATGGTATTTCTAAATGCCATCTGGTGCAAATTCTAGTTGAGTGTCACATTTTGAACACTGAATGATAGATAGAATATTAACCATCAGCAATAAATGTATAATATGCACTTTGGACCATTCAGACATATCTACTTATTTCAATGGTTAGGTTGATCAAACTGGTTTCCAGTTAGTGATGCCAAACTTCAATACTAGAACGCAAGAAACTCTTTTGACAGATTGAGCTAGTTTAACTTATGGCATGACATTTTTAAGGTCAATCTAGCATCTGAATTTTCATCATTTAACTGGATATTCCATGAGGACATTATTGTGTCTTAGTATAAAAAATATAGCTCTTTGTAACCAGTATACAAGTGACGCTTTAACCTGATCTGCATGCATGAACAGTGATTTATTTATATTCTATTGAGAAAAAGGGCAGCCCAGTGTACGAGGCTCCCACAATTGCAGGGTCTGGGGAGAAACACCATGAAATAAAGTTACAGACAAAAAAATAAAAAAGAACATTCCAATTTATTTGGTTCAATTTATTTAATTTTGGAGGGCAAAATGGTTTAGTCCTGTGTGCTGGCACGCTAATGGTTTAGCCAGGTTCCTAAAAGATGTCCACACTGTAGCGTCTGTGGAAGAATTCTCACATGGGAAGGAGTTGCTAGAACTATAGTCAGTAGGAAGCTGAATTATTTTGGGTGAAATAGTTCAACTGTGGCAGCAATTCAAGTTGAAAAATTCAGTCAAAAAATAGGGAGTTAAGCAACACTAAAAAACAGTGAAAAATATGAATATGAAATGATACAAATTAAAAGAATAGAACAAGCAGAAAGATAGAACATAAAAAATGGGGGAGGGGGCTTCAATAGAAGCAGTCCTTTTGTCTCTTTGGTAGACTGACATCCATTTACTCCAAACTAATTAGTTAGGTTTGTATATGTTTCTGTGTATATATACATAAATACATGCATATAGGAGCCATTTGCTTGGTATAATAGTGAAATCTTGGGCTATCAAGTGAGAATGTGGGTTCAAGTCTGAAAGTGGACACTTTATGCAGAAAAGAAAATGCCAAAGGTTAGGATCACATCCAGTGCACCCCTCCCAAGACCCCAGATAGCTGGGACCAACATTGGTTAATGGCTTTTATACATATATACATGCATATTTTATAAATAGTCATATATTATAGAGTAAAAAGGTTATATTAGTAATATTAGTACCTTAACTTATATGACTTGATGTAAACCATATTACATTTACCTATGATAATATGTTGTTGCTGATGGTGTATAATGCAACTAAAATTATAAGTTAACAACCACTCTGTAAAATTATAAGAAAGCAATTAAAAGATAAGAAGAATGAACAGAAAATGATGACCTGTTGAAACAATAGGCAGGACACTCATTGAAAAAATTAAGGGAGGGATTGTTAGGGATGAGGGTGGTAGGACTCTTCTGAGTTTTTCTAAGTCTATGGGAGTTGGCAATTCTTTGAGAGCTGAGATGATGGAAATAATTCAAGGTCTAAAACTAATAGAACTGCAGAATTGGAGAAATATGACTACTTAAGGAGATTCCAAGTTGTTATTTATTGGTTGGTGTCAGAGGAGTCCCCTTGGCTGTTTCTGTCCAGGGTTAAACTGCTAGTTTAAGTGGATTCCCTGGTCTGCTAATGTCTTAGCAGACTGCCTAGCAAAATCTTGAGTATCAAGGCAAGGATGCCTATGGGGAATTCTTGGACCTGGGAATGGCTTCTATTGTATTGTACTCTTCTTTGTATGTACTACGTATGAACTTGTAAGATATGTGTGCATGCATGTATGAACTTGCAATATATGGATCTAATTGCTTTGGTTACACCAGATATGGTCATGGTTGTAGAACACACCTCCTTATTCCTGATGGTGGCAATACTGAATAATGCTCTTCATGTGCATGTGTCTGTAGGTTCTGTACAACTGGACTTCCTAGTGATGTTGTTGTTGAAGTTGGAGATATGACCTTCCATCTCCACAAGGTAAACTTCACTAAATTAAAATGGCCTATAATGTTAGAAAGATAACTTTTATTGCTATTTTCTTATTTTACTAATGTATTTATTTTATTACCTACTTTAAACGTTTATGCATGTTGTGCTGCAGAGGGTGAAACTTATAGATCAACGTCTATCCATTGAGGGGAGTAGTTGAGAGATTCATTTGTGATGCAAAACATCACAATTTGTACTAGTAGCAAAATCCACAATGTAGGTGTCCCAAGATTTGGGATGAGGGTGATAATGCAACTGGTTGATTATATGTTGGATGGACCAATATCTTAGGCTGTATGGGGAGGTCTTGTGTCATGTACCATTGAATAAGTGGACTAGTGCCATCATGCTGGACCAAGCTTTTGATTACTGCCCTTCTCCCTTGTGTCATGTGACTAAAGACATGGTATGAAGCATGGGTTTTCATGCTTTACTATAAAATGAAATACTATCTTCAAGAACTTATCATCAAGGTGGTAGAACATGTATCACCAGACCTACTTATGGAAATATAGATGGTAGCGTATGAAACTTAATTTATATTTCAATTTTTGGAAGAGAGATTAAAAGTTTTCTCATTGTATAGACTTATATCTTGGTACCTACATTTTACATTAGATTATGGTCATTAGTCTGGATAATCTAACTAATTGACCACATATATTGCAGTCCCTAGGCCCGCGATAAGAACGTGGCAGTATCCTAAACATCAATTAATTTTAGAAAAAGGAGCGCAGAATAACTAAATAAGGTGGTGACCCTTGAAATGCCTATTAGTTAGGTTATGTTTCCAATTTGTTTAATGCGTAAGTTGAAATTCTCAAGGTGTGCTTGGCAATTGTATTGTTGATATCCTTGCATAGCTGAACAGCCAAGCTAGTACAAAATGCATCATGCTTTTTCTTCTTGTGGTGGTGGTCAGACTACTTTTTCCTTTTTTTGCCTTTTCAGTGTTGTACTTCTTGTCTTTGTCTTATGATTAGGGATTTCCCCCTTCATAAAAATGGCATCTTCCCAAATTACTTCCCTAAATATTTGTTTTTTTAAGCACTAATTCAAAATTTAAATTATGAGTTTCACCTAGAATTTTTAATGGCATTGGCAGTGGAAAGTGGGAACAGAGGGGTACTTTGTACAACATGTGAATATGAGTAATCAGATTCAGCTTGGTTGTCTGTATACACGTTTAAGTGGTACATATCTTCAGTTGAAAGCGTATCTAAACCTTATGTCAGCCCACCGGAGCAGTAAGTACCCAGAAACATACAAACATGTGTTTCAACCTGCGGTTAAATCTGTTAGTACTGATTGACCTGTCACCTGGCCAGAAATGTAGGTCCATTTCATCCAAACTGATTGCCTGAAAAAAAAAAAAAAAACTGTTGACCTGATTGACAACCCAGTGACCTGTCCAGTTGACCTGCATAACTGTTTGACCTGGTTGTTGGGTCATCGGTAAAATATTAGTTCTCTATCTCTTTTTTTCGTATTTTATCATTAATAAAGATAGTTATTTGCCACGCTTCTTTTTGTTCAATATAATAAATTTATTTTCTTAGAGATATGCTCAATTTTTATAATTTTTTTGTAATTTTTCCATTTTCTATTATTTATATGTTTATTATTTAATTATGGTGTCATGGTTGACCCATTGATTCATTAATATTTGAACTCTAATTGAATCTTATCCCATATTTAGATTGGGCGGAGATTGAATTGGGATGTTAAATACCATTACATTAAACTTACAATGATCAAAATGTTCTCTTATTAATAAAACAAGGCCATTACTCACTGTTGGTTCCAGTTATCTGGGATTTTGGGAGGAGTGGTCTGGATACAACCTAACATTTGGAAACCTTTTGCGCAAAATGGCTGCTCATGTCAGTCCAAGATTTTACCATTACACCAAGCAATAGCCCCTATTAATATAAACCAAAACGAATATTGCATACTATGAACAAAATGAAAGGAAAGAACTTTTTGAGACTTGAACCCATGACTCTTTAGTAGACAACCGACTTTACTAATAAATACATATTAATTATATGCAGATAAATCTAACTATTTAAATATTCTTTAACGAAATTGAACCATATCATATTGGATTGTGTATCTATATTTGATCCAATTTTCCTTAATTGGATTGGATTTGAATTCAGATTTGGACAAAGGGGTGCATTTGCATCCCTATCTATGGAAAACCATAATTCTAGTGGATAAAACTACTTTAACTAGTTAAACTATTATGTTTTATAGTTTTCTCCAAGTTTTTGGGAGAACTATTTATAATAGTGGATTGCTGATAAAAAGAAAACTATTATTGTAGTGATCAGACTATTTCTAACTAGTTCTGTAATTGTCTTTAACACTTTCAATATTCCTTTCCTGCAGTTCCCATTGCTTTCTCGGAGTGGTGTTCTGGAAAGATTGATTGCGAAAAAATCAGAAGAAGGAGAGGAGGGTTGTGTCATAAATCTGCCTGACATCCCTGGTGGGACCAAAACATTTGAACTTGTTGCCAAGTTCTGCTATGGGGTAAAACTTGAACTCACTGCTTCAAACATTGTGTACCTCCGATGTGCTGCTGAGCGTCTTGAGATGACTGAGGAATATGGGGAGGGAAATCTTATTGCACAGGCTGAGGTCTTTCTCAATCAAGTTGTCCTTCATAACTGGAAAGACTCTCTGAAGGCCCTCCAAACCTGTGAGGATGTCCTCCCCCAGGCTGAAGACCTTCACATTGTTAAGAGGTGCATCGAGTCATTGGCTGTAAAGGCTTGCACAGACCCTAATCTGTTTGGTTGGCCTATGATGGAGCATGGTGGACCCATGCAGAGCCCTGGTGGAACTGTCTTATGGAATGGAATTAGCACAGGAGCCAGGCCAAGGAACTCAAGTTCAGATTGGTGGTATGAGGATGTATCAACTTTAAGTCTGCCCCTCTATAAGAGGCTCATCTCAGTTATGGAATCTCGAGGCATCAGACAGGAGACTATTGCTGGATCCCTCACTTTATATGGAAATAGGTACCTGCCAGGGCTGAACAGGCGTCAGGGTGTTAGTGAGTCTAGTACCCGTCTTGCACCTGTACCTTTGGAGTCCCCACCATCTGAAGAAGACCAGAAGGTTCTACTTGAAGAAATTGATCGATTACTGCCAATGCAGAAGGGGCTAACCTCGACCAAGTTCCTTTTTGGCCTACTTCGTACTGCTCTGATCCTTCGGGCAAGCCCATCTTGCATATCAAACTTGGAGAAGAGGATTGGTATGCAATTGGATCAAGCTACCTTAGAAGACCTCTTGATGCCCAACTTCTCTTATTCCATGGAAACACTCTACAATGTTGATTGTGTACACCGCATTCTAGAGAACTTCTTGGCCATGGATCAGGCAACAGGTGGAGCCTCCCCATGCTCAGATGAAGGCCAGATGATAGGCTCACCTTCTCTGACACCAATAACCATGGTGGCCAAGCTGATTGATGGATACCTTGCAGAGGTCGCCCCTGATATTAATTTAAAGCCCCCAAAATTTCAGTCACTTGCTGCTGCAGTCCCTGAGTATGCAAGGCCATTGGATGATGGGCTTTATCGTGCAATTGACATATATCTGAAGGTACTGCTACAGATCTGTCTTGTCATACGTAGTGGTTCTTGTATTGACCTGGATCTTTTATGTGGAGCCTATAAGTTGTAACACTTCCTTTACTCTGGCTTCAGTACATGGATGGAGCCCAAAATAGTGCTGCACATATCCTGGTTCTACCTAATCTTAGGAGTATGTATATAATAGATACAATGCATTGATCAATAAAAAAAAATAGATACATTGCAGTTACTTTAGATACTGAATGATCTTCTGAGTTCTAGTGGTGGGGTAACTGTACCACTGCTTCGTGCTGCAGGAAACATGTATATAACTATGTTTGTTTTTCTTTCAGACTGTTAAAGGAGTGGCACTAGTTGAGGTGCCAACTACCCTTAATCACAAGTAATCAAAAAAAAAAAAACTACCCTTAATCACATGGATTACATGTGGGACTGAAAGAAATAGCATAATAAACCAGAACTTGTCCTACTGTCTGTTATAGAATGTGGAATGACTTTTCAAATGCATCATCATCAAGGCTTGTCATGAATTATCAATTCAGAATTTAAATCAATTACTTTAAACCTGGTTAAGTTGAATCTTAGTGGAATCCTGAAATGAGTTTGTTTCCTTGTTCTTTTTTATAATCATGAACCTACAGGCACACCCATGGCTCACAGATTCTGAAAGGGAACAGCTCTGCAGGCTAATGGACTGCCAGAAGCTTTCCTTGGAAGCTTGCACCCATGCTGCACAGAATGAGAGGCTACCCCTAAGAGTTGTGGTCCAAGTTCTCTTTTTTGAGCAGCTCCAGCTGAGGACTTCGATTGCAGGCTGCTTTCTTGTCTCTGACAACCTTGATGGATCAAGACAGTTGAGGAGTGGGTTTGCAGGGTCAAATGAAGGCGGCTGGACCACAGCTGTGAGGGAGAACCAGGTGTTGAAGGTTGGAATGGATAACATGAGGATGCGGGTATCTGAACTCGAGAAGGAGTGTTCAAGCATGAGGCAGGAGATTGAGAAACTTGGTCGGGGGAAGAATTCTAGCACGTGGGGCAACATGTCAAAGAAATTTGGGTTGAAGATCAAGTCACAGATGTGCAGTGCTCAAGAGGGGTCCGTCAGCAACCAGAGCAAAGGTGGAAATAACAAGGTAGAGAAGGTGAAGGACAGGCATGGTAAACATAATAAAAAGTTGTCTGTAGAGTAACTTATTGTCTATTTTGTTTTCCACTTTTTTGCCTTCTTTTTTTTTTTTTGGGGGGGGGGGGTGGTCATTCAGTTCATTTCATTGTTTGTACCTTTGATTTAGTTCCAAACTGTGAATTTCCATCTCTTTCTTTGGGTCATTCTTGTGTGATTTGAATTCCTTGTTTCTTTTGTTTCTCTTTCGACCTTGTAAAGGAGATGGAAATAGAAAGTCCTGTAACTTAAAAGTTTCTTGAAGATGTAACCAATTCTGTGTGTGTGCTATGAGAATAGATGTAGATGACCCACCTGTTTCTTCTGTGTGAACTAATCTTGTGAACCATGGTCCTTTAGCAAAAGCACCCAGGTAATGAATGCATTGTGTTGCTGTGCTGAGCCTGCAGGGGCTGATGATACGTATCCGTTAGTCTGCAACTGCTTGTCCAGTCCTTGAGGATCGTTTACTTGTCAACTGTTGTAGTGGATTTCTTGAACCAGAAATCCTTCAATCAAAATCTTGTACCTATTTTAAGGGAGGAAATGCTCTTTTTGACGGTGGATAATAAAGCCACGTCTCATGTTTTAGAAAATTTGTTTATACAGGTGGTGGGGGTTTAATTTTCATAGTTCACCATGAAAAAGAGGATTTTCCTCCTGAACTCAGAATCTTGGGCAGGAAATCTAAAATCCAGAGTACAATCATGTGTATGGGTATCTCAACTGTAGCGTTGTTGGCAACAAGGTTGTCTTGTTTGCTAAGGGTATCAAGTTGCCATCAATGATGGGCTCAGACAGTAAGGCATCATTCACTTGTACTGGAGTCTGGACTATTACTACTCAGAATTCACAAGGCCAATCGGTGGCAAAGGAGCTAAAATTCAGTGAAAGGTTTCTTTCAGCGTGGCAGATTTGAAAGGACAGGAATCCTAAATAGATACATAATCCAAGCTCTACGCTGTTAAAAGCGTACTTGGTAAATGCCGCCGCAGTTCTCTTGATTGATTCTGCATGACTGACTGCAGTACCAAACATCCCAACACAGAATGAGAACTCTTTTGAGTCATCACTTGTCATACAGAAATCACCCAAGAAAGGTCTGTTTGAGTCCGTAATTGGGTTTTGGACCTTGGGTTTCACTCCTGACTCTCTTCCGCTGAAACAAATGACCCTCCCTCCCAACTCAAAGTGGCTCAGCAAATAGATTAGAGAAAGAGACATTTTACCTAGCACTAGCAGAGAGAGATGGGTTATGGCACAGGGATTATCTTGAGTAAGAACTGGGCCCACAGACTGCATATATGTGGTTTAGTCTGATAATAAGGTCCCACCGTTTTATTGAATAAGAGTGCTTTCTTTTTTTACTTTGTAAAATTATTTATATCTAATAAAATTTGAATGAAACCTTATATCTAAGTATCTAACATGTATGAGAACTATATTCTACTGCCCAAGTTCTCCCGACCCCGGCTGGTCTCTTTCACATTTTCATTTCTTCTTTCGTTCAGGCTGTACCCAGTCATTAGACCTCTATCTTGACCTCATGGTTCTGCCTTCTAATAGTCTCGGGTTAAGTGAATCTCTCTTGAGCCGACCCTATTGGGTTGGGTTCAGGTCAGCCTTGATCATGTCGGGTTTGGGTAAAGTGAACCTGACCCAAGTTTGGATTTGGTTCAGGTATTTGACGCATGTAGCAAGCTTTTGGGAAATGGCAGTGGAATACCCAACCAATCAACAATTTGTGCTTCTAAGGATATTGAAGAAGGCTGCCCAATGTCCGTGATTTTTTAAAGCCAAGATGAAATTTCAAATGGACAGATTTTCCTTGTTTACCATCAGGCATTGCCTTCCTGGCCTCCTTATCCTCCACTGTTAGTCACTAATTCCATTGTTAGGTTGAGTCACCCTTGACTCTACAAAAGGGTCAGGATTAGGGGCAGCGATCAAAATCTAGTATGTTTGATATTCTATTATCATGGGATTTATTCTTCTTCTGATAAGTTGTAATTATATTTGAATTTATTTTAGTTCATTATTATTTGTTTTGAAATTCTTTTAGTTCCACCTAATTGCCCATTAAACCAAATAATCCCCTTATCTTATTCCTAAAATCTCTCTTTCTCTCTCACACACATTTCCAATCAACTAAGGTGGTGTGGATTGGCCATGATATATTCAGTTTCAATCCATACCACCTCTATGCCATGCATTCGGTTGGCTGTAGTGTGGATTGATCCACACTATCTCGTGGATTGGTCCACACCACAATTCATTTTCTCATCCGCGGGTTTATCTCGTGGAAGCATCTATGCCACACCGTTTTGCATATGGAATAACGATCCCACACTTCGCATGGATGTTTAACCCTAGTATTAGACCTCTTTTCTTTTTACCATTGCAACACTTCTTTGTGAGCTCGCCATTGTTATTCTTCTCTAGGGGTGAGCGAAAAAAAATCAAAAAATCGAACCGAAAATTCAGTTAACTAAACCGATTGGTTTGGTGTTTTTAAAAAACCGAAGGTACCAGTTCGGTTTCGGTTAACCAATATAGAAAATCGGCAGTTAACCAAACCGATCGATATACATATATTTCTATATATTTTATATATATTATAAATTAATAAATATGCATTATATATAATATGATATATTATTTATTAATTAAAATATAATATTTTATATATACTTATAATATTTTATTATATATTTATATATATTTTTATAATATATTATAAAAATTAAAAAACCAAAAAACCGATGAACCGAATCCATCTCACACTAGTTCTCTCTCTTTTTTTTCGGTGTGACTGCATTTTATGCTCCATCTCACACTAGTTCTCTCTCTCTCTTTTTTTTTTTTTTTTGGATATCATCACCATTGTCAACCCAATCCATGAACTCATTATCGTGATCTCAACATGTCTAGCAAAACAAGTTCTAGAATAATCAAATAGGGGTTGCAATGAGATGCCTTCTATAGTCGAAAATTTCAGCTGGTCTTGCTTGCATCCTTTCCTGTCTATTCTACCTAGGCACATGATTCATGATAGTTTGAAATTCTTCAAAAACTAGTCTCTAGGGAACAAAAATTTCAAAGGGAAAGGTTAAAAAGTTATGATCGAAGCATGCAAAAAAAAAAAAAAAAATTATCAAATCCCTTAATCCCCCCCCCCCCCCCCCACACTTAAAGTATACATTGTTCTCAATGTATAGGAATATGCGTAAAAAGAGAGAAAGATTTAAGGGTACTTCGCTGAAATACGATTAAAGAACACACACTCATAAATAACAAACAAAAAACAATAACTAAACAAAACAAACAAAAACTGAACTCGATGGGTTGCCTCCCACAAGCGCTCCTTTTAAGTCGTGAGCTTGACTTTCACATTTTTTTTCATGGCGGTTTCAAGGAGAGAATGGACCTATGGTGGATGGGTTGCTCTCCTTCAATATAATGCTTTAAACGCTGCCCATTTACCTTGAATGTATTTCCCTTACCATTATGTAGTTCAATCGCTCCATGAGGGAATACCTTAGCCACTACAAAGGGTCCACTCCACCTGGTTTTTCACTTCCGATGTTTCCCCCTCTCATCCTTCATGGGTGGGTTTAAACCTGGAATAGGGGCCTGGACAATAGATGGGAGGAGTTTTGTGTGAGATGGAGTTAAACTAATAAAAAATGCATTATGAGTTGTAATTTCAAAAGAGTCTAGCTCAGAAGTCAAATTTCGCAGTTCTGATTTCAGTACAAACTTCTACTCTGCTTGTTGCAATTGATTAGGACTATTGTTAAGTGCAACTTTCAACGTGTCTTTTGATTTAGATGTATCTACTTCATCAATGCAATCAATTGCATATATTTCATATTCAATTGTGTTGGGACATTTCATGGTTTTAAATACATTAAACACCATTTCTTCACCATTGATTCTAAAAGTAGACCTTCTTTCACATCAATTAAAGTATTATCCATAGCAAGAAAGGGTCTCCCTAGAATCAACAACACTGTCATATTTTCCTCCATATCCAACACAATGAAATCAACAGGAATGATGAAATTACCCACTTTGACTAAAACATCTTCTAATATTCCCCTAGGATATTTAATGCTTTGATCAGCTAGTTGCAGGGTAATAGTTGTAGATGTTAGTTCATGCAGTCCAAGTTTTTCAAAAATAGAATGAGGCATTAAATTTATACTAGCACCTAAATCGTATAAAGTTTTTTCAAATTCAGTATTCCCTATGGTGCAAGGTTTAGAAAAACTCCCTGGATCCTTAAGCTTTTGGGGCAATTTCTTTTGAAGAATGGCTGAGCACTCTTCGTTTAACTTCACCATCTCATAGTCCTCCCATTTCCTTTTGTTCGCATCACCTCCTTCAAGAATTTGGCATATTTTGGCATCTGTGACAATACATCAAGAAGGGGAAGGTTAATATGTATTTTTCTAAATACTTCTAAAAACTTCTCAAATTGTTTGTCCAATTTAGCTTTCAAAGTTCTTCCAAGGTAAGGGATAGGGAGTTTAATAGCATCTAAATTCAGTTTAGGTGTACCCCCTTCAGTCTCCTTTAGTAAATCGGTCGTTTCAGCTTCCTTGTCATCTTTTTGGGTCTTGCCAACTGTCTTTCCACTTCTTAAAGCTATGACGTTTACCTGCTCTCTGGGATTCTTCTTCGTGTTGCTGGGTAGCCGTCCCTCTTTTCTTTCTGACAACAGATTTACAATCTGCCCCATTTGAACTTCTAAGTTCTTGATCGATGCTTCCTGTTCTTGGAATTTTGCTTCAATAGCATTGATGAACTTAGAAATCATCTCTTCCAAATTACTCTTTTTTTTTTCTTGTGGGGGCAGCTGTTGTTGGAATCCCATGGGTGCCTTTTGCTGATTGTCGCTCCATGAAAAGTTTGGATGATTCCTCCACCCTAGGTTGTATGTGTTTGAGTAGGGATTGAAATTCAACCTGCCAGCATGAGAGATAAAATTAGCATTCTCATGTGAAGTAAAAGGACTACTTAATGGACAATTAGAATTAGTATGACCTATTTGACCACAAAAATCACATGGGATGCTAGAAGATGTATTAATTGCTGCAATATTAAAAGTATCAACTTTTTTTTTGTTCAGATTAGTGAGTTGAGCAGATATGGCAGCAAGGGAATTGATGTAGTGTACTCCCCTCTGATTGGTTCGGTTATTTCTCCACTGGTAGCTGTTCGACACCATCTTCTCCACTAGGTCATAGGCTTCCTTTGGAGTTTTTCTCATGATTGTGCCACCTGCGGCTGCATCAATAATAGATCGATTAGAGGGGTAATACCATTATAAAAGGTCTGAATTTGATGCCAAGTTGGTATCCCATGGTGAGGACACTTCCTAAGCATCTCCTTGAATCGTTCCCATGCTTCATACAAAAATTCCCTCTCAAATTGAGCAAAAGTAGTGATATCATTAATTAGTTTTGCTGTTTTAGAGGGTGAGAAATACTTAGCCAAAATTTTTTGGATTAGATCATTCCAAGTGGTGATACTTCCTGCAAGGAGTGAGTTAAGCCAATCTTTAGCTCTATCATGCAATGAAAATAGAAATAATCTAAGCCCAATAGCATCATCACTAACTCCATTTTGTTTTAATGTATCACATATTTCTAGGAAGTTAACAATGTGTGCATTAGGGTCATCACTTGGCAACCCACTAAACTGAATACTTGTCTAAATCATCTGTGTGATTGTATGCTTGATTTCGAAGTTATTAGCATGAATTGTGGGCTTGCAAATACTGTAAGTCGCCCCATCAATGGTTGGACAGGCGTAGTCCAAGAGGGTGTGATTTGCTTCTGCCATCTCTTCTTCAAACTCTATTGCTGGTTCGCCAATATCAACCTCCTCTCTTGTTCTACCTCTGTTGGCTCTTTGCAACAAGCGAAGGGTCCTCTCTATTTTAGGATTGAATTCTGCTAGTCCCTCTCTTCTAGTGCGTGTCATGCACTAGTAAATCTGAACAAAGCAAGAATTCGAACAAACTAAAAAAGGGGTAAACAAAATAAAATAATAAAAATAGAAATAAAAGTCCAAATTAATCAAGGTTAACACGTTATAATATTATTTTAGGATTCAATCCCCGGCAGCGGTGCCAAAAAATTATCAAACAAGAGGAAAGAAAGAACCCTAACTACACATAAATTAGTTCATACTAGCAGAAATAAAACAAACAAGAGGAAAGAAAGAACTCATGGTTTCACCCTTGGAGTTGAGATCTCCTCTTCTCCTTGCCACCACCTCCTTCTTGCAGACTTCTTACTTGATAGCTAGATTGCTCCTCTGCCCTTAATGCCTCTCTTCCGATTTGCCTTTCTTTGCTCCTGATGCCTTCTTTCATGCCTTAAACTGAAATACAAGAAATATGAGTCCAATTAAGTACTAATTAAGTATGCAAGACAAAACATTTGGGGATAAAAATGTGATAAATTCTACTCTCATCAAAGGCGACGCGTGGATGTGATTCAATGTAAGCAACAACTCAGCATGATAGCCTGGCTACGACTGAGTAATGAGCTCGTTAAGGTTCTCGCAGGACATCTCGCTACATTACAGCTCGTCATGGAATGAGCTCGCTACAGCGTGAGCTCAGGGACCCCAGTATGTGGAAAGGGAATACTCCAAGTCAAGTCTATACAGGGCAGCTCGCTATGGGATAGCTCGCTATGGGATAACTTGCTACAGGGCAGCTCGCTACAAAGCAACTCACTGTTAAGTGATGCATCATTCTCAGGAAACTTCTTATCTGACGAGACCGTACCTGTCAGATTGCATCACGTCTCCTGACTGACGGCGCAGTCCCTGCCAGCCCAGCAGACTACACCCACGTCTATCGACAGGTGGTGGCGTGTTTATCCTTTCTGGGTCATGTCTCTCATTCGATTGGGCAGTACTCTGCAACAGTTACCTACGCAGCCCTAGAAAATAACGACTAGGACAGAGGGACAGTGGCGGTTACACCCGATTTGACAAGAACATCTGCATTTAAAGGACCCAGGGCTGAAGGGGCAAAGGTAATCTTGAATACCAATCTAGCGCTATTTGCACTCTTAGCTCTCTTTGCATCCCTTACAACTCTTCCAAGTATTCTAACTTAAGCATCGAAGTATTCCCATGGGGCGAGTTCCTTGGGAATCCTTCACCTTCCTCTTCTCAGGTACCGTCCGTTGCCAGCTAGGAGCCAAGTGTCCACCAGCTAGGAGTGTCCGGATTGTGCTGCATCATTTGGCGTTGTTTGTGGGATCCACTTCAAAAAGCCTTGCTCTAATCTCTACAACTTTCTCTAAGAACTCAACATTCATGGCTTTCTCTAGCAATGCCGGACGTGGTGCCGACCAGAACATTTCTGGAGAACAACCTCAGCTCCCCACTGTCTGCTGCATTGGACAGTTCACCGTCCCCCTCTCTGTGGACGGAATTCCTAGCCTGAATGTGCCTTTGAGAGTGGCACCTTTGAACACTCCACTCCCTTCCACGATTGGAGCAACCTTTATTGAACCTTCCATTGTTCCCCTAGTGAGCAACCAAAACTAGCTTGAAGACCTGGTGCAGTGCATGTGAGCCATGCAAGCTCAAATGCAACAGTTCCAGTAGTTTCAACTCTACCAGCAACAAGTGCTGCATCAAGTTTCTCAGTACCAGTACCAATAGCAGTTCCCTTCATTACCTCAGGCCCAGCCACCGCTTCCCCCCGGCATCCGGCCACGAAGCAAGCCAAGCCCTCCCGCTGGAGCGAACGTCCTTGTCGGGGAGAGGTCTCTCAAACCCAAAATCCTTCCAAGAGCCAAGCCTCGTCCCACGGTAGGAAGGAGAGACCAGTCACCCCTACCTCACAACCCGCAGGTAGGTCGGGGGCCTCCTAGCCGGTCAAGCCTGCATCGCCTCAGCACTCTCAATTTGAGCTCCCGCTTGTAGAAAACCAGTTTGAGGTTCTAGTCGTAGATTATAGGTAGGGCCCTTCGGTTCACAGCTATCGTCAACAGTCCGAGCCCATCGAGCCTAGTAATACTAAAGCAAGCAACACCAACGCCAAGCCGACGAAGCAGCAGCGGAGGTGCCGACGAACTCGCCGAACTGCTACCCGCGTCCTGCCCGAGCTCAAGGGTAAGGAAGAGGTAAGCTCATATGAAGTAAAAGCTACTCCTCTCCTTTTAGTTCCTTCCCCTCTGTCGTCAGAACTTCTTGCGGTCCCTATGCCAAAGGACTTCAAGCTTCCTCCCCTGGATAAGTAAGATAGATCCTTCGATCCGAATGACCATGTTGAGCCTTCTAGTCCTAGATGCACCTGGCAAGGGTCAGTGGATCCTGTATGTGTGTGGCTTTCTCCACCACCTTCAAAGGGGTGGCCCGCACATGGTACCAAAATCTCACACCTGGATCAATAAGAAGCTAGTTACAGTTCATGCAAGTCTTCACCTCCCACTTTGTCACTAGCAAGACATGCCTAAGAACTCATGAGAGCCACCTTGGAATAGTCTAGAAGGAAGGGGGTCCATTCAGAGTTATATCAAGTGGTTCAATGACGCTTGTTTGCAAATACCCAACTTGGACCCCGTAGTTCGGCTCACCGCGGCCAAGCGAGGCATTACCCACAAAGAATTCAAGTGACATGTAGTTGTTAATCAGCCCAAGACTACGACCAAGTTCCTCAAGCTCGCGGATTAGTTTATAGGGACGGAGGAGGAGATCAACCAGAAAGGTGAACAATCCCTCGAGAAAAGAAAAAGGGAAACAAAGCCCTCAACTCAGGGTGATAGCAAGAAGAAGAAGGACCAAGCTCGGGGGGCAAGGCTGAGTCAGCCTTTCCGAGCTCTAGCAGCCGAAAGAATGGACTACATGCCTCTAAACACGAAGCAGGCTGAGATCCTTATGGAGATCAAGGACGCCTTGTATGTGAAGTGGCAACCTCGACTAAAGGTAGACTCTAGTGTAAGAAATAAAAATTTGTATTGTAATTTCCATAAAGACCACGATCATAGCACCGAAAATTGTAAAATCCTCCACAATGAAATAGAGGAGCTAATCCGTCACAGATACCTGAGAAATTTTGTACAAAATAATAATAATAATAAAGCAGGTCAGCAGGGGGAGTAGATTAGAGATGCTCCCAAATCCAGCAGGCAGGCAGAGCAACCGTAGAGGCAGCTCCCGAATCCACGTGATCGCCGGAGGTTCGATTGTCGCAGGCTGCACTTTGGCTGCAGCTCGGGCATCAGCTCGCGAGGCTGCTAGGGAAGAGCAGAATCCCCCGAAGTGGCCAAGGACGGAAGACCCGATCTTCTTTACAGAGGATGACGTGCGTGGGGTCTACTACCCCCATGATAACGCGCTCGTCATAAAGATAAAGATTAATGACTTTGAAGTCAGGCATGCCCTCATCGACTCAGGTACCTCGGTGGATATCCTTTTTAAAGCGACATTCGACCAGCTCCATCTCCAAGAAAGTGACCTAAAGCCCGCAAATACTCCCCTAGTAGGCTTAAGCAGAGAGGAAGTCTGGTCCTGGGAAGGATTATAGTACCTATGGAAGTTGGCACCTGGCCTAACATAGTGAGGCTCAACCACGACTTCTTAGTGGTCGCAACCCCCTCCCTATACAATACCATAGTAGGTCGGCCGATCACCCATGCCCTATGTGCAATGGTCTCCACTTACTATTTGGCAATGAAGTTCCCTATGGACTTCGGAATTGGGATAGCGCGAGGTGACCGGTTTGAGTCTTGCAAGTGCTATGTCGCCACCCTCAAAGGGAAAGCCAAGGTGGCTGACGACCTCGAGCTAGAGCGACATACGGAGCAATGCAAGGAGCGAGCTGCACCCTCAGAAGAGACTGTCTCCATCCCGACATTGACGGATGACCCAACTCAAACACTTCAGATCGATGCTTCTATTGAGGAGCCCCTACGATCTCAACTGGTACGCTTCCTACTTGAAAATTTAGATGTTTTTGCATGGTCCACGACAGAGATGCCCGACATAGACCCTAGCATCATGACTCACAAGCTTATTACTGATCTTGTAGTTAGGCCCGTTAGACAGAAGAAATGCAACTTAGCCTTAGAGCGATGGAGGGCAGTCGACGAGGAGGTCGGGAAGCTCCTCGTAGCCGACTTTATCAGGGAAGTTCATTACCCGAGTTGGGTGGCCAACCCTGTTCTGGGAAAAAAGGCTAACGGTAAATGGCGCATGTGCGTTGACTACACCGACCTGAACCGAGTTTGCCCAAAGGACTACTTCCCACTCCTCAGGATCGACCATTTGGTGGACGCGACATCAGGGCATGAGTTGCTGAGTTTCCTAGACGCCTATTCGGGCTGCAACCAAATCAAGATGGACCTAGCTGATGAAGAAAATACTACCTTCATGGCTGAGCTCGGCCTATAGTGTTACAAGGTCATGCCCTTTGGGCTAAAGAATGCTAAGGCAGCCTTTCAGAGCTATGTAGACGACATGGTCGACAGATTTAATACAAGACTTGCATGCTATGTAGACGACATGGTCGTCAAAATCCAATTTTCGCATGATTTAATACAAGACTTGCATTCAGTTTTTGAAAATTTGCATAAATTTAACATGAAATTGAACCCCAATAAGTGTGTCTTCGGTGTCAATGTTAGATAGTTTTGTATGCCCTTAGCTTCAATCAAAATGATGTACTTTATGAGTTTATCGTAAATGAATAAAAGTGCATATTTGATTCATGTTCCCTTGGTATGTTTCTATGTGATACCCTTAAACTGAACACTTAATGAGACTCGTGTTAGTTTAGAATGTTCACAGCCAGTGGGTCGGTCTGGGGAGACCTATCCTAACAAGGCTGACACTGTGGTGCCACCAAGTCGGTTGGGGTGACTTGTCTCAGCTACCAGGGTGAGACCCTAGGCACATACAGTGTAGGATCAATTGAATCTTTGAACTGGACCAGATTTCCAGTGTTGCCCTAGACCTTGGAGATTGATGGGCAAAACTGGAAAGTTACACCCGACCCCTAGACTCGATTATGATACTGCACTATGTGTCGGATTGGGCTGTCTTTGATGTACCAATCAGTGAGATCCTTAGCGGGGCTCAAAACCTCGGTACGTTGGGACAGTCTGAGAATTCATCTGAGTGGGTGATCATAGTGATAGGATCAGCCCCTTTATCGGACAAAGGTAATGATCGGGGATGCACTCTCACTGATGGAAACCAAGACTGCCGGTAGCTGATTTTAATCATTGAAATTTGTTTTGCAAAATATATTTTATATGAGATATAAAAGTATATATATTATTGTTTCAAAATGTTAGCAAAAGGTTTTAATTCCCGGGATCCATATTAGAGAGAGTGCAACACTGTTCCTTGCAGCTGAGGGAGAGGTCATCTCTTGTCAGGCGGTGTATGATCATTATGGGCTGAGAGGTTAAGTGTAAGGCCATTGAGGATAATACCTGGTGGGCTAATCTTGCATCTGCCCACAGTCCCTGGGTGTTACAAGGTGGCTTGGCCCAGGGACCACTTAGGGTAAGTGTTGGGCCCATAGAGCCCAACTGATGGGTTTCACGGGGTGCACTGTCCATAACAGTGTATTCGGCCAGGCCTTGTAACAAAGGCTGGGTTGAACCCATGTGGCTGATGTGTAGATCAATGTTTGGGTCCCACGTCATACAAGGAAGCCCAACTGGGCAGCAGTTTGGAAGGCTAAATGAATACATAACCGTAAATGGGCCTTAAGCCCATTTCGAACTGGGCTAATCTGATTAGTCTTTAAGGGGCGAATTCTGAGATAAGATCAACTGATAGGATTGGGCCCACACCCTATCCACTCAGAGAGTCCAAGATCTAAATGAGATTTGGATTTGGAAACTTCCTAATTAGATTAGGAACTGGCTGATCTAATCTACAGATAAGATAAGGATTATCCCTTATCTTAAAGAGACTTCTAATCCAGATATGATTTGGGTTAGCAACTCCTAATGGGATTAGGAGCTGATCCCTTTAAGTCTATAAAAGGAAGAAGGGGCGACAGCCTTTAGACACAACATCCAACAGACACAAGTCTAGTCTTCAGAGCTGAGATCAAAGAGGAGAGAATTCTGCACCCTACAAATTCTCTCTAGCCGCCTCCTTCCTACAGCCGCCGCCTATAGCAATTCGATCTCCATTGCTTGGGAGAAATCAAGATTGGATCTTGATTCCAATCTTCTGCAGAAAAGATTGGTAGGAGTTGTATTCACAAGTCGTCCAGGTGATTCTTAGGAAGAATCAAGTTCTTAGGAAGGACACTGCTGATTCTGCTCCACCTTGCACTACGCCATCTTCAGTGGGAGCAGTATTTGGTTTCTACCTTGGGCGTGAACACCTCCATTGAGAGATATTATTTCTCTGTATCAGGTATTATCTCTCTCCTCCTTTTGGTTCAGATCTGATTCAGTTTATGGTTCAAGAATGATCATTGAAAATATGATTTTCTAAATAGGGAATTCGATTCCTAGTTGAAGGGAAAGAAAATTTTTTGAAATTCACCCCCTTTATTCCGCAATCTTGGGCATCCATGTGATGGATTTCCTATCCCATCAGTGGTATCAGATCCATGGTTCAAATCTTGAACCATTCTGTTTCAGATCTGAACCTGCGCAAATTGGGAGAAGGCGTTCTACCCAATTTGTGCAGATTTGGGTTTTGGGAAATTTGTTCCCAAAACAGATGGGCAAATAATCTGAAATTAATTTTAAACAAATCTGATTATTATTTAGAATAGTTCTTTATAATTTTCTTGATTTATGGGCTGTTCGTAAAAGAGGAGGTCGAAATCTTGGTTTGCGCAGGGAGAACTGCAAGATTTGCAGTTTATTGAATTTATTTATTACATTTGGTCTGTAAATAAATTTTTTTATTTTTAGACTCAATGTATAGGCATTTGATCTGATGTAATAATTAATAGAAGTAGGATTTCTATTTATTTTAATTTTGGATCGAAGTTGGTGGCGCAGAAAGGAGATTTCGCAGATGGGAGATTCGCTATCTGTGATTTGTAGTTTGAGAAACTGCAATCTGTGATCTAACCTCTGTTTTGCAGGATAGAGTGTGCGAATAGCCCAGATTAACTGATTTTTGTTTTTCTTTTATCAATTATTTAATTTTAGATTATTTTCTTGAATTAAGGATTTAATTAAAAATCAAACCTTAGACCCATTCGAACCAAGATTGGTTCAAACTGTTTGAACCAATTCAGGGTTTAATCAAGGCTGAAAGTCAGCCCTAATTTTCCCACTAATGGGCCTGAGGATTGATATTTAATTAAATGGTTAATTCGGCCTAGCCTGTAAAGGCCCAGTTTTAAATAGTTAAAACTGCAAAAAGCCCATTTTAAAGGATAAAGCTATATGGGCCGAACTGGGTAACCCTAATTCAGCCCATTTACCTAGATAATATTAATGGTTAATATTATGGAATTTTAACGGGCTTCCAATGGGCCTTACAGATAATTAATTGATTGGATCAATTTATCCCTACATAAGATGTATGGATGTGTGGTGTGTTGCGTACATGGGCCATAAGTACTTGGCCCATGCTCATTCGATAGTGGCTCTTGCGCACACCATGGCTGAATGCACATCATTGCCATGGTGTCCTTTTTGGTCATTGGATGACCTCCCTCAATGGTGGGCTCCACACCTCATCAGGAGGTTACGTGCGGAACCCTAGCCGATTTAAGGCCCACCGAAATCTAGCTTTATGAAAGTCAGTGGGAGCCACTTTGGTTTGACCTAAATCAAACTAGGGTGTAATTATTTGCTCCCTCCAGCTAATATGAGTGCATGTGATAGGGAGATTCATATGATGAACTCTCTAAAGGCCTTCCATCATTAGCATGAGGATGGGTCCTTCAGTAATGAGGAGACATCAGAAAATGGGCTATCCATTTGCTGTTGGGCTTGTCTGAGTGTTTCATAAGATGATAGGGGCGTCATAGACCGATGTGGGAGGGGATTCACCAGAAAATGGGAACTCTCTCACGATACCTTGGTGTTCACGAATATGATGGGAAAGCACTCACTGGACAGAAAGGTTTACCAGAAAATGACTCTGAACCTTGTCTGACAGAGGCCAAAGGGAAAACTCATATGATGAGTGGATATGGTCATTCACAGAAAGGTGGTGGGGTTATGCAGCTGAAACAATTGGTTCCATGCACCCTATGTGATTTCCCACATTTCCAGAGACAACCCGTAGTCTCCGTCACTGAGAAAGGAGGGAAATCTCAGAGATGAATAAATGGAAATGGATCGTAGATTAAAAGCCATATCTATGAAATGAACATGAATCAAATTAGGTTGTGGACTAATGTTTGCTCTTTCATCAGAAAATGGCAAACGGATCTTTTGCAAAGCTTCTTGATGACAACTAGTTTATGGTCCCAAACTACGCCGACTGGTACAGGAACCTTATGCTGGTCCTAGCTTCAGAAAAGCTGGACAAAGTGGCAAAGAATCCTGCCCCGGTGCGTCCGAGAGATAGGGCTTCTGAGGCCCGAAGGAGAGACTATCAGGAATGGGAGGAGAAAAACTCCCTAGCCCGGTGTTACATCATCGCCTCCTTGGACAACCCAATACAGAGGCAGTTCGATCAGATCGAACTTGCCAAGGACATATTGGACAGCCTGAGGACAATGTATGTCGAGCAGAATTGTTCTACTCGGCAAAAGGTCATGAAGCAGTTCATGACCACTCAAATGTCCAAGGGGGCCAACAAGTTCACAACCATTGTCTTCGGATGATGGGTTACATCAACGAACTGGAGGCTCTTGGATCCGGGTTGGACCTCGCAACCCAGATAGATGCTATCCTTAATTCTTTGCCTCCTTCCTTTAATCTGTTCATCATGAACTACAACATGAACAAGCTGAATGTCAGAGCTCAACAATATGTTGCAAAGAGCTGAAGAACTGATTAAAAAGGATGAGCCTGTAGCTATGCTTGTTGAAGCTAGCAAAACGGGCAAGAGAATGAGGAAGGTAAAGAAGCCTTAGAAGAAAGCCACCAAGGGCAAAAGGCAGAAGAAAGACAAAGCATCAGATGCCTGTCACTTCTGCAAGAAGACCGGCCACTGGAAAAGGAATTGTCCTACCTACCTGGAATCCAAGAAAGGTAATTTCGAAACTTGTGTTATAGAAACCAATTCATTGGTAGCTTCTACGTCCTGGTGTATTGACTTTGGGGCTTCAACTTATGTGTGTAACTCACTGCAGGGGTTCAAGGTAAGCAGAAGGATGAGTGAAGGAGAACTCACTCTCTACTTGGGGACTACTGCAATTGTTGCAGCCGTGGCAATAGGAACCGTGGAGTTAATTTTTAGAGAAGGAAAAATTGTACTCAAAGATTGTCTTTATGTACGAAACTTGAGAAGAAATTTGATTTCTGTTTCAAAACTGTGTGCAAATGGTTATTCTGTCTTCTTTAGTAATGCGATTACTATTAAAAGAAATAACAGATTCATCGCATACGGAGAACTGGAGAACGGTCTCTATGTTCTACATCCTTCTCAAGAAACTAACATAACCGAAACTACATCGGCTGAAATCCCCAAGAAGAGAGCCCATGATACAATTAATCCTACGTGCCTGTGGCATTACCGACTTGGCCACATCGATGTTGACCGAATCATAAGGTTGGTAAAGGATGGTCCTTTGGATTTTCTAACTGTAGAAGATCTTCCCACCTATGAGCCTTGCCTGCAAGGCAAGTTGATGAAACGACCATTTAACGGTAAGCCTGAAAGATGTACAGACACACTTGACCTAATACATACTGATGTATGTGGTCCCCTGAGTGTTAGGACACGGAATCAACACGTGTATTTCATCACCTTCACAGATGATTTCCCACGATATGGTTACGTGTACCTAATGAGACACAAGTCTGAATCCTTTGAAATGTTCAAAGAGTTCAGACAAGAGGTTGAGAAACAGTTGGGGAGAGAAATTAAAGCCCTTCGATCTGATCGAGGTGGCGAGTGTCTCTCTAACGAGTTCATGGACTACTTAAAGAACAATGGGATTGTATCACAATTAGCTCCTCCTGCTACACCACAACTTAACGGTGTTTCAGAGAGGAGGAATAGAACCTTATTGGATATGGTTCGGTCACTTCTCATACACTCAGAGTTACCCACATCCTTTTGGGGTTATGCATTAGACTGCGATTTACGTGCTGAATCGGGTTCCAACCAAATCGGTTCCGAACACTCCATATGAACTTTGGACCGGAAAGAAACCAAGTGTCAGACACTTGAAGATTTGGGGTTGTCCAGCACACGTTAAAAGAACGAGTGCAGACAAGTTGGAATCCAAGACCAGCCGTTGCCTATTTGTAGGCTACCCAAAAGGCTCTGTAGGTTACCTATTCTATGACCCAAGTGAGCAGAAAATGTTCTGCAGTCGAAATGCCCAGTTCTTGGAGACTGATTATATCTTGGACACCCATCGTCAGGAAATTGTTCTTGATGAGGAGAGCTCAGGAGCAGTGGGAGATGTCCCACAAGTTCCAGGTAGTGACCAACCTAGAAGATCCTCTCAGGAATCCAGGCCACCAGTCTGTTATGGTTATGACCAGGATTGTTACCTGGTGGAAACCTTGACTAGTGAGGAGGATCCCGTGATTTACGAGGAAGCTATGTTGGACATAGATTCCCAGAAGTGGGTGGAAACCATGAGAGCAGAGATGGACTCAATGGAGACCAATGGAGTCTGGACTCTAGTAGATCCGCCCTCTGGGGTAAAAGCAATCGGTTGCAAATGGATTTACAAGAGGAAGAAGGGCCCCGATGGTAGGATTGAGACCTTCAAAGCTCGTCTGGTGGCAAAAGGGTACACTCAAAAAGAGGGCATCGATTACGAGGAAACCTTTTCGCCTGTGGCCATGCTTAAATCCATTAGGATCCTGCTAGCTGTAGCAGCATACCATGCTTATGAGATTTGGCAAATGGATGTCAAAACTGCATTCCTGAATGGAGATCCTACTGAAGATATCTATATGCAGCAGCTGCAAGGCTTCTTAGCTGCGGGTCAGGAAAACATGGTATGTAAACTTAATAGATCCATTTATGGACTTGAGCAAGCTTCTAGAAGTTGAAACATCCGTTTTGACTCTGCTGTCAAATCGTTTGACTTTGAGCAGAATCCGGATGAACCCTGTGTTTACAGGAAGTACAGTGGAGATAAGGTTACCTTCTTGGTTCTGTATGTAGATGACATTCTACTCATTGGGAATGATGTAGGAATGTTGACTGCGGTGAAAGTATGGCTTTCATAGCAATTCTCCATGAAAGATCTTGGAGAAGCCTCCTATATACTGGGTCTTCGACTCTATAGAGATAGATCGAAGCGGATAATAGGATTATCCCAATCTGCCTACATTGACAAAATAGTCAAAAGATACAGCATGGAAAACTCCAAGAAAGGAAATGTTCCTTTCAGGCACGGAGTAACTCTCTCCAAGAAAATGTCTCCCAAGACTTCTGAGGAGATTGATGGCATGAAAGACGTTCCCTATGCCTTTGCCGTAGGGAGCATCATGTATGCCTTGCTGTGCACTCGCCCTGACATTGCTCAGGCAGTGAGTGTAGTAAGCAGATTTCAAGCCAACCCAGGGCAGGAGCATTGGACTGCTGTGAAAAACATACTTAAGTACCTTCGAAGGACAAAAAAAAAGTTTTGTCTAGTATTCGATGGTAATTCACTACAGATCCAAGGGTATATAGATGCCGATTTTCAGTCGGATCCAGATGATATAAAGTCTACATCCAGATATGTTTTCACGATAGGATCGTGTGCTATTTCCTGAATGTCAACAAACATGGGTCCTGAGTAGTGAACTAATAGTCCACAACCTAAGTTGAGTGCATTGTCGTAAGTGAGGCTGCCTTATGAATGAAAGTGTTCATTCTTGAATTTGGAATTCAGCACATCACCAATTCCACTATTGTATGACAATATTGGACCTTTGATAGGATGATGTTAAGAGGTAGCATCAACGGAGAATGTGGTAGACCCATTAATTAAGCCACTGACACAGAAAGTGTTTATGAAACACATGGAAAGTCGGGGACTCCGGCTAGTACCTGATTGGACCTAAGTGCAAGTGGGAGCTGTTAGACAGTTTTGTATGCCCTTAGCTTCAATCAAAATGATGTACTTTATGAGTTTATTGTAAATGAATAAAAGTGCATATTTGATTCATGTTCCCTTGGTATGTTTCTATGTGATACCCTTAAACTGAACACTTAATGAGACTTGTGTTAGTTTAGAATGTTCACAGCCAGTGAGTCGGTCTGGGGAGACCTATCCTAACAAGGCTGACATTGTGATGCCACCAAGTAGTTGGGGTGGCTTGTCTCAGCTACCAGGGTGAGACCCTAGGCACATATAGTGTAGGATTAATTGAATCTTTGAACTGGACCAGATTTCTAGTGTTGCCCTAGACCTTGGAGATTGATGGGCAAAACTGAAAAGTTACACCCGACCCCTAGACTCGATTATGATACTGCACTAGGTGTCGGATTGGGCTGTCTTTGATGTACCAATCAGTGAGATCCTTAGCGGGGGTCAAAACCTGGGTATGTTGGGACAGTTTGAGAATTCATCTGAGTGGGTGATCATAGTGACAGGATCAGCCCCTTTGTCGGACAAAGGTAATGATCGGGGATGCACTCCCACTGATGGAAACCAAGATTGCTGACAGCCGATTTCAATCGTTGAAATTCATTTTGCAAAATATATTTTATATGAGATATAAAAGTATATATATTATGGTTTCGAAATGTTTGCAAAAGGTTTTAATTCCCGGGATCCATATTTGAGAGAGTGCAACACTGTTCCTTGCAGCCGAGGGAGAGGTCCTCTCTTGTCAGGCAGTTTATGATCATTATGGGCTGAGAGGTTAAGTGTAAGGCCATTGAGGATAATACCTGATGGGCTAATCTTGCATCTGCCCACAGTCCCTAGGTGTTACAAGGTGGCTTGGCCCATGGACCACTTAGGTTAAGTGTTGGGTCCATAGAGCCCATCTGATGGGTTTCAGGGGGTACACTGTCCATAACAGTGTATTCGGCCAGGCCTTGTAACAAAGGCTGGGTTGAATCCATGTGGCTGATGTGTAGATCAATGTTTGGGTCCCACGTCGTACAAGGAAGCCCAACTGGGCAGCAGTTTGGAATGCTAAATGAATACATAATTCTAAATGGGCCTTAAACCCATTTCGAACTGGGATAATCTGATTAGTCTTTAAGGGGTGAATTTTGAGATAAGATCAGCTGATAGGATTGGGCCCACACCCTATCCACTCAGAGAGTCCAAGATCTAAATGAGATTTAGATTTGGAAACTTCCTAATTAGATTATGAACTAGCTGATCTAATCTGCAAATAAGATAAGGATTATCCCTTATCTTAAAGGGACTTCTAATCCAGATATGATTTGGGTTAGCAACTCCTAATGGGATTAGGAGCTGATCCCTTTAAGTCTATGAAAGGAAGAGGGGGCGGCAGCCTTTAGACACAACATCCAACAGACACAAGTCTAGTCTTCAGAGCTGAGATCACAGAGGAGAGAATTCTGCACTCTGCAAATTCTCTCTAGCCGCCTTCTTCTTGCAGACGCCTATAGTAGTTCGATCTCCATTGCTTGGGAGAAATCAAGATTGGATCTTGATTCAAATCTTTTGCAGAAAAGATTGGTAGGAGTTGTATTCACAAGCCGTCCAGGTGATTCTTAGGAAGAATCAAGTTCTTAGGAAGGACACTGTTGATTCTTTGACATTTTCAGTGGGAGCAGTTTTTGGTTTCTACTGTGGGCGTGAACACCTCCATTGAGAGATATTGTTTCTTTGTATCAGGTATTATCTCTCTCTCCTCCTTTTGGTTCAGATCTGGTTCAGTTTATAGTTCAAGAATGATCATTGAAAATATGATTTTCTAAATTGGGAATTCGATTCCCAGTTGAAGGGAAAGAAAAGTTTTTGAAATTCGCCCCCTTTATTCCACAATCTTGGGCGTCCATGTGATGGATTTCGTATCCCATCAGTCACCTCGGATAAAATCTTGGGGTACATCGTTTACTGGCGCGACATTGAGGCCAACCCGGATAAAATAAAGGCCATCCTAGACATGAGACCACCCCGGAAACCGAAGGAGGTTTAGAGGCTGAATGGCCGAGTAGCTGCTCTCAGCCACTTAATGTCCAAGTCGGCAGACCGCCGCATGCCTTTCTTTAAGGCAATTAAAAGCAATGGTTTTGAACGGACCAAAGAGTGCCAGCTCGCGTTCGACGAGCTCAAAAGGTACCTCGCTAGTATACCGGTCTTAACTCGGCCTGAGGAGGGTGATGTTTTAGAGTTGTACCTCTCGACAAGTGACGAGGTGGTCAGCCCGGTATTGATAAAAGAGGTAGATCGGGTCCAATGACCTATCTACTATGTTAGTAAAGTGTTGTAGGGAGCAGAGACGAGATATCCAGAGATAGAAAAGTTGGCCTATGCACTAGTTATTGCAGCCCGGAAGCTTCGTCTGTACTTCCAATCTCACACTATCATCATCCTCACCAACAAACCTCTGAGGCAAGTTCTGCTCAAGCTCGAGGTCTCTGGTAGACTAACGTAGTGGGCCATTGAGCTAAGTGGGTATGATCGCCAATACAAACTAGGAACTGCTATCAAGGCCCAAGCCTTGGCAGACTTCATCGCGGAATGCACTTTCAACTCTGAAGTCCCCAGACCGATCGAGCACGAGGCCCCCAGCTCGGGCGAGCCCGAAGTTCCCAGGCTGGTTGAGCTTGAGCACCATGAGGTAGCAACCAATGTGGCATCTCTCCTAGTTAGGCTAAGTGTGAACTGGGATGATGAGCCCTGGATCCTTTACATAGATGGTTCGTCAAACCAGCTGGGTAGCAGAGTCGGAATCATTTTGTACGGCCCAAGTGGCACAAAACTGGAGTACACACTATGCTTCGAGTTCGCAGCATCCAACAATGAAGTGGAGTACGAGGTGTTAATAGCCAGGATGGCTCTAGCCAAAGAAGCGAAAGTCAACCACGTCGTCATCTGCAACGATTCCCAACTCATGGTCAATCAAGTCACAGGCAAATATGAAGCTCGCGAACTGACCATGATCACCTACTTAGCCAAAGTAAGAGAGGATCTCCTCAACTTCCAGTCACACTTCATAAAGAAAATCCCGAGATTGGAGAACGTTGAGGCCGATGCCCTGTCCCGATTAGCCTGCACCAGTGATAATACCATGAGAACCTTGTACATAGAGAACCTGCCTCGACCTAGCATTCTCGGTGGGGGGGGGGCAGAGGAGGTCACTGCTGTAGTTTAAGCTGACCCGAGTTGGATTTATCTGCTCGCGAGCTTATTGTTACACGGGACCCACCCTGTAGACCGCAATGCCGCTAGAATGGTAGAGCATCAGGCAGCCAAATATGTCATAATAGATGAATGGTTGTACCAAAGATCCTGCCATTCAAGCAGAGCCGAGCTGGATTGATCCGCTCGCGAGCTTCCTGCTACATGGGACCCTCTCTGCAGACTGCAATGCCGCCAGAAGGGTAGGCCGCCAGGTGGCCAAATATGTCATAATAGATGGACGACTATACCGAAGATCTTATACGCTCCCCTACCTGCGCTGCTTGCAGCCTTCCGAAGCGGAGCTCGTGCTCCGCAACACTCATGAGGGCCTGTGCGGCGGACACTTGGGGGGCAGGGCCCTCGCCCAAAAAGCGCTACGACAGGGGTACTACTGGCCAACAATGAAAGCAGATGCGATCGAGCTTGTCAGAAAGTGTGACAAGTGCCAGAAGCATGCCAATATCCACAATCAACCTACCACCGACCTGAAGTATCTCACCAGCCCGTGGCCTTTTGCATAGTGGGGGATCGATATACTAAGACCGTTTCCACCAGCAACAGGCCAGAGGAGGTTCTTAGTGGTAGCAATTGATTATTTCATTAAGTGGATAGAAGCCGAACCTCTCGTAACAGTCACAGCTCGGAACGTACAAAACTTCTTTTGGAAAAGTATAGTGTGCCGCTTCGGGCTACCTTGGGTACTGATCTCTAACAATGGTTAGCAGTTCGAGGACATTAAATTCTAGAACTGGTGCCAATACATGGGAATTCGATAGAACTTTACCTCAATCGCACACTCTCAAGCAAACGGCAAAGCAGAAGTCACGAATAGATCTATCCTCCACAGACTGAAGGCACGCATGGACCGAGCTAAAGGACTATGGGTAGATGAGCTACCTAGTGTTCTATGGGCTTATCGGACCACAGTGAAGACCGCTACAGGCGAGACCCCCTTCAACCTCACCTACGGCACTGATGCAGTCATCCCAGTCGAGATTGAGGTTCCCTCGCTACGACTAGAAGCATATGATGACAAGGCAAATGAAGACAAACTACGCACCAACCTCGACCTGCTTGACGAAGTACGAAACCTCGCATATATTAGGACCCTACCAGTAGGGAGTACCTCAGTACTATAATGCCAGGGTCAAGAAGTGGAACCTCCGCGTCGGCGACCTGGTCCTTCGTAAAGTTATGGGGCCTAAGCTCGGTGTTGGTAAGCTCGAGCCAAATTGGGAAGGACCCTATCGAGTAAAGCGGGTGCTCGGGGAAGGAACATTCGATCTCGAAACCCTAGAAGGGAAACAAGTACCTCAGGCATGAAATATTGTCAACTTAAGGCAATATTACGTATAAACTATAGAGTAGACCATGAGTCACTCCCTGAGCCTAAGGGCCAAAATGCCGAGCTAACGACGACCTCGGCGCGATAAGACCCAGTCGCCTTTATGGCATGGGCGAACTCCAAGAGTAGACCATGAGTCACTCCTAGAGCCTAAGTGCCAAAATGCCGAGCTAACGAAGACCTCGGTGCGATAAGACCCAGTCGCCTCTATGGCATAGGCGAACTCTAAGAGTGGACTATAAACCACTCCCTTAGCCTAAGGGCTAAAATGCCGAGCTAACTAAGACCTCGGCATTGTGTAAGACCTAGTCGTTTCACCAGCAAAGGCGAAGTATTAACACCAAATGCATTGGTAGCTCGGGCGTAAGCCCTACGAAGCATAGGTCACCTCGGTATACTAGTTGAACCCAATAAGGGGGAACCATTCTGGATAACAATTGCCAAAATGCCTTACTTCGGATATGCAGCCCTAACAACTTGAGTGATCACACAATACTTAGCAGAAAAAGGCAAAAAATTTCATTACTAACTCTTATAAACAAAAAACCAAGCTTAACAACCCAAAAAAGAGATATTTAAAACCAGGTTCAGACACCTGGGAACAACCACTTTAGAAAGTTATTCAGAAGAAAGGAAAACAAGAGCAACCAGCATCAAAGATCCGCCGCCTCTATGTCCTCATAATCCTTTGGAGAGTTAGGCTCCTCCTCCTCTGCTATGTCCGCCATCTCTGAATCCAGGTCCTTGATCGTTATGCCCTCAAGGTTGAGCCCGAAGAACTTCCTTCGGACCAACCAGCGGCAGAGTTTGAATCCAGAATGATAGGAGCTCGAGCCGTACTCCACCTGGAGGTCATGGTACTCCTAAGAGTCCTTGAAGCCCCACACTGCCTTAGCTTGCTTAGCCTCCACCATGGCGTCGAAGTTCCGAGTCTGATCTTGAAGCGTGGACTCCAAATCCTGGACCTGCTGGCGAAGAAGCTCCCTCTCCGCTATCACCCTCGCTGACTCCTTCTGTTAGCAAGCACTCTCCTCGGACAGCCGGGCGATCTGTGCTTCCTGATCCTAGATGAGCAACTCTTGGGCCCCGCTCCCTTTTTGAGCTTGAAGGACTTCACCTCGGGCCCGGTCGAGCTCGCCCTGGAGCTTCTGCATGGTTGACCTATGAGCGAGAGCATTGTTGGAGTGAATGTTGGTCTGGAGGGCCATGGCGTGAATGGCGGAGTTTACCTGCTACCAAAAGGCCGAGGTCAAAAAAAAAAAAAAGAAAAAAAGGAGAAGAAGGGAAAAGAAGAAAAAAGCAGCCACTTACCACCATGCAGTTAGCAGAGGCTAGCTTGGCGAGCGCTTGGGGTCCATCCCTCCCTAGCTAGTGACCTCCTCGTGGGTGACCGCCTTTCGGCTCCTTCGCGAAGCCACGGTGAAGTTGGTGATGCTCTCCCACACTACGGTAGGGAACCACGGGAAGGCGAAGGGGGGGGACTGCTTAGACGGAGGGTATTGTCCTTGTGCCGGGACCTCACGCTCTTCCGCGCCACCTTCCTTGGCTACTCACTCAAACGGGGCCGGTGGGACCTCAGGCAGTGGTGGAACGAAGGCTAGATCAGCAGCCTCAAACTCAGCACTCCCGGAAGTGGAAGCTCGGTTAGGGCATGACCTCTTCGCCCTGCTCTTTTGGCTACTTGATAGAAGGTGGTGGCATCTACACCAGACATGTTGGCTGCCAAAAATCACAAGGCAATAGTCCAGCTAAAATAAAAAAAAAATTACAAGGCATTGCGCGACCTAAAAGGCAACCTATCGGGGCTCAGGCCGGCCTGCGCGAGCTTGTCCTCGGCCAAGTAGACCAACAAATGGAAGCTAACCGCTGCCCAGGACTATAGCATTTCCCGATGTTTGGGATCCAAGTCAACACCCGAATCCTGGATGGCGGCCCTCTAGTGGGTTCGGAAGGGCCACCCTTCGGGATTGCGAACTACAAAATAATCCCACTTCTAGGCTGGGGATCTTGTTCTGCAGCTCGTGTAAGATCTTGAAGTTGGGATGGGGAGAAAAGTAATAAGAACGCCTTTTTGGAGGCACTCCGGGGGAAGCATTTTGGATAGAAAGGATGGTGGAGAAGATGTCGAGGTCAAGAGGAAGACAATATTCATAAAATAAAGAAATTGTCCCAACTACATTTCAGATTGAGTTGGGGGTGAAGTTGGTCTATAGTAACATTAAAGTGGTTTAAAACCTCCATTATCAGAGGATGCAGAGGAAGATGAAGGCCAGCGATGAGTTGTTCCTGGAAGATCACGATCTCATCGTGACCGTGTTCCCAAGGATAGTCATCGTATGGGAGACTATAGATGAGGTTTTTGGGAAGGTTGAATTGAAGGACCAAGGTCCTAAGTCTCTCCATCGACATGGAGGAAGGACCAAAGCTGTCTGGCTCCCTACCCCGGGAGGTGGAAGCCATTTTGCTGGAGGCCTCCCGAGCCTCCAAAGCCTGCCCCCAAACTCTCCCTGAGCTCGAATGGGCATCATCTCGATTACCGCCTTGGGGAAAGACATTGTACGGGTACCCTGACATTGTTGACAAAGCGATAAGACTCACCAAGAAAAAGTTGAACCGAAAAGATGGTGTGAGCAGGAGAAGAGCTCGAGCTGCTAGGTGAAGGCGCGACCTCAGGATCCGAAGGCAAGACAAGTTGGAGTAAAGGAAATGAGGCTTGGGGCCCTCCCATTTATAGCCACTGTGCCCACAAATCGATGGCTCAGATCAAGGTGAATATGATGGTTCATAGTTAAGCTGACCGCACGTCTTCTGAAACCAAAATGTGACTAGCTACACGTCTTCCATGATTAAGGTAATGCCGACTGCACAACTTTTGGAGGTGATAGCCATTTTGGCACATTTTTTGTCATTCGAAAAGTTCAGAAATCACTTGGCATCCGCATGTGTATTTAATGTGATCGATCAATCAAGTTTGAATTTTGGGTCAAATCCACCCGTCACACTCCATGAACTCCTTGCGCTAGGGTAGAATCCTTAGCCCAAGGAATGGGGGACAATTGATGGAGGGTGATTTGACCCGACCTCTTAAGAAGGCGGTGCGTGGACGTGATTCAATGTAAGCAACAGTTCAACATGACAGTCTGATTACGACTAAGTAACGAGCTCGTTAAGGTCCTCGTAGGATAGTTCGCTACATTACAACTCACCATAGAATGAGCTCGCTACAACGCGAGCTCCAGGACCCCGGTATGTGGGAAGGGAATACTCCAAGTCTAGTCTATCCCAGCTCGCAAGCTGAGAGAATCAGCTCGCTTCAATACTTAGGCAAGAAGACTGCCCCAAAGGCAACCTTAAGCGGAATCACCTCAGGACACATCCAGGAGCTCGCTATGAGACAGCTCGCTATGGGATAGCTTGCTATAGGGCATCTCGCTATGGGATAGCTCGCTACAAAGTAGCTCGCTGTTAAGCGACACAACATTCTTAGGAAGCTTCTTATTTAACAAGACCATACCTGTCAGACTGCATCATATCTCCTGACTGATGGCGCAGTCCTTGCCTGCCCAATAGACTACACCCATGTCTCTCGATAGGTGGTGGCGTGTTTGTCCTTTCTGGGTCGTGTCTCTCATCCGATTGGGCAATACTCTACAACAGTTGCCTGCATAGCCCTGGCAAATAACGGTTGCGACAGAGGGCCAGTGGCGGTTATGCCCGATTTGACAAGAACATCTGCATTTAAAGGCCCCAGGGCCGAAGGGGCAAAGGTAATCTTGAATTTTACCGATCAAGCACTATCTGCACTCTTAGCTCTCTTTGCATCCCTTACAGTTCTCCCAAGTATTCTAACTTAAGCATCGAAGTATTCCCACCAGGCGAGCTCCCCAGGAATCCTTCACCTTCCTCTTCTCAGGTACCGTCCATCGCCAACTATGAGCCAAGTGTTCGCTAGCTAGGAGTGTCCGGATTGCGCTGCATCAGGTACCAACACTTTTAAGGGTCTTGTGTGGTTCATGGGAATAAGGGTCTGGAATTGTAATGGGCTATTTCAATTGTAGATGTTTTGTTGGAAAGAATGAGATTCCAATTCTCATTCCTGATGGAATGGCTTTCTTCCATTTGAGGGAATGGCCATTTCAGCCTCTCCTTGGGAATGATAATCTCATTCCAGCCGGCCAAAGAAGAAAAAGAAGACAAGTGGCTTACTCTGGCCTTGCCAAAAAAATCCTAATTCTCTTTACTTGACATCGACCCTCCTTGGGAGTTATACATATCTTATAAAATCCGATTCTAATTCCCATCTAAACCAAATAAGTGGACAAAATAGACAATTCCAATTCTGATTCCAGGGGATTCCAATTCCAATTCTGAATACGACTACAAACCAAATGGATCCTAAGTTGAATTATATGCTATCCTAGACACTGTTTTGTCCAATTCATTGGTTTCGCATGGTTCACTTTGAGAATCCTAAAATCACACACTAATCATTGGTCCGCTTACAATAGACTTGTTAATTGTGTTAAATTGTATAGATTAGTCTGTTCTTGAATTAGTAGTTTTAGACTTCTCAAACTCATTTGTTTTGATTGAAAGTATATAGTGTGCACCAATACAGAGCATGGCTATCTTGTTTTATTGAAATTTTATTTGAATGGATTAATTCTAAGGATAAACACTTTAAATATTATAATAGAAGTTAGTTGTTCATTACAAAAATTGTCCTGCATACTTCTATCTCTGTGCACAAATTGCATCCTTTTTTATTTAATAAATTGCATCATTTTTACTGTGATGGTGTTAGACAGTTTTTGTATGCCCTTAGCTTCAATCTGATTTGATGTACTTTTGTTATTTAGTGGAAATAAATAAAGTGCATGTTTGATTCATGTTGTTTGGTTTAATTTTGTGTAAAACCCTAAAACTGGACATTTATAGAGACTCGTGTTAGTTTTAAATGTTCACAGCCGTTGGATAAGTCTGGGGAGATTTATCCTGCCAAGGCTGATACTGGTGTGCCACCAAGTGTTGGGATGGCCTGTCTCAGCCACCAGGGTAAGACCCGAGGCACATGCAGTATGGGATTACTTGAATCCTTGAACCGGACCAGATTTCCAGTATTGCCCTGGACCTTGGAGATAGATGGGCAAAACTGGAAAGTTACACCTGACCCCTAGACTCGATTATGACACTTCACTAGGTGTTGGATCAGGCTGCCTTTGATATGCCAATCAGTGAGATCCTTAGTGGGGATCAAAACCTGGGTATGTTGGGGCAGTTTGAGAATTCATCTGAGTGGGTGATCATAGTGACAGAATCAGCCACTTTGTCGGACAAAGGGTAATGATCGGGAATGCACTCTCTCTGATGGAAACCAAACTGTCGGCAGCTGATTTCAATCGTTGGAATTTTGTTTTGCAAAATTAATATATTTATATATATATATATATGTACGGTTTCGAATTGTTTGCAAATGGTTTTAATTCCCGGGATCCATGTGAGAGGAGAGTGCGGCACTGTTCCTTGCAGCCGAGCGAGAGGTCCTCTCTTGTCGGGCAGTGCTTGATCATTAAGGGCTGAGAGGTTAAGTGTAAGACCATTGAGGATAATACCTGATGGGCTAATCTTGCACATGCCCACAGTCCCTGGGTTTTTATCAGATGGCTTGGCCCAGGGACCACTTAATGTAAGTGTTGGGCCCATAGGGTCCATATGATGGACTCAAGGGGTTCATTGAGTTTTTCAGTGAATTCGGCTGGGCCTTGTTTTAAAGGCTGGGCCGAACCCATGTGGCTGGTGTGTAGATCAATGCTTGGGTCCCACGCCATACAAAGAAGCCCAACTGGGCAGCAGATTGGAAAGTAATTAGACACTGAACACTTAATGGGTCAGAAGCCCATTTCGAGGTGGGCTGATATGATCACCCATCCTTGGGGCGAATCTGAGATTAATGTTAGTAAAAGGATTGGGCCTTTAGCCTTATCCACTCTTGGAGACCAATTTCAAATTAGATTTGAATCTGGTAACCTCCTGATAAGATCAGGAGTAAGCTAACTTTATCTGCAGATAGGATTAAAATTATCCCCTATCCAAATACTGATTTGGATTGGGATAACTCCTAATTAGGAGGATTCTTAATCAAGAAGAAAGGAGGAGAAACCCTAACCAAGAAAGAGAAATATCAGATTTCGAACCACCTTGAAGAGATATAGGATATCTCCTGCGAATTGAGATAGGATCTCATTCATACTCCAGAAAAAGAAAAAGGCAATTCAGCCTTTTCGCCTTTAGAGTTCTCCTCCTGCCGCCGCCATCCGTTTTTGCAAGATTAGATCTTTGCAGAAAAGAAAGTCAAGAAATCTGTTCTTGACATTAGTCTTGCAACAAAGACTAAAAGGATTCAGTGTTTAGTGTTTCCAGAGGATTCTTGTGAAGGATCCAGTGTGTAGGACGCACCCTGCTGGTTCTGTTCCATCCACAGTTGTGTCATCTTCAGCAGGAACGGATCTTGGAGCATTCTTTGGGCGTGAACACCAACTTTGGGAGATACTGCTTCTCCGGATCAGGTATATTCCTCCCATTTGTCTTTTAGTACAGATCTGGTTTGATTATGGTTCAAATAGGATCCTTGAATATTGTATTCTAAATTTAGGGAATATGATTCCCAATTGGGAGAAGGTAGGAAATTTTTGAAATTTGCCCACCCATTCCGCAACCTTTATGGCGTCCATTAGATGGATCCTACCATTCTTTCAGATGGGGCTCATTTGCACAATTTAATCCCAAGCTACTATGTGTCCCTAAGAAGAATGATCAAGGAACTCATCGATAACCTAGACCGGCCCAACAAACCAACCAACCAACCTGACCAACTGGCTCACCTAGACACCTCTGGCGTGCTTAGATCCTAATAAGGATAACCATTGAAAATCTTGGGCTGGACCCGATATCTATCTCCTAGAAAGATTATGACTCCTCGATAAGCATGACACCTTTTTCATAAATAGGTAAGGCACCCCAGAAAAAAGGTACACACACACTATAGAACGCTCTTTTCGCTTCCACCTCATCCTTGCACTTTTCTCATCAATTTGGTGCCTCTTCATCCATTTACTAACTTAAGCATCAAAGAATTCTCCTCAGGGAAACACCTTGAGAGTCTCTTCCTCTCTTATAGGTGCCGCCAAAATATTTTGGATTGCTTAATTTCCTCCACTGATTTGATTTTGATTTTTCTCCTCTCTCATATATTACCTAGTTTCGGATTGCAATAAATTGGCACCACCTATGACACCAAGTTGCCCAACTTTGACACCATTTACCCTTTCATCCTAAGACCTAAAACCATAACTGATTCCAATCATCTCTGTTTAAAATCTACTCGATTCCAAAACATTATTTCATAAAAAATAAAAAGTCCAACTCATAGATACGTAGAGCCTAGAATTCCAAGTCCACCAATACCAAGATTGTTCAATTTGACACCGTTTATCTCTCCATCTTAAAACTTGAATCCAAATCAATCTGGACCCTCAATTTAGAACCTTATTCATTAAAATTCTAAACCAAGGGATCACATGACCATATCATTCTCCTAACCTTTAGAACATCTTCAAATTCAAAATTAACCACCTAGGTCCAACCAATCAAGTCAATTACTTAAACTTGGAAAATCCATCTTTGAAAATATGTTTCCTTATCACTAAGTCATTCCATCTATTATCTTGTATGATTTAGGTTGTGTTTGATATCATTGTCATTTTAGGCTGAAACATTTTGCGAGGTGTGGGTGGTGCAAGTTTCAATGGTTAGAGGAGAAACCTATTTGGTTTATCTCAAACGGTCCAACCTTCCTTGGTGCTAGTTTTCCACGTTGTCCAACCGGTAGACATCCTCTATTAAAATGGCCTAAACATAGTCTCCCACATCAAATACTATTGTCATTCTCCTTCCATCAACATGCTGTTTTTCTTAGAATTGGCTACCTCTAGCTTGTTATGGACTTCTTTCTAGAGGTTTGTTAAGCTTTTACACCAAATCATTGGCCTTGTCATGAATTTGGCCTGGCCATGTATTTGTATTTAGGTCAATGATGCTATAGGGATTGGCCGCATATATCACCTTAAATGGGTTGCATCCGATGCTCTTGTTTTTAGACCTATTGTAGGCAAACTTGGCTTGTTCTAATAAGAGATCCCACTGTCGTTAATGGCTAGCTGCAAGGGTTTTCAAGAGATTTCCCAAACTCCTATTAACCACTTCTATTTGGCTATCTGCTTAAGGATGGTATGACTACTATATTGTAATGAAGTACCCATTAGCCTCCAAAGGCTTCTCCAAAAGTGAGATATGAACTTGGAGTCTCTGTGTAAAGTAATTAAAGATGGAAACTGGAGTTTCATAATCTCCTTAAGGAATAAACTAGCAATAAGTGAGGCATCCATTGTCTTCCTGTAAGCCATGAAGTGAGCCATTTTTGAAAAATGGTTTACGACCACCATTATGGAATCTACTTGTTGCTGGGTATGTGGCAACCCAAGTACGAAGTCCATGGAGAAATGTACCCAAGGTCCCTTAGGAGTTGGGAGGGGCATGTATAGTCTTAGCATTGGTCATTGTCCCCTTAGATATTTGGCATATGTAACAATGCTCCACAAACCTTTTGATGTCTCTTGTCATCTTGGGCCAAAAGTAACTTACTGAGATAAGATAAATTGTTTTGTCTCATTCAAAATGTCCTTCATTATGAAACTCTTGGACAATTTTTAGTTTTCATGAATAGTTAGGTATACAGAGTTCCATTGAATAGAGAGCCACCATATATCACAAAATCTGCCTTGCTACCAGTTTGTACATCCTCTATGGAACTAGAAAAATAAAGGTCAGTGAAAAATAATTCATAGAAAGTATCAAAGCCAGGTACTTGTGCTCGAAATGTGGATAACATGGCTCTTCTTTGGCTGAGCACATCTGCAACTTAATTGTGCACACTAGACTTGTATTTTAGTACAAACAAATATTCTTAAAGTTGTCCATTTAGGATGCCTTGCATTATCCTCCAATATGCTTTTGTACCTCATGATATAAATATAAGATGAACTCTTTATAGATGAGATCACAAACACCAGAGTGCTTGCACCACTACATAGAATCCTATATCATAAGTTGAGTAGTTGAGGCATGATTCACTTAACTTCTCGCTGTAGTAGGCTATGGTTCGACCGCCTTAGTTGAGAACAACACTAATTCCAACTTTAAAGGCATTACAATTGTGAGCTCTGAGATGTTCATAGCTGGCTCAAAGAAATGGAGTGACCACCCATTTTTCAGAGGAAATGGGCCCTCGTTAGATTTTAAAATTTGACTTTGTTGCCTTGATGGTGACTCCATTCTCAAGGTGTTAGGTACCCCTATATCCAAGCTGCTATAGCAACCCAAAATGGGAATGGTTTAGGCTCAAATTCAACCAAAAGAACCAATGAAATGGATTGCTCAAAGCTCTTGAAATCTGGTGATTTCTCTAAGGCCCTTTCCTCTCTATCTCTTTTTCACAGTCTAGAGGATGCTGGGAATGCAAGTTCCTCATGGTTTTAGGATTGTGAGCAACCCAAAACCACACTAAAAGCAAGCATGCAAATCTATGTTGAATAATAGACGAGTGGCTTACTCTTGTGTACAACCTGGGCAAGAGTTTTCTAGTAGCTAGAACAAGTTCAAATGAAGCTTGACTAAGATATTATGCTGGAGAGAGTGCTTCCGGTTTTAAATCTTGAAGTTGGGGACAAAGAGGTAGATTTGAGGTCTGAGTTTTAAATGCTCTAGGATTTTTGGTAAATCGGGGCATTGCAGAGGCTGGAAAATACCCTTTTAAGTCCCTCCTTTCAAGCCTAGACTTCAACAAAGCTCTTTTACTAAAATGGGCAACAATTTTGAGAGGAAAAAGGCCTCTAGTTGACATTTCATTCTTTGTGCAACATTTTACCTCGATTTGGGATGCATTTCTAGGTGTTTTGTGTGTTTAATGAGAGATTGGGGTGTGTTAGACATTGTAGTCTTGTATTTGGGGCTAATAATGGCAAATAATGTAAATTTGACTTGCCTATAAATGTGATTTTGTCTTAACTTTAAGTGGGAGTATCTTTGGGGTTTTTAAATCTATTTGGCTTAATTTTATTGCTCTAGGTGTTTTCACAAGTCAAGTAAGGGGTTGATGTCAGCCCCCAACTTCTTAATGTTCCAGGTTGGGACAGTTGATGTGGCTATTTAATCTAATGCATTGAAATAAAATCTTTCTAGTTTAAGAGTTAAACGGGTGAATTAGGCTATGGAATTTGATACACAAGAGTTTTTTAGGTCTTTGAACACGGTGGTGACTAGACAGGGTTGCTTGATTCTTTCTTCTGTGTTTTCGGCACTAAAGAGGATGTGAATATATGTCTTTTAAAGGCTGCCGCCCCTTCCTTCTTTTGTAACCCTAAAGAATCAGCTCCTAATCCAATCACAAAGAACTGATGTCAAGATCGAATCTTGACTTCTCCCACTGAACTGGAGATCGAACTGGCAAGGTAAGCGGCAAGAAAGAATTATGCAGGGTTGCTTGATTCTTTCTTCTGTGTTTTCGGCACTAAAGAGGATGTGAATATATGTCTTTTAAAGACTGCCGCCCCTTCCTTCTTTTGTAACCCTAAAGGATCAGCTCCTAATCCAATTAGGAGTTGCTGATCCAAATCATATTTGGATCAGACATCCTTTTAGGTGATAAGGATAAGCCCTTATCTTATCTGCAGATTGGATCAATGTTCTCCTAATCTTATTAGGAGGTTTCCAGATATAAATCACATTTAGATCTGGACTCTCTGAGTGGATAGGGTTAAGACCCTATCCTATTTGCTAATCCATCTCAAAATTTGCCCCATATTTAACTAATTAAATACCCCAATTCAAAATGGGCTTTAGGAACATTAAGGTCCAATGCTCACTTAGCCTTCCTAACTGCTACCCAGTTGGGCTTTCTTGTATGGCGTGGGACCCAAGCATTGATCTACACATCAGCCACATGGGTTCAGCCCAACTTTTGTTACAAGGCCTGGCCGAATACACTGTTATGAATAGTGCACCCCCTGAAACCCATCAAATGGGCTCTATGGGCCCAAAACTTACCTTAAGTGGTCATTGGGCCAAACCACCTTGTAGCATCCAAGGACTGTAGCCAGATGCAAGATTAGCCCATCAGGTATTATCCTCAATGGTCTTACACTCAACCTCTCAGCCCATAATGATTAAACACTACCTGACAAGAGATGACCTCTCCCTCGGCTGCAAGGAACAGTGTTGCATTCTCTACTCATATGGATCCCGACAATTAAAACCTTTTTGCAAACATTTTAGAAACCATATATATATATACTTTTATATCTCATATAAAATATATTTTGCAAAACAAATCTAAAGATTGAAATCGACTGCCGGCAGTCTTGGTTTCCATTAGAGAGAATGCATCTCTGATCATTACCTTTGCCCGACAAAGGGGTTGATCCTGTCACTATGATCACCCACTCAGATGAATTCTCAGACTGTCCCAAAATACCTAGGTTTTGACCCCCGCTAAGGATCTCACTGATTGGTACATCAAAGACAGCCTAATCTGACACCTAGTGTAGTATCATAATCGAGTCTAGGGGTCGGGTGTAACTTTCTAGTTTTGCCCATTAATCTCCAAGGTCCAGGGCAATACTGAAAATCTGGTTCAGTTCAAAGATTCAATTGATCCTACACTGCATGTGCCTAGGGTCTCACCCTAGCGGCTGAGACATGCCACTCCAATCGACTTGGTGGCACATTAGTGTCAGCCTTATCAGGATAGGTCTCCCTAGACTGACCCACTGGCTGTGAACATTCTAAACTAACACGAGTCTCATTATGTGTCCAGTTTAAGGGTATTACACAGAAACATACCAAGGGAACATGAATCAAATATGTACTTTTATTCATTTACAATAAACTCATAATGTACATCATTCTGATTGAAGCTAAGGGCATACAAAACTGTCCAACACAAGTATGGTGATGTGGCACAATCATGGCCATCAAAAGGGAATCGTATATATTTAGTGGTGAATTTAAGGGTATTTAGGCTAAAATTGTTTTTTTAAGGGTTTTGACACATTCTAAAGAGATTGGTGCAGTTTAATCAAGCATCCGGAATGCAGGAGGTGGAAGTGCTAGAATAGGTGCAGCTGTCAATCGTGCCTTAATCTCAATAAAGGCCCTTTCTGCTTCAATTGTGAATACAAAGATGGTCTTGGTCTTCATACAATTTGTTTATGGTGCCATAATAGTGCTGAAGTTGCTAATGAATTGCCATTAAAACCTTACAAGACTATGGAAACTTCATGCTTCAGCAAGTGTTTTGGTTGTGGGCCACTCAGTAATGGCACAAACCTTTTTTAGGTTTATGGAAATTCCTTCTCTTAAGATAAAATATCCAATAAATAAGACACGATCTGTTGCAATGATGAATTTCTTTATAGTTTCATAAAGTTGCTCCTTGCACAAGGTCATAGTATATGTCGAAAATGCAAAGAGTAAGAATTCATATCAATGTTATATATGAGAATACTGTCAAAGTATACCACAACATATTGAATAATAAAAGGCTTGAAAACCTAGTTCATGACCTTCATGAATTTGCTTGGTGTATTAGACAAATCAAATGCCATCACTAGCCATTCATACAAGTCATCTTGAGTTTTAATTGTTGTCTTCCACTCATCAACAGGATGAATTCTAATTTGATGGTAGCCCGATTTCAAGTGTAACTTTGTGAATACCTTGGCCCTAAAAAGTCGATCCAACATGTCATCCAAGTGTGCAATTGGAAATCGATACTTGATGGTTATCTTATTAATTGCCCGACTGTTAACACATATCCTCCAAGTGCCATTCTTCTTTGGCATTGGCAAAGAAGGTACACGCATGGGCTTATGTTATCTCATATAAACTCTTTAGTAAGTAATTCGTCTACCTACCATTGTAACTTCTCATGTTCCATGGAACTCATCCTATAATGGGACTTTTTGGGGAGACTAGCACTCAATGTCAAATCTATGCAATGTTGGATGTCCCTTAATGGTGATAATCCTGCAGGTAAGTCTTTAGGAAATACATCACTAAATTCATTAAGCAAAGATTTTACCTTTTTTGGAACGTCCATATCTTTGAGTTCAAGTCCCTTCTCAATTAGAGCATATATAGCACCCGTTTCTTTTATGACATTTGTGAATTCAGCCATGGAAAAGAGGCTAGAATGCTCTTTGGGATTCAGTTTAGGTACAATCTCTTATGACAGACATAGAGTCATACTTTTCCCTTTAAACTTAAAAGAGTAGGTGTTTTTTTTGCTCATCATGTATTATGTTGCAGAAAAATTTCCATGCGCACTGAATGAGCAAATGGCAAGAATCCATGCATACAACATTACACCATACACGATAACTATAATTATTGCTAATAGAAAAGTCCACTAGACACCACTGTGTGACTAAGACCTCATTTTTTTTAGCCATGCAAACTTGTAGGGGTGAGGGTGTTGTTGAGTTTTTAAGTTCAACTCGTAGACTGCTCCTTCTGCTATAATATTCTCACAATACTCGCTATCAATTACAAGGTTTGCTATCTTTTCACCATAGTATACATGGTGTGGAAGATATTATTTCTCAACTAATCCGATGATTCATCCTTAGGAGTTAGGAATGACCATTGCATCACCAAGGCTTCTTCCATATCCCCATACACTAATTCTCCCTCTATAGTTTCATTATCATAAGAGTCAAACACAGGTGGGGTTAAATAGTCAAATGCTTCCATTTAGGGTTCACCCTTGTCGTCTATAAACCTCACCCCTTTTCTTGTACTTCTCCTTGAGTAATCAACAAATTTATGACATGGTTCACCATACTTAAAACACTTCAGCCTAGATGAACCAACCTAATTTTGGTTGGTTTCACAACCCTAGTTTTGATTCAATCTATGGAACTATGGCTGGATAGTTGGATTTAGAGGTGCATTTGGGTTTCCATGTAGGGGTGGTCTAATTACATTATTTTGAGTTCAACCCAATTGGTTAGGTTTGTTTCAGTCCACCTATATACCTAGCCACCAATCGGTCTTCAATTTAAAATAACTCAGTTCGGGTAGGGGTGTAAATGGATCGAATTCGAATCGAATCAGGCAATATCAAAATTTGAATCCAATTAAACATTCGAATATTCCATTCGAATTCAATTAATTATTATTTTTAGATAATTAATAAATACATAAATTAAATATTTTATTGATATAAAGTATATACATATATAAATTATTTAAATAACTTAATTATTATATATATAAATTATATAAAATATTTTATATATTATATAAGAATTAAATAATCAATTGAATTCAGATATTTATCGAAAGGAATCAGGTCATATCCGAATTCGAATCCAATTAACTATTTGATATGAATAGAATATCCAATTTCAACTGATTAGAATTTCGAATTATCTGAATTTGATTCGATTAAGTTGAATATCGAATTTGAAATCGAATTTTTGAATACTATTGACACCCCTAATTCCAGGCCACTAATAGATGAAACTTCTTTGTATACTCATCTATTGTATCAATTCCTTGCCTTAGATTCTGCAATTCTTGATAAAGTAAATGGATATAATTATGAGGTAGAAATTCTGATCTCATCTTTGTCTTGAGTTTCTCCCATGCTTTAATCTTTTCGTTGCTTCTTTTTGTCTCATAACCTTCAATTGATGCCACCATGCTATTGCACACCCTCTAAACTGAATGGTTATTAAGGACACAATTTTATTTTCTGTAACTTCCTTGAATTCAAAGACTTCTACCACAAAGAGCCAATTCATGAATTCTTTTGGAGTCATACCTCCATGGAATTCTAGGATCTCAATCTTGAGATCCATTTCCCACCGTGTCTAGTCACCACCCGCAACTACAGTTGATCTGGTTGTTTTCCTTGATGAAAAGGAACAAGTGGAGGCACTTGAGTTGGAGTCGTTGTCACCTGTTTTAGAATGAGAACATAGCGATTTCAACTTTGAAGAAAGTGCATCAACTTGTTTTCTTAACTCTGCCACTTCCTCTTGTGTTTTGTTGTTGAGTTCCTACTTTATGATGTGAGCCACTTGTTTCTTCTTAGGATCCATAATCCAAAGAAAGATTAAACTTGTGCTCTAGTACCAAATGGCGCAGTTCAGAAACAAATCACGTTTAGCGAAGTTTTAAAGAAAAAAACCAAAGTCGAAATAAAAAAGGAGAACAACTCTTCATTGAATAACTAAGAAAAAAACAATAGAACTTCCCTAGCTTTGCCCTAGCTACTCTTCATATAGACTTCTTTACACCCTTATGGCTTCTATAAGAAAGTTTTCTAATCTACTTGAACACTCCTTATTAGAATCCTACTAAATCTCCTCAAAAAGAAAGTCCTAATTGGAGACAAATTCGAAAATCTTATTATGATGCTAAATTGGTAAATACAAAATAAAATAAAAATTTCGTGATGATGCTATCTTGGTAAAAACGAACTAAGATGGGTTGCTATCTTGGTAAAAATGAACCAAAATGGGTTTTCGAAGCCAACTTTATAATTGTTTACATGGCTAGATTAGTAACATCATCTCAACTTCTTATGTGTACTTGGAGTGGTCCCAACATGCATAGAACTTACGGAGAAGTACGGGCAAGCTGAATGCAGATTTCTGATTTTCACTGCATAGCTATAAACATTCAAAATGTCAAAAGCCCCCACTCTACACACCAATGTCTACCTATGAATTGGCATCAATTCCGAGTTGGCACCCACCCCAACTATACTTTGGGCCTAAAAATTCTGACCTTGTGCTGAACTGCCATTCTCCCTAGAACTTATTGGCCTTCTCCTGTACTACATCTCTCTCTCTCTCTCTCTCTCTCTCTCTCTCTCTCTCTCTCTCTTCTTTTATGAGAAAAGAGAGAGGTAGGTGGCTGTCAGGTGAGAAAACAAGAAAGAAAGGAAGGAGGGAAGGAAAGAAAGAAAGAAAGGAGGAGGAGGAGGCAACGGCGTTCACCGGTGATAATGAACAATGGCCATGACGAATCTCTCTTTCTCTGATATCAGATCTCAGATACTCACCTCTTTCTCTCTCTTTCTCTCTAATCTCTCTCCGTCTCTCTTAGATCTCAGTCATCTTAGATTTGAGATCTTGTGTCAGCCCCTTCCTCATCTCTCAATCTCCTTTTTTTCTTTGTTAAATCTTAAAAAATTAAATAACTTTTTATTAAATCACAAACCGCTGCCTGGGTTGAACGGTTTAGCGGCTCAACCATCCGGGCCAGTGGTTCTCTGACCAATTCAACATTTTTTTCAAAAAAGCAATCCAGTCTATAAACAGACTCAGAAACGCAACCAGTTCCCGGGTCAAACAATTTGACCATCCGGTCTGATTTAATGAGAGCGATTGATCTATCAAGAAATGAGAGTGGTTGTTATTCCTGCGCAATTTTCAAAATTTAATTCCTACGCACAAGAATGTCAACCGGAGAACAGGTTTGCATTCACTCCAACCTGATCCAAAATGCTTCCACCCAAATCAATTTTCAGTAAGTCATTTATGTGGTTAAAGTGTTTCCTGAAAAATGCTTACCGGATAAGGATACTTAACAATGTTCTTTTATTTCTTACGAAAAGTTATATAATGCCCATTATATCCATGAAACAGTCATTATTGAGAGGGTAATACTGTCCCATCACACTTTAGCAATTTTCTGCGCCAACAGAAAAGTTATTTATCCAAGTCTTAGGTGGGTATTATTTATCTAGTTAAATGAGCCATTCGAGAATCATTCTTTTTGGTGAAACCCACTAATACCAAAACATGAACATAGGTTTCTTTCTTTTCCATGGGACCCACATACTTTTCCACCCCCCCTAAGATGAACCTTGGAGTTTGATTGTGAAATGCATTGTGCGTGGGGATGGAATTTGTATAACCCTCAGTCTCAATGAAGGTTTGGGTATCCGTTTTCTTAGGCTACTTTTGGAGAAAACTTTGGTTGATATAAACCCTCGGTATATCAACCAATTCAGTCCCCTGTTTGCCCTTTTTGTCAAAAGAATATAATATCGGGGAAGGACGATTACTCTTTCAGATTCCCAAGATGATTGGGCTGAATATTGGGTAATGACATCGCTAAGATTGGTCTGAAATCCAACAGTTTAGGTTGGTATAGGCCGGGTTAAGATTGGACCGGCCCAAGATGCAAACTAAATGAAGCCCAAGGGGAAATCAGAACCCATATAGATTATACCACTTTTTAACAAAAAAAAGAAAAGAAAAAAAAAATTGTTTACAAATGCAAGCTGGATCTGCTTTGTTGCGTAAAATCCAGAAATACAGATTTGGATGTCACTTAAAAAGAAAAAGAAAAAAAAAGTAGAGATAAAGAGAAGTAAAAAGAGAGAATACATAGATTTACGTGATTTGGTTTATAGACCATATCCACAGGTGAAGGAGCAAAAATCTACTATGAATCAATAATGGTGAAGAGTACAACCCTATGCACACACAACCTCACTTATATAAAACCCTATACTCAAATAATATACTCCAAATTTTTCTCAACTTAATTAGGAGTGGATCATAAAACCATAAAGAATTCAAGGCAGTAACATAACATGTTTAATAGTGGCGACCAATGCTGTAGACCCTATTAATTTAATCCATCTGTTCCATACACTATTTTCACAACCGAATCAGATTGGACAGTCAGACTGGAAAAACCGGGAATTGGTCACTTGACTGGTTCTGTTTTCTTCCAAAACCGTTTGTTCCCCTAAAATCGTTGATTTTGGTCAGCAAACTGTTGAACCGGCCGATTAATCGTTCGAACCGTTTGAACCGTTCGAACAGTTTTGACCATTTTTCAATTTTTTAAATTTTTAATTTTTTTTTATTTTTTTGTCAGAATGGGCCAGCCGTTCAAGTCGAACGATCGGACCGTTCGAACTGATAACTGGACCCCTGACCAGTTCGGTCACCTGTTCGATTTTAAAAACCATGGTTTCATATTCATGTAAACGTCTTCGCACATGTGACGTTTCAAACATCTGTTCCATTCAAATTGCCTGCAATTTTCCACCGGTGCTTAAGCATCCTGTCTGCCAGAGTACCAATCCATCGCTATCCCTATCTCCCACCATATTCCCGATTGCATTCAAGGTGTCTGCCATTACTTCCCAGTTCCCAGTCTCTGGTTATCCTGGTGTTTGATACAGGAAAGTGAAAAAAGGGAGAGAAAAAGGACTACACAGAACAAATCCAAGCTCTCTCTCTCTCTCTAATTTTATGCGATGTCTCCACACAGACTTGAAAACCAATAGTTAGTCAACTCATCCTTATCCATGACTGATGGCGGAAGTGGAGAAGCCAAAAGTGGCTGGAGGAAGAAAATCGCTGGGCAACTCTATGCACGAAGGTACATTAGTGATAAGCCAAACACCCCTTAAAAATCTGGAAGATGGTATTGCGCCAGAAGGTATATAAATCTATGTATCTATTTATATCAACCTATATCTATCTATATCTATACTACTTATAAAAGTGTGAATGAGGAGATATTTGCTTTTAAAAATTTTCTTTACTAAAATACCCCTTCTCTTTGATTTTGTTCACCTCCATTGTAAGGGCAGAAAATGTAATTAAAATAATACTATTAAATACATTCAATTACCTCTCATTAAGTCTCACATTTAAGTCATTAAATAAATCACATCCTCTCTCATTGAATCCAACATTAATACTTTTGTTTCCCACTATTAAATTCTACTAATAAATCTATATGCAATGATTATTAATACAATGAATTTTGATATTTTTAAAATAAACCTAGAAATGAAATTATATTTTTCCATTTAGGTGGTGGGTAAGTAGTTCAACCATTTGGCTCAAATGAATAATTTCATGATGTCATAAAAATAAATAATAATAATTTTAAAAATACAAAATATAGAAAATAAAAAAAAATTTGAAAAAATTGGACACAATTATATTATTATATATTTGTCATATTAAAAAATAAGTATGATAGGATAGACATAATTTTATTAATGATTGACACTGAATATACAACTTAAAACTGACGGGAAATGAAACAATTTTCCTATCTAGGGGGTGGGTTAGTGGTTCAACCTCTCAGGTCAAATGGGTTAACTCATGATGTATAATTAAAAATAAAATTTTTAAAATAGAATAATACAAAAAATACAAAACAATTTTGGGCACATCTATTATAGAGGTGAGCATAATTCAGTTAAAACCAAACTGAAAATTTTGGTTTGCTTTTTTTAGGGTTTTGGTTAATTCAGTTTTTTGAATTAGAAATTCGGAATAAACTAAACTTTTGTATATCATATGCAATATGAAATATATAATATATAATAAAATACTATTTATATATTAATATATCATATAATGAAATTTGCTTTCATAACTAAAATCCAAATCGAAAATTTTGGTTTTTCTATTATTCGGTTTTAATTTGGTTTTTATTTTTTAATTTGGTTTTAAAAAATTTTAATTTATTTGGTTTGGTTTTTAACCTAATAAACCAAATGTTCACCCCTCCATCTATAATATTACATCTTAATCATATAAACAAAAAACAAGTATGATGAACAATAATTATTTTATTAGTGATATAAATTAAATGCACATTTTAAAATCAGCTTGAAGATAAAATCATTTTCATATCTAGATGGTTGGTCAACGATCTAATCTTCTAGGTAAAATGGGTCAATCTATGATGTCAAAACTAAGTAATAAATATTAAAAAATATATAGAATCTAAAAGAAAAATATAAGCTTTGTATAAAGCATTTTGATACAATTCTAATGTTATATATTCATAATATTAAATATGAAAATAAGAATTACTTTTATTAATGATGAAAATTGACATACAAGATTTAAGTAGAAAATGCAATTAAAATAATACTATTAAGTGCACTCAATTATTACCTCTCATCAAGTCTCACTTTTAAGTCATTAAATAAATCACATTCTCTCTCTCTCTCTCTCTCTCTCTCTCTCTCTCTTTCTCTCTCTCTCATTCAATCCAACATTTATACTTTTGTTTCTCATCATCAAATTCCCCTAATAGATCAATATACAATAGTTATTAATATAATGAAATTTTATATTTTTAAAATAAACCTAGAAATGAAATCATCATATTTTTCCATCTAGGTGGTGAGTAAGTAGTTCAACCATTTGGGTCAAATGGATAATTCCATGATGTCATAAATAAATAATAAAAATTTAGAAATATAAAAATATAGAAATATAGAAAATAAAGAAATTATGAAAAATTTGGACACATTTATATTATTATATATTTTTCATATTAAAAAAATAAGTATGATAAAATATACATAATTTTGTTAATGATGGACACGGAATATAGAACTTAAAACCGATGGAAAATGAAATGATTTTCCTATCTAGGGGGCGAATTAGTGGTTCAACCTTTCAGATCAAATGGGTTAACTCATGATGTATAATTAAAAATTAATATTTTAAAATAGAATAACACAAAAAATACGAAACTATTTTTGGAACATCTATAATATTATATATTAATCATATAAATAAAAAATAAGTATGGTGAATAATAATTATTTTATTAGTGATATAAATTAACTACAAAATTTAAAACCAGTCTGAAAATGAAACCAATTTCAGATTTAGATGGTAGGTTAACGATCTAATTTTCTAGGTCAAATGGGTCCATCTATGATGTCATAATTAAGAAATAAATATTAAAAAATATATAAAAAATCAAAGAAAAATATAAGCTTTGTATAAAGCATTTTGATACAATTCTAATGTTATATATTCATAATATTAAATAAAAATAAATACGAAAATAAGAATTACTTTTATTAATGATGAAAATGCAAAACAAGATTTAAATTCAACCAAAAATGCAAAATGGTTTTTTCCATCCAAGTGGTGGATTAGTGGTTCAATTGTCCATATCAAATGGATCAACATATGATGTTAATTAAATAATAAAATACACAAATTATAGAAAAATGTAGATAAATTTGGGTATATTCTATGATATTATATATTCATCATATAAAAAAAGTGTGGCAAATGATAATATTTTTCATTAATGATGGAAATGGGATAAAAATTAGGAAAAAAATACAGCATTAATGTCTAACACATGAATCCACTAATCATGTCAAATGGTTCCATGATTTAATTAGCTAGGCCACCATAGGCACGGTTTGGTGGCAAATGAACCTACAATCTTGAATTGGGTGGCTGGCTAATCAATCTAATAAATTGATTTGACCCCAATATTAAAAAACAATATCAAACTATATATTAGAAAAATTAAATAATAAAAATAAAAATATAGAATTTTTATAAATTGTATGAAAAAATTCGAACATGTATTAATATTATATATTCTTCATATTAAACAAAAATATATTAGAAAAAAATGAAAACTATTGTTAGTAAAAATACAAATAGCTAAAATACAAAAAACAAATAATGTATTAACCATAGCCCATTTTCCTAGTTAGGTTAAAACATACTAAAAAAACAATAAATAAATAAAAACAAATTAATGTTCTTGACCAAGTCAATGGGTTTTTTTTTTTTTTTTTTTTTTTGCAGTAAATTGGTTTAGGTTAAAACATACTAAAAAAATGTGTCTAATTGATAAACCAATAAATCCAACTCTATGGTTCAACCGCATGTTGAAAACTTTGATAGAAACTATAAGAACATTTGAAGTTAGGTCTTTGAGTTGAACGGCAATATATATACTGCCATGTGCAATGTGCGTCACTTTTACTAGTACTATATAATAGTGTGGATGCAAAATGAATTTTTTGGATTAAAATTACCCTATATTTCTTTGTCTAAGAAAGGGTATAAAAGTCGTTTTATTATAATTTTAATGACTGATTTAATTGCTAGTAAAATGCCCATATTTGTGTATTAATTTATAACTTCAATCTTTCCACCTCATTTAATCTCATCTCATTAACTCTTATACTTAAGTCATTAACTTGCATTTTCTCTTATTAAATCCTATATTTAAATTATTTTTTACTAATAAATGTTACTAATTAGATCTATGCCAATATTTTTAACAATATAAGCTTATATATTTTAAAACTAGCTCAAAAATAAAATAATTCTTTATCCAAATGATGAATAAGCAATTCAACCATTGAAATCAAATTGAGCAACCTATGAAGTCATAGTTAGATAATACAATTTTTAAAAGAAATAAATATAGAAAATTGCAAAAGTGTAGAAAAATTTAGACACATTTATGATTTTTTTATTAATAAAATAAAAAAATAAGTGTAATAAACATTAATTATTGATGAGGAAAATGATATACATAATTTAGAACTAACCAAAAATGAAATTATTTTATTGTTTGACAAAGATCAATATTTCAACTTTTGGGTCAAATGTATTAAACTTTAATGTCATAAATAAATAATAAAAAATAATAAAATATAAAAAATACATAAATTTTGCAAAAAGAAATTCAGGCACATGTGCAATATCATATATTATCATATTAAACAAAAAGTAAGTGTGGCATATTAGAATTATTTTTACACATAGAAATACAAAAATAATATAAAAAAATTGAACACATCTATAATTCTATATTTACTGTACTATTAAAAACGTGAATAAGATTATGAAACTTTTTTACAAAAATACTCATTTTTGAATTTAGTTCCTATTTAATTGTGAGTTTTAAATTGTAAATTGAACTAGTATTTTTCACCTCATTCAATTCTCTCTATTTAAATTTTACATTTTTTTGATAAATGAACAAAAAAGATACACCAAAAAAGATAAAACATTACAAAAAGATGAGTCTAGCCAAGAAGGTATGCCTGTCAATGATACTTGAAACTTCACAACTTGATCCGATTATCACATAGTTAGATGAGGTATTTATGTAATTAGATTTGAATTTGGCAATCTGCATCTGATTAATAATTAAAAATAAATATATAAAAACAAAGAATAAAAAATACATAAAGTTTATAGAAAATTTTAGATACATTATTATTATTATTGTCATAATCTAGAATTGCCACATGCAAAGCACGTGCACACTTACTACTATTACATGTGTTTGGAGTTTGATATTTGGAGGATGAGCAAAAATCTTTTAATAAATGCACATGTTGAGGCATCAATTGTTAATGATTGTTGCTCCTCTTTTGGTCAATAAGTAGATAAAACTATAAAATCTTGGCCTTTGACGTATTGTGTCACTTCATCCAATTCAAGAAGATAAAGGAGAAAAAAAGAGGCCAACTAGGGGTTTTATACATGGTTATTTAAACTTTAGGTTGTGTTTTGTTTAATCTTGATGGTTGAAATGCGTTGAGTCCCCGCTTGTAGTGACTACTCGAAGCTTGTTGAGTGTGGTCGGTAGTTGAATCTACAAGACAAACAATGTCAAAGGGCCTAGGGGGATGACCTGGACAAGGGACTCCAACAGTTAAGTGAGTACCGAGCTGTTGAGGTGATAAAGAGCAATTGAGCAAGAAATCAAAGCAATAATGTGTGAGCTTAATAGTGAGTGTACCTTATGAGGGTGAAGGGTCACCAATACATAGTCTTTGAGGTTTGGTCATAGCATGTCTGACACATTCAGGATGGTGATTCTCATTCCTCCGTTGCTTATAGAATATGCATGCATGGCACTGTGGTCGCCTTTATCTAGTTCCCCATGAAGCGGAGGGAATTGGTCTTCTCGCTGCTAACTAGGTACACACGTCTTTGGGGTGCTACCTAGTGCGAATGGATAAGGAGAAAGACTTGCCAATAGGTTGAAGGCATGTTAAAGTCAAAGGGGTCCCTTAGGTCACAGGTTTCCCAGGTCGAGAGTGTAGAGAAACCGAATCAGTCATGTGCTCTAGGCCTGTAGGCCAATGTGTCGTTAAGCGAGGTCATTTGTTCGGGCTCCATAAACCAATTTGTCAAGGTATGTTCAGGCGGGGTCTTGCCACGTGTTTTTGAGGTGTCATAAAATGGTTTGAACTGCCATGTAGTAGGATGTGATTGGAGGTGTAAATCATCCTGAAAGAATGGTAGGATCCATCTAATGGACGGCAAGAAGGGTGCGGAATGGGGGGGCGAATTTCAAAAAAATTTTCTACCTTCTTCCAATTAGGAATCATATTCCCTAAATTTAGAATACTTTATTCAATGATCCTATTTGAACCATAAACAAACCAGATCTGAACCAAAAGGAAATATGAAGGATTATACCTGATCCGGAGAAATAACATCTCCCAAAGTTGGTGTTCACGCCCAAAGAAGTAACCAAGATTCGCTCCTGCTGAAGATGACACATCTGTGGATGGAACGGAACCAGCATGGTGCATCCTACACACTGGATTCTTCACAAGAACCCTCTGGAAACCTTGAACACCGAATCCTTTTGTCTATCTTGCAAGACTATTGTCAAGAACTGCTTTCTTGACTTCCTGTTGCTGCAAAGATCTAATCTTCCAACAGGTAGTGGCGGCGGCTGAAGGAGGAGAAGTCCAAGGACGAAGAGGGCAGGACTGTCTTTTCTCTCTAGAGTGAGAGATCAAATCTCAGATTGCAGGATGCGTTTCTTGCTTGCTCAAACCCCTTAGTTCGAAATTTGATATTTCTGCTAGGGTTTTCTCCTCTTTCTTCTTGATTAAGAAACCTCCTAATATTTTGGGAGTTATCCCAATCCAAATTAGTATTTGGATAGAGGTTAATCTTAATCCTATTTGCAGATTAAGTTAGTTAACTCCTGATCTTATCAGGAGGTTACTAGATTCAAATCTAATTTGAATTTGGTCACTTAGAGTGGATAAGGTCAAAGACCCAATCCTTTTACTAACACTAATCTCAGATTCGCCCCATGAACTGGTGATCATATCAGCCCAGTTCGAAATGGGCTTTTGGCCCATTAAGTGTTCAGTGTTTAACTAGTTTCCAACTTGCTGCCCAGCTGGGCTTCTTTGTATGGTGTGGGACCCAAACATTGATCTACACACCAGCCACATGGGTTCGGCCCAGCCTTTATTACAAGGCCCAGCCGAATTCATTAAAAGACTCAGTGACCCCCTTGAGCCCATCACATGGACCCTATGGGCCCAACACTTACATTAAGTGGTCCCTAGGCCAACCCATCTTATAAAAACCCAGGGACTGTGGGCAGGTGCAAGATTAGCCCATCAGGTATTATCCTAAATGGTCTTACACTTAACCTCTCAGCCCTTAATGATCAAGCACTGCCCGACAAGAGAAGACCTCTCCCTCAACTGCAAGGAACAGTGCCGCACTATCTACTCACATGGATCCTGGGAATTAAAACCTTTTGCAAATCTTTTGAAACCGAACATATACATATACATATTAATTTTGCAAAACAAAATTCCAACAATTGAAATCAACTGCCGATAGTTTGGTTTCCATCAGAGAGAGTGCATTCCCGATCATTACCATTGTCCGACAAAGGGGCTGATCCTGTCACTATGACCACTTACTCAGATGAATTCTCATACTGCCCCAACATTCCAGGTTTTGACCCCCACTAAGGATCTCACTGATTGACACATCAAAGACAGCCAGATCCGACACCTAGTGATGTGTCATAATCGAGTCTAGGGGTCAAGTGTAACTTTCCAGTTTTGCCCATCTGTCTCCAAGGTCTAGGGCAATACTGGAAATCTGGTCCGGTTCAAGGGTTCAAGCAATCCCATACTGCATGTGCCTTGGGTCTTACCCTGATAGCCGAAACAAGCCATCTCAACACTTGGTGGCACATCAGTATCAGCCTTGGTAGGATAAATCTCCCTAGACTTATCCAATGGCTATGAACATTTAAAACTAACACAAGTTTCTATAAGTGTCCAGTTTTAGGGTCTTACACAGAATTACACCAAACAACATGAATCAAACATGCACTTTAATTTATTTCCACTAAATAACAAAAGTACATCAAATCCGATTGAAGCTAAGGGCATACAAGACTGTCTAACAGCTCCCACTTGCACTTATGTCCAATCTGGTATAAGCCGGAGTCCCATACTTTCCACGTGTTTCTCAAACACCTTCTGTGTCAGTGGCTTAGTCAATGGGTCTGCCACATTATCCGCTGATGCTACCTTCTGAATTAGGACGTCCCCTCTACCAACGATCTCTCGCAGTACATGGTACTTCCTCTCGATGTGCTTTGACTTCGAGTGGGCCCGAGGCTCTTTAGCCTGGGCGATCGCTCCATTGTTGTCACACAACAACGGGATGGGTGATGTGCTGAACGGAATCACTCCCAATTCATGTATGAATATCTTCATCCACACTACTTCCTTGGCAGCTTCACTTGCGGCAATGTACTCGACCTTGGTTGTGGAGTCTACAGTGGACCCCTGTTTGCTGCTTTTCCAGCAAACAGCACACGATCCTATCATGAAAACATACCCAGATGTAGACTTTCTATCATCTAGATCCGACTGGAAATCGGCATCGGTATACCCCAGAACTTGTACTGAACTACCATCGAATACTAGACAAAACTCTTTTGTCCTTCGAAGGTATTTAAGTATGTTCTTCATAGCAGTCCAATGCTCCTGCCCTGGGTTAGCCTGGAATCTGCTTACCACACTCACCGCCTGAGCTATGTCCGGGCGAGTGCACAGCATGGCATACATGATGCTCCCTACAAAGACACAGCTATGTCCGGACTGAGGACAAGCTCGCGCAGGCTGGCCTAAGCCCCGGTAGGTTGCCTTTAAGGTTGCGGAATGCCTTGTGATTTTTTTTTTTGCTGGACTAATGCCTTGTGATTTTTGGCAGCCAACATGTCTGGTGTAGATGCGTGCTGCCTTCTGTCAAGCAACCAAAAGCATATGGCAAAGAGGTCGCACCCTGATCGAGCTTCTACTTCCGGGAGTGTTTAGTTTGAGGCTGTTGTTCCAGCCTTCATTCCACCAGCGCTTGAAGTCTCACCGGTCCCGTTCGAGGGAGTAGCCACGGAAGGTAGCGCAGAAGAACGCGAGGTCCTGGCAAAAGGGCAGTACCCTCCGTCTGCGCAGTCCCACCCCTTCGCCTTCCATGGTTCCCTACCGGAGAGTGGGAAAGAGTCACGGACTTCACCGTGGCTTCGCGAAGGAGTCAGAAGGTGGTCACCCACGAGGAGGTTGCCAGCTAGGGAGGGATGGACCCTAAGCAGCTCGCCAGGCTGGCCTCAACTCACTGCATGCTGGTAAGTGGCTGTTTTTTTCTTCTTTTCCCTTCTCCTTCTTTTTTCTTTTTTGACCTCGGCCTTTGGTTGGTAGGTGAACTCCGCCATTCATGCCATGTATGCTCTCGGTCAAAGGTCAAGCATGCAAAAGCTCCAGGGCAAGCTTGACCGGGCCCAAGGTGAAGTCCTTTAAGCTCGAAAGGGAAGCGAGGCCCAGAAGCTCCTCGTCCGGGACCAGGAAGCACAGATCGCCCCGCTATTTGAGGAGAGTGCTCGCTAAGGCGGTGTGAGACTTCAAGGACTCCCAGGAGTACCATGACCTCCAGGTGGAGTACAGCTCAAGCTCCTACCGCTCTTGATTCAAACTCTGTCGCTAGCTGGTCCAGAAGAAGTTCTCCAGGCTCAACATTGAGGGCATAACAATGAAGGGCCTAGATCCAGAGATGGCGGACATGGCAGAGGAGGAGGAGCCTAACTCTCCGGAGGATGACGAGGATGTGGATGTAGCGGATCCTTGAGGCTAGTTGCTCTTGTTTTTCTTTCTTCTGACTGAATTCTGAAGTGGTTGTTCCCGGGTGTTTGAACCTGGTTTTAAATATCTTTCTTGATGAACTCTTTCAGGCAGTTGGGCCTCATTTTTTTTTATAAGAACTAGTTGTTTTTGTTTTCTCCTACTAAGCGTTGTGTGCTCTTTACTTTCTACCAAAGCGACTTTCTCACCCGAGCTGTTAGAACTACATATACGAAGTAGGGTCTTTCGGTAGTTGTTACCCCGAGCTGTTCCTCAATAATTGGGGTAGTTTTATGGTATACCCCGAGGTGGTTATCATAGTAAGCCTGAGCTATATGCACCCGGTTAAGTTGATGTAGGTTGTCCCTTGTCGGGTTCAACTAGTATACCGAGGCGAGCTACGCTTCATAGGGTTCTCACCCGAGCTACCTATGCCTTCGGTATTAATACTTAGCCTTTGCCGGTGAAACGATTAGGTCTTACACAATGCCGAGGTCTTAGTTAGCTCAACGTTTTAGCCATTAGGCTGAGGGAGTGGCCTACAGTCTACTCTTAGAGTTCGTCTATGCCATGGAGGTGATTGGGTCTTATTGCATCGATGTCTTCGTTAGCTCGACATTTTGGCCCTTAGGCTAAGGGAGTGACATATAGTGTACTCTTAGAGTTCGCCCATGCGCTAGAGGCGACTGGGTCTTATCGCGCTGAGGTCTTCGTTAGCTCGGCATTTTGACCCTTAGGCTCTAGGAGTGACTCGTGGTCTACTCAATAATTTATAGGTAATATTGCCTTAAGTTGACAATATTCCATGCCCGAGGTACTTGTTTCCCTTCTAGGGTTTCGAGTTCGTATGTTCCTTCCCCGAGCACCCGCTTTACTTGGTAAGGTCCTTCCTAATTTGGCCTGAGCTTACCAACACCGGGCTCAGGCACCATAATTTTATAAAGGACCAGGATGCCGACGTGGAGGTTCCGCTTCTTGTCCCTGGCGTTATAGTACCGAGCTACTCTCTGCTGGTAGGCTGCGGTCCTAATATATGCGAGGTCTCGTACTTCGTCAAGTAGGTCAAGGTTGGTGCATAGCTTGTCTTCATTTTGCTTGTCATCATACACTTCTAGTCAGAGCGAGGGAACCTCGATCTTGGCTAGGATGATTGCTTCAGTGTCATAGGTGAGGTTGAAGGGGGTCTTGCCTGTAGCGGTCTTCACTGTGATCCGATAAGCCCATAGAACACTAGGTAGCTTGTCTGCCCATAGTCCTTTAGCTCGGTCCAGGCGTGCCTTCAGTCCGCGGAGGATAACTCTATTCGTGACTTTTGCTTGTCCATTTTCTTGAGGGTGTGCGAATGAGGTAATGTTTTGTCGAATTCTCATGTCTTGGCACCAGTTCTAGAATTTAATGTCCTCAAACTGCTTACCGTTATCAGAGATCAGTACGCGAGGTAACCCGAAGCAGCACACTATATTTTTCTAAAAGAAGTTCTGTACGTTCTAAGCTGTGATTGTTACGAGAGGTTCAACTTCTACCCACTTAGTGAAATAATCAATTGCTACCACTAAGAACCTCCTCTGGCATGTAATTGGTGGAAACGGTCTGAGTATATCGATCCCTCACTGTGCGAAAGGCCACGGGCTGGTGAGATACTTTATGTTGGCAGTAGGTTGATGGTGGATATTGGCATGCTTCTTGATGAGAGTAGAATTTATCATATTTTTATCCCCAATTACTCTGTCTTTTATATTGAATTAGCACCTAATTGGACTCATATTTCTGTTCAGGGCATGAAACAAGGCATCAAGAGCAAAGAAAGACAAATCGGATGATTTTTCACACTTTCGACATTGTTCAGTGATCTGGGCCTAACTCGCGTCTCCGAACTCTGAATGGGCTGATTCAAGACCCACTGGAAAGATAAGAGAAAAATCCACAACTTTTGTATGTTGGAATTTCACTGATTCGGCCTGCATCAAAGTCAAATCCGGGCCCAAAGTTGGGGAAATTTTGTAGGAAGGCCCAATCCGCAGCTGAAGCACAACTCGCAGAAAAGCCTAGCTGAAGCCCAATTCGCAGAGGAGGTCTATTACGAATCCAAGAACAAGAAACTAACAAGAATCCTTCCAGATCTAAATTCTTGATGTAATCTTAGAGAGATAAAGGGATTGAGTTCATTAGATAAAGAGATAAGATTAGAATTAGGATAGGACTTTCCACTCTTGTAAGATTAACTTCAAGAGGAAGTAGGAGACCACCCCCTCCCCTTTAATCTATATAAAAGAGGGGGCGGACCAGATTTAGGCATCACAGAATCACTCAATTTCTGATTTAGATCAAGAAGCAAGGAGCAATCAGTCAAGAAGGGTTCAAGAAAGGTTCAAGAATTCAAGAAACTTCAAGAAGAAGGTGGCGGCAAGAAGAGGAGATCTCAGCACCATGGGCGAATTCAAGAGTTCTTTCTTCTCCTTTGTTTGCTTTAATTCTTCCATCATGAACTGATTTATTTCTTGCAAGGGTTGGGGAAAGCCTAATCATGTTAATGAATATATTTTAATCTTTATGATTTATTCAAGATTGTGATTTTCATATAGTCTATGAATTATTGTGCTTAATGCAATTAAGAGCTTGGCCACCTCTTAATTGATTTGAGTTATGTGAATGAATCGAGAGAAGAATTCACATAATCGGCTGAATAATTCATAGTGTGAATTGAATGGTATATAGAGATATATACACATGATTCATCTGAATTTAATGGTTTTCTTAGACTTAATGCACTCCCATCTTGAGAGCTCTACTCAAGAGATCGAAGGGCTACCTAATGGGCGTAGGTTTAGTATATCTCAACAGAGAATATTAAATAAGTTTGGGAAAATCTCAGCTTATGAGAATGGCAATTATTCTTGGATAATCGGACCCATCAATATTCATTACATTGGTTAGGTGGAACAAAAGTCCTAGCGATTTCATCATTTGCATATTCGATTAGTGATCATCCTTGTTTTTATTTTCTTTTTCTAGTTTTTATTTTTAATAGTTCTTGCTTAAATCTGAATTTCGATTGTCTAAATAATTAGGGAAGATTGTGGTTCTAATACTTATTTTGCTAAATCCCCATGGGAACGATATTATTATACTACTTGATAACTAGTGCACTTGCTAGGGTTATATATTTATAGCTATCAAATTTTTGGCGTTGATGTCGGGGATTTAATCCTAAAATAATATTAGAATTTGTTAACCTTGATTAATTTGGACCTTTTATTTCTGTTTTTATTTTCTTTTTATTTCTATTATTATTTTTATTTTTGTTTATTTGTTCGAATTCTTGCTGGTTCAGATTTTTCAGTGCATGACACACACTAGAAGAGGACTAGCAAGATTCGATCCTCAAATAGAAAGAACCCTTCTTTATTTGAAGAGATGCTTAGGGAGTATCCTCACCATGGAATACCAGTTTGGTATCAAAATCAGACATTTTATAATGGCATTACCCCCCCCTAATCAATCTATTACTGATGCAGCCACAAGTGGCACTATAGAGGAGATGGTGTCAGACAGCTACCAGTGGAGCAATGATCAAACTAATCAGAGGGGAGTACACCACATTGATTCCTTTGCATCCCTATCTGCACAAATTGCCAACCTAAATAAGAGACTAGATAATTTTAGTATTGTAGCCATGAATACACCATCTAGCATCTCATGCGATTTATGTGGTCAAATAGGACATAGTAATTCTGATTGTCAATTAAATAGTCCTTTTATTTCCTATTAGAATGCTAATTTTCTCTCTCATGCTGGCAGGTCAAAATTCAACCCATACTCCAATACATACAACCCAGGGTGGAGGAATCACCCGAACTTTTCATGGAGTAACAATCAGCAAAAGGCACCTATGGGTTTCCAACCACAGCGACGCCCACAAGAAAAAATGAACAATCAAGAGGAAATGATCTCTAAGTTCATTAATGCCACTGAAGCAAGGTTCCAAAGCCATGAAGCATCGACTAAGAACTTAGAATTTCAAGTGGGGTAGATTGTGCATATGTTGTTGGAAAAAAAAGCGGAATGGCTGCCCAGCAATACGGAGAAGAATGCAAAAGAGCAAGTAAGTGCCATAGCTTTAGGAAGCGGGAAGACAATTGGTGAGACCCAGAAGGATGATAAGGAAGCTGATTGGCCGATCTGCAAAAGGAGATCATAGGGAGTACACCTAAACTAAGTTTAGATGCTATTAAACTTCCTCTCCCTTACCCTGAAAGAGTTTTGAAAAATAACTTGGATGAGGAAGTTAAAAAGGTTCTGAACTATTTGGAGGATAGTCAAGAAGGACAAGGTAATGCTCATTATATTATGTTGCCGATTTCTAATAAGAGACCGTTACCCTCTGTTTTGCAGGCCCCTATTCCATATTTAAACCCACCCATGATGGATGAAAGGGGAGGACACCAAAAGCTAAAACCATGAGAGTTAGAGGATCTGATTCATGATAGGGAAGTTTGTTTTTTTTTTCCTTTTCTTTTTTACATTTATAGTTTAGTTTTGCTGCCCTTTCTTTACATTTAACCTCACATTGGGGACAATGTAAGTTTTAAGTGTGGGAGGGGATTTAGGATTTAGGATTTTGGATTTAGGTTAGAATTTTTTTGATTTAGGTCATTTTTTTTATGATTTATACAAAACAAAAAAAAAAAACAAAAAAAAAACAAAACCTCAACTCTTTTGAAATCAATTGAAACAATGTTCTAGGAAAATTTTTGTGAACCTAGTAATGAGGTACGCTCAAGGGGTACATGACTTATATAAAGCCATTTCCAGTTAAGCTAGTCCTAAATTCAGGTTTAAGTAAATGGGGTAGTTGTTTTACCATTGCTACAATTGGTAGGATGGAGCATAAAATGCACCTACCAACCAAGTAATTCAATGGTAGGATGGAGAATAAAATGCACCTACCAACCAAGCAATTCAATAGTAGGATGGAGCATAAAATGCACCTACTGGCCAAGTGATCCAAAAGTGAGACGGAGCATAAAATGCACTCACTCCAAAAAAAAAAAAAAGAGAGAAGTTTTCCCTAATTTACTACCTGGTTTGCAGTAGCAAGAATTGGATTGGCTGATAGATGAGTTGAGTATAACTTGGTTGTGTTGATTTAATGATCTGCAATAGTTAACCTAGAATATTTGTAGAGAAAGAGGGAGAGTTGAATTAAAAAATCGGTAGGAAAGTTAGTTTTTTCTTGCTTTATTTCTTGCTTGAGTTTTGTCTTGCCCGAGGACGCGCAAGAGTTTAAGTGTCGGGGATTTGATGAGAGTAGAATTTATCATATTTTTATCCCCAATTACTCTATCTTTTATACTGAATTAGCACCTAATTGGACTCATATTTCTATTCAGGGCATGAAACAAGGCATCAAGAGCAAAGAAAGACAAATCGGATGATTTTTCACACTTTCAACAATGTTTAGTGATCTGAGCCTAACTCACGTCTCCAAACTCTGAATGGGCTGATTCAAGACCCACTGGAAAGATAAGAAAAAAAGCCACAACTTTTGTATGTTGGGCTTGGTTCAGGTCGGTATAGTTGACGTACATGCGCCATTTACCATTAGCATTTTTTAACAGAACGGGGTTGGCCACCTAGCTCAGGTAATGGACTTCCCTAATAAAGTTAGCTACGAGGAGCTTCCCAACCTCCTCGTCGACTGCCCTCCAACGCTTCGGGGCTAAGTTGTGTTTCTTCTGTGTAACGGGCCTAACTATAGGATCAGTATTAAGCTTGTGAGTTATGATGCTAGGGTCTATGTCGGGCATCTCTGCCGCGGACCATGCAAAAACATCTAAATTTTCAAGTAGAAGCATACCAGTTGAGATCGCAGAATGGAGACAGTTTCTTTTGTAGCTCCAGCTCGCTCCTTGCATTGCTCCGTAGGTCGCTCCAATTCAGAGTCGTCGACCACCTTGGCTTTCCCTTTGAGGGCGGCGATGTAGCACTTGCGAGACTCAAGCTGGTCACCTTGCGCTATCCCGATTCCGAAGTCTGTGGGGAACTTCATTGCCAAATAGTAAGTGGAGACCACAATACGTGGGGCACAGGTGATCGGCCGATCTACTATGGCATTGTATGGGGAGAGGGTTGCAACCACTAAGAAGTCGTGATTAAGCCTCATTATGCTAGGCCAGGTGCCGACTTCCACAAGTACTATAATCCTTCCTAGGGGCCTGACTTCCTCTCCGCTGAAGCCTACCAGGGGAGTATTTGCGGGCTTCAAGTCACTTTCTTGGAGCTGGAGTTGGTCGAATGCTGCATTGAAAAGGTTATCTGCCGAGCTGCCGGAGTCGATGAGGACACGCCTGACTTCAAAGTCATTAATCTTTATCTTTATGATGAGTGTGTCATCATGGGGGTAGTGGACCCGTACGCGCCATCCTCTGTGAAGAAGATCGGGTCCTCCGTCCTTGGCCACTTCGGGGGATTTTGCTCTTCCCTAGCAGCCTCGTGAGCTGACGTCTGAGCTGCAGCCGAAGTGCAGCCCGTGATAATCGAACCTCCAATGATCATGTGGATGGTCCCCGGAACTGGTCTCTCTTTAGGGGGCTGCCTCTGCGGTTGCTCTGCCTGCCTGCTGGATTCGGGAGCATATCTACTCTGCTCCCCCTACCGACCTGCTTTATTATTATTATTATTATTTTGTACAAAATTTCTCAAGTATCTGCGACGGATGAACTCCTCTATCTTGTCGCGGAGGTTTTTATAATTTTCAGTGCAATGACTGTGGTCTTTATGGAAATTACAATACAAATTTTTATTTCTTACACTAGGATCTGCCTTCAGCCGAGGTGGCCACTTCACATATGGGGCATCCTTGATTGCCATAAGGATCTCGGCCTGCTTCGTGTTCAGGAGCGTGTTGTCCGTTCTTTCGGCTACTGGAGCTCGAAAAGGCTGACTCGGCCTTGCCCCCCGAGCTTGGTCCTTCTTCTTCTTGCTATCACCCTGAGTTGAGGGCTCTGTTTCCCTTTTTCTTTTCTCGAGGGCTTGTTCACCTTTCTGGTTGATCTCCTCCTCCATCCCTATAAACTGATCCATGAGCTTGAGGAACTCGATCACAGTCTTGGGCTGATTAACAACAACATGCCACTTGAATTCTTTGTGGGTAATATCTCGCTTGGCCGCGGTGAGCCGAACTGCAGGGTCCAAGTCAGGTATTTGCAAATAAGCATCATTGAACCACTTGATATAACTCCGAATGGACTCCCCTTCCTTCTGGATTATGCCAAGGAGGCTCTCCTGAGTTCTTGGACACCTCTTGCTGGTGACAAAATGGGAAGTGAAGACTTGCACGAACTACGCCCAGCTTCTTATCGATCAAGGCACAAGGTTTCGGTACCATGTGCAGGTCACTCCTTTGAAGGTGGTGGAGAAAGCCACACACATACAGGATCACTGGCCCTTGCCAGGTGCATCTGGGACTGGAAGGCATCCACATGGTCATTCGGATCGAAGGATCCATCATACTTATCCAGGGGAGGGAGCTTGAAGTGCTTTGGCATAGGAACCGGAAGAAGTTCTGGCGACAGAGGGGAAGGAACTGAAAGGAGAGGAATAGCTTTTACTTCATCTGAGCATACCTCCTCCTTACCCTTGATCTCGGGCAGGATGTGAGTGGCAGTTCGGCGAGCTCGTCGGTGCCTCCACTGCTGCTTCATTGGTTCGGCGTTGGTGGTACTTGCTTCAGTATTACTGAGCTCGATGGGCTCGGACTGTTGATGATAGTTTTGAACCGAAGGGCCCTGCCTGTAGTCTACGACTAGGACCTCAAACTGGTTTTCTACGAGCAAGAGCTCAAATTGAGAGTCTTGGGGCGGTGCAGGCTTGACCGGATGGAAGGCCCTCGACCTGCCAGCAGGTTGCGAGGCAGGGGTGACTGGTCTCTCCTTCTTGCCGTGGGATGAGGCTTGGCTCTTGGAAGGATTCTGGGTTTGAGAGGCCTCTCTCCGACAAGGACGTTCGCTCCAACGGGAGGGCTTGGCTTGCTTCGTGGCCGGATACTGAGGGGGAAGCGACTGATGGGCCTGGGTAGCGAAGGGAACTACTGTTGGAATTGGTACTGAGAAACTTGATGCAACACTTGCTGTTGGTAGAGTTGAAGCAGTTGGAACTGTTGCATTTGATCTTGCATGGCTCGCATGAACTGCACCAGGTCTTCCAACTGGTTTTGGCTGGTCACTGGGAGAACAACGGAAAGTTCAGTAAAGGTTGCTCCAACCATGGAAGGGAGCGGAGCGTTCACAGGTGCCACTGTCAGGGGCACATTCAAGCTGGGAATTTCGTCCACAGAGAGGGGGGCGGTGAACTGTCCAATGCAGACAGTGGGGAGTTGAGGTTGTTACCTAGAAGCGTTCTCGTCGGCACCATGTCCGGCATTGCTAGAGGAAGCCATGAAAGCTGAGTTCTTAGAGAAAGTTGTAGAGATTAAAGGAAGGCTTTTTGAAGCATTTCCCACAGACGACGCCAAATGATGCTGCGCAATCTGGGCACTCCTAGCTGGCGGACATTTGGCTCCTTAGCTGGTGATGGACGGTACCTGAGAAGAGGAAGGTGAGGGATTCCCGGGGGACATGCCCGATGCGAATACTCTGATGCTTAAGTTATAACACTTGAGAGAGAGCTGTAAAGGATGCAAAGAGAGCTAAGAGTGAAAATAGCGCTAGATAAGTTAGATTCAAGATACCTTCACCCCTTCGACACTGGGGCCTCTAAATGCAGATGTTCTTGTCAAATCGGGCATAATCGCCACTGGCTCTCTGTCGCAACCATTATTTTCCAGGGCTGCATAGATAACTATTGTAGAGTACTGCCCAATCGGACGAGAGACATGACCCGGAAAGAACAAACACGCCACCACCTATCGAGAGACGTGGGTGCAGTCTACTAGGTTGGCAGGGACTGCGCCGTCAGTCAGGAGACGTGACACTGCTTGACGGGTATGGTCTCATCAGATAAGAAGCTTCCTAAGAATGCTGTGTCACTTAACATTGGAGCTGCCTTGTAGCAAGCTCCCTTTAGCGAGCTATCCCATAGCGAGCTGCCTTGTAGCAAGCTGCCTTTAGTGAGCTCTTGGATGTATCCCTAGGTGATTCCACTTGAGGTCCCCTTTGGGGCAGTCTTCTTGCTTAAGTATTGGAGCGAGCTGATTCTCTTAGCTTGCGAGCTGGGATAAAATTGGCTAGGAGTATTCCCTTTCCACATACTGGGGTCCCTGAGCTCGCGCTATAACGAGCTCATTCCATGGCGAGCTATAATGTAGCGAGCTGTCCTGTGAGGATTTTAACAAGCTCGTTACTCAGTTGTAGCTAGGCTGCCATACTGAGTTGTTGCTTATGTTGAGTCACGTCCATGTGTCACCTTCTTAGGAGGTTGGGTCAAATCACTCTCCATCAGTACCAAAGTGCAAAAGGAAATTCTTTTACATCGTAGTTGAAGGTGGCCTTTCACCTCGGAGTGGAGAATGACCATCGGTGATGTTAGGGAGGAGACCTTAGATGAACGGCTAGAGGGTCGGGTAAAGGAATTGGTTGGCTTGAGGTTGTAGGTCGTAGGAGAGATGTCATACGTGAATACCACTGGAATCTTTGGTGCCATGAGGAGAAAGAAGAGGATGAGGAGAAAGAAGAGGAAGGTCACGAAGGACAACCTTTCCCGATATGCCAAAGAGGATACCTAGGCAGTTGAGCCGGTCACCACTGAGGTTTTCCACGTCAACGTTGATGATGTCGAGAGGTCAGACAATGCCCCCAAGGAGTTAAGAGATCCTGTCAACTCGGGTGCTCGTCATGCCGAGGAGAGACCCATATGGTTTTGAACATGGAGGGATTGGTACCTCGGAACCCACTACCAACACAAGGGGGAAGCGCTCCGTCTGGGACCCGATGACCTCATTTGATTTGAGTAAAGGGATCATCCTACCTGAGGTTGTGAATGAGTAGAGCAATCAAACCCCTTTCATACTCGATGGAAAGATCATCTAGTACCTCATGGTGGTAAGTACTTGCCTTTACTTTGTTGTTCCCCTTTTTTGTGAGTTAAGACTAATCCGAAGTCTTCTTTTAGGTCAACACCCTGACGCATGTGTTGATGGGGAAAGTGGATTCGAGCTCCCAAAAGGAAGTGGATGGCTCCCGAGGACAACTAGAGGTGGCCAAAGTGGAGCTCAAGGCTTTAAAAGCTGAGTTGGAGTCCATTCTAGCTGCTCTAAAGCAGGAGAGACAGGAGAAGGTTGAGTTGTTGGAGAAGTTGGCTGAAGGAAGTCGAGCTGGCTAAGCAGAGGATGAAGTTTCACAAGGAGCTGAAGGCGGCCAAGGCTAAGGTGATCGAGGAGTACACCGCCTTAGTCGAGTTCTAGGCTGACCGGAATGAGTACGCATTTTCCTCAATGAATAAGGGCTTCAAGATCTACCGACAACTCATAGAAACATTGTTCCCAGACTACGACCTAAGGAAGGTGAAGTTGTGGTCGTCACCCTAGAGATTCTAAAGAAAGATGACGAGGAGGCGAAGTCCGAGGAGGAAGAGGAGGAGAAGGAAACTGGAAATGGTGTGGAAGTGGAGATTGGAGGCGACATATGCCCTCCAGTGACAACTAAAAACTTTGCCTCTTTTCTTTGGCCCTTGTAAATACGATCTAATGTACCCTAAACCTCTGAGCTCAACGCTTGTTCTTCTTTCCTCTCTTTTTTTATGTACTACATCTCGAAGTAATTAAATGAACTTTTTGTTCAATGTCTTGTGTTAATCTCCTTTTTCTTTTTATAATAAATGATTGGGTAATAAAACTAGCTAGTCAAGTTAGGGACGTCCTCACCCATCTGGGTTGGCACAAAGCAAAGTGCATTAAGCAAGGTCGTTTAAACAGAGGTCACATAAGCGAGTTACTCATCCTAGTGTTAACTAAAATTAGAACAAGTTTCCTGTTTACTTGGTCGAACCGAGTTAGGAGAATTAAATTGAACTGACATAAATCAAAATAAATCGAATTAATGAGCTCAAAATTGTAAATGTAGTAGTACCTTTAGAGATTTTCGACATTCCATGTACGAGGTATCAACCTCCCTTCGAGGGTTTCATGCTCATAGGTGTAGTTCCCAATTAGGACCGAGTTTTCCAAAGCCCAGTTTGGGTACAATGATCTTTCAGAGTACCAGATCACTAGCTCGGAAGTAGTGTCTCTTGATTAAGGCATTGTGGTAGTGAACTACATGTTGTTGGTAGGCTACAGTTCGAACTTGGGATTGCTCTTGAACTTCTTCTATTAGGTCCATGTTGGTCTAGAGTTCCTCGTCATTTTCTTCCTCATAATAAGTCTTAGATCTTAAGGTTGGCACCTTGATCTTGGTGGGATGACCAACTCACTGCCAAAGGTGAGGTTGAATGGTGTCTCTTCATTTGTTGTCTTCCTCGTAGTTCAATATGCCCATAGTACACTGGTGAGTTCTTCTAGCCATTGCCCCTTAACTCGAGCAAGCCAAGTCTTCAAATCATAAAGGATGGTCCAATTGGTCATTTCGGATTGGCCATTAGCTTGAATGGTGTCTCTTCATTTGTTGTCTTTCTCGTAGTTCAATATGCCCATAGTACACTGGTGAGTTCTTCTATCCATTGCCCCTTAGCTCGAGCAAGCCAAGTCTTCAAATCGTAGAGGATGGTCCAATTGGTCACTTCGGATTGGCCATTGGCTTGAAGGTATGCAATAGAGGTGAAGTTTTGTTGGATCCCCAGCTTGACACACCAATCTTGAAACCAAAGTTCAAAGTATAAAAAATGCAAGGTGTATCAAAAAGACACTTTTAAGAGACGTATTGGGATACACTTTGGATATGCATGGATACAGATGAAAAGTAAAGATATGCATAAATATGCTAGGAAACTAAAAAAAATCCTACAAAAATATGTTATTAGCAATAATTATAAGTTTTATATGATTGTAGATAAGTCATTTAAATGTAAAAAATCATAATTTAATGGTTTATATAAAGTGTGAGATATTAGAACACAATTAGTAACCATTGACAAATGATGGAATAACTAAAATGTGAAAACAAAAAACAAAAAAAAAATCTAAAATGTGGATGTAGATACATCAAATTTCAAATAACCAATATAATTTATCATAAAACTATTAGTATATAAATTTTAATAATTAACTCTAGCATTTACTAATAAACATCCACTAAGAAAAGAGAAATGTATTAACAATAAAAATTCATATGATCATAACAAAAAGAATGGGTGTAGCTTAGTGGTGAATTTATGGTCGTTAAAATTTGGTAATCAAGGTTCAAGTCTTTTCGTTGCTAAAGATTATAGTTTTTATACTAATAAAATGAAATTAATGAGAGATAGGTTCATTAATTAATGGAATTAATGAGAGAACTTGAATTAAGCGCTAAACCATAAATTTAAATTTAAAATTGCCTTAAAATATAAGAGTAATTAAGAAAATTAATGAGAGAATTTGATATTATATATATATATATATATATATTAAAATTGGTTATGCCATGTTAGCATAGATCTCTTTGCAGGAAACCCCCCTTCCTAATTGTAGACACTCCATTTTTGCACTCTTCAGTCTTTTTGCAACACTGAGCTTCAAGCATGCTTCAGCTAACCATGCCGTTGACCTAGGGGTATTCTTGGAATTTTACAAAAGTTGGGGCCTCAAGGATCCAAAACCATAGGTTCCTAGAAGTGGATGGAGGCCATGAGAGCTGAAATGGACTCGATGGAGACCAATGGAGTCTGGACTCTAGTAGATCCGCCCTCCAGGGTAAAAGCAATTGGTTATAAATGGATCTACAAGAGGAAGAAGGGCCCCGATGGCAGGATTGAGACCTACAAAGCTCGATTGGTGGCGAAAGGGTATACTTAGAAAGAAGGCATCGCCCGTGGCCATGCTCAAATCAATTAGGATCCTGTTAGTTGTAGCAGCATACCATGACTACGAGATTTGGTAGATGGATGTCAAAACCGCGTTCCTGAATGGAGATCTTAGTGAAGATATCTACATGCAACAACCGCAAGGCTTCATTGTTGTTGGTCAAGAACACATAGTATGTAAACTTAATAGATCCATATATGGATTTAAGCAGGCTTCTAGGAGTTGGAACATCCATTTTGATTCTGCAGTCAAAACATTTGACTTTGAGCAAAATCCGGATGAACCCTGTGTTTACAAGAAGACCAGTGGGGATAAGATCACTTTCTTGGTATTGTATGTGGACGATATCCTACTCATTGGAAATGATGTAGGAATGTTGACTTCGGTCAAGGCATGGCTATCATAGTAGTTCTCCATGAAAGATCTTGGAGAAGCTTCATATATACTGGGTCTTTGACTCTATAGAGATAGATCGAAGCAGATAATTGGATTATCCTAGGCTGCTTACATTGACAACATTGTCAAAAGATACATCATGGAGAACTCCAAGAAAGGAAACATTCCTTTTAGGCACGGAGTCACTCTCTCCACGAAGATGTCTCCTGAGACTTCTGAGGAGATTGAGGGCATGAGATACGTTCTCTATGCCTCAGCCGTAGGGAGCATCATGTATGATATGCTGTGCACTCGCCCAGACATTGCTCAGGTAGTGAGTGTGGTAAGAAGATTCCAAGTCAACCCAGGGCAGGAGCATTGGACTGCTGTGAAGAACATACTTAAATACCTTCAAAGGACAAAAGAGTTTTGTTTGGTATTCGATGGTAGTTCACTACAAGTTCTAGGGTATACCGATGCCAATTTCCAGTCGGATCCAGATGATAGAAAATCTACATCTAGGTATTATTTCACGATAGGATCGTGTGTTGTTTTCTAGAAGAACAACAAATAGGGGTCCACTACAGATTCCACAACCAAGGCCGAGTATATTACCGCAAGTGAAGCTGCCAAGGAAGCCATCTGGATGAAGAAATTCATACATGAATTGGGAGTGATTCCGTCCAGCACATCACCCATCCCGTTGTTGTGTGACAACAATGGAGCGATCGCCCAGGCTAAAGAGCCTTGGGCCCACTCAAAGTCAAAGCACATCAAGAGGAAGTACCATGTACTACGGGAGATCGTTGGTAGAGGGGACGTTCTAATTTAAAAGGTAGCTTCATCGGATAATGTGGTAGACCCATTGACTAAGCCACTGACACAGAAGGTGTTTGAGAAACATGTGGAAAGTATGGGACTTCGGTTTGTACCAGGTTGGACCTAAGTGCAAGTGGGAGCTGTTAGACAGTTTTGTATGCCCTTAGCTTCAATCCAATTTGATGTACTTTTGATATTTAGTGTAAATAAATAAAGTGCATGTTAGATTCATGTTGTTTGGTATAATTCTGTGTAAGACCCTAAAACTGGACATTTGAAGAGACAAGTGTTAGTTTTAAATGTTCACAGCCAATGGATAAGTCTGGGGAGATTTATTCTACCAAGGCTGATACTGGTGTGCCGCCAAGTGTCGGGATGGCTTGTCTTGGCCACCAGGATAAGACCCAAGGCACATGCAGTATAGGATTACTCGAATCCTTAAACCGGACCAGATTTCCAGTATTGCACTAGACCTTGGAGATAGATGGGCAAAATTGGAAAGTTACACCTGACCCCTAAACTCGATTATGATACTTCACTAGGTGTCGGATCAGGTTGACTTTGATATGCCAATCAGTAAGATCCTTAGCGGGGGTCAAAACCTGGGCATGTTGGGGCAGTCTGAGAATTCATCTGAGTGGGTGATCATAGTGACAGGATCAGCCCCTTTGTCAGACAAAAGTAATGATTGGGAATGCACTCTCTCTGATGGAAACCAAACTGTTGGCAGTTGATTTCAATCGTTGGAATTTTGTTTTGCAAAATTTATATATGATATATATATATTTACGATTTCAAAATGTTTGCAAATGGTTTTAATTCCCGGGATCCATGTGAGTGGGGAGTGCGGCACTGTTCCTTGCAGCCGAGGGAGGGGTCCTCTCTTGTTGGGTAGTGCTTGATCATTAAGGGCTGAGAGGTTAAGTGTAAGACCATTTAGGATAGTATTTGATGCGCCAATCTTGCACCTGCCCACAATCCCTGGGTTTTTATAAGATGGCTTGTCCTAGAGACCTCTTAATGTAAGTGTTGGGCCCATAGGGTCAATGTGATGGGCTCAGGGGTTTACTGAGTTTTTCAGTGAATTCGGCTGAGCCTTGTAATAAAGGCTGGGCCGAACCCATGTGGCTGGTGTGTAGATCAATGCTTGGGTCCCACACCATACAAAGAAGCCCAACTGGGCAGCAGATTGGAAACTATTTAAGCACTGAACACTTAATGGGCCAAAAGCCCATTTCGAGATGGGCTGATTTGATCACCCATTTATGGGGCGAATCTGGGATTAAAGTTAGTAAAAGGATTGGGCCTTTAACCTTATCCACTCTAGGAGACCAAATTCAAATTAGATTTGAATCTGGTAACCTCCTGATAAGATCAGGATTAAGCTAACTTAATCTGTAGATAGGATTAAGATCATCCCTTATCCAAATATTGATTTGGATAGGGATAACTCCTAATTAGGAGGTTTCTTAATCAAGAAGAAAAGAGGAGAAACCCTAAGAGAGAAAAACAATCAGATTTTGAACCTGGGGTTGTGTGCAAGAAATCATCCTGCGAATTGAGATATGATCTCATACACACTCTAGAGAGAAAAGAAGCAATTCAGCCATCTCCGTCCCAGGAGTTCTCCTCCAGCCGCCACCATTCTTTCTGGCAAGATTCGATCTTTGAAGAAGAAAGAAATCAAGAAAGCAATTCTTGATATCAGTCTTGCAGAAAAGACTGAAAAAGATTTGGTGCTCAGAGTTTCTAGAGGATTCTTGAGTTTCTAGAGGATTCTTGCAAAGGATCCAATGTGTAGGGTGCACTCTGCTGGTTTCGTTCCACATACAGCTATGTCATCTTCAGTAGGAGTGATTCCTAGTTGGAAGAAGGTAGGAAAATTTTTGAAATTCGCTCACCCATTCCGCAATCTTCATGGCGTCCATTAAATGGATCCTACCATTCTTTCACTGGCCAGGTGCCGAGCTGGATTGATGAGATTCGTTGCTCTCTAGATACTTGCAAGGAACTAAATGTTAGAGGACCCGGGGTGGCTAACCCGATGAGGTCACTCCAATGGCTAAGTTAGTACTCTCATAGTAGGCTATGAGCAAGAAATCACAATCTGAGAGCTAGAACTTTCTTACTTGTTTATGAGCATGGTGCCTTTTCAGTTCGTAAGTTCGCGCTTGGGCCATGGTGCCTATGCTAGGTCGCACCAGGTCGGTGCATATGCCAGGCTACTAGGCCGCGCTCAGACTGTGCCAGGTCGCGCGCAAGCCACGTTAGAACGCCGGGGGGGCGTCTTAGAGCTATGAAGCGAGAGCTTTAGTTTCTTTGAGTTCATAAAAAATGAAAACTACAAAGCGAGAGCTTCAATTTCTAAAAAGATGAGGACTTAATTTTTTGGGAGAAGAGGACTTAGCTGTTTGTAGGATGAGAACTTTGCTTTTTGTAGCATATTCCCATAGACGCCGCCAAATGATGTAACTGTTTCTAATCATGTATCATTTTTTCATGATGTATAAATTTTTTGGCTAAGTACCTTGTCATCTCGTTTGCTACCAAGTGGCCTGTGACTCAGAGGCTGAAGTGGAACTCCCTGGTGGCGAGCTACCCAGTGGCAAACTGCCTGGTGCCAAGCCACCTGGTGGTGAGCTACCTTAATGAGTTGTTTGGAGGTGAGCTACTTTCATGAGCTGCCTGGTGGTGAGCTACCTTGATGAGCTGCTTGGAGGTAAATTACCTTGATGAGCTGCTTGGAGGTCAGCTACCTTGATGAGATGACTGGTGGTGAGTTACCTTGAGCTCTGTTGCTCTTTTAGAGGCCTGCAAGGAACCAGATGTCAGAGGACCCGGGGGTGTTTACCTGGCGAGGTCACTCCGATGGCTAAGTTAGCACTTAGTAAAAAGAGCTTGAAGAATGATATTAGAGAATGAGAGAACTAGAGAGCAAGGGTTACCACCCCTTCCTTCATCCTTTGCCTCCTCCTTTGCCCCTAGGGGCTGAGGCCTTTATATACTGGAGTCCTCGTGGGTTAGGTGGAGCAGTTCCTGGATTCCTGCTATGATGGGACTTGTTGCATGTTAGGTGGACAAAATGTCATAAAACGGTAATACTTCCCTTCTCATCAGAACAGGGAGTTGGTGAGCTAATATAGCCGCTACAAGTCACAATCCCGTAAAATGCGAGGTACGGTGGTGAGCTCCTCGAGGTTGTCAAGTTGGTGCCTGTGTCAGGCCACTAGGTCGGTGCTTGGGCCAGGCTGCCAGGTCGTGCCGGGGCTAGGTCACGCCAGGGCCAGGCTGCCAGGTCGTGCCGGGGCTAGGTCGCGCCAGGGCCAGGCTGCCAACTTGTGCCAGGACCAGGTCGCGCTAGGGCCAGGCTGCTAGCTCGTGCCAGGGCCAGGTCGTGCCAGGACCAAGTCGCGCCAGGGCCAGGCTGCCAACTCTCGCCAGGGCCAGGCCGCCTGGTGGGACACCATCAACTTAGCAAAGGCAAGTTATAGTCAAAGTAGTCCCGGATGTCACCTAGTTATTCTAAGGTACTAGGCTACATGAGGGTGAGCTGCATGTGGCGAGCTGCCTGTGGCAAACTGCCCAGTGGTGAGCTACTTGTAGCGAACTGCTTGTAGCAAATTGCCTAGTGACAAACTACCTGATTGTCAAGAAGCTGCACTTAGTTGTCAAGAGGCTGACAGGTGTCATAATATCATTGGAGGGCTCAGCCATAACTTGTATTGCGTAGTTGCATTTCAGTTTTTTTTTTTTTAAAGAAATTTCAACCCTCGAGGTTTGCTTAGGTTAATTATCATTTGATTGCATGATCATCGAATCAGCTATGTAGGTTTTTAGATTAGTTTCTCCACTAAAAACAAAAATGTATTAGCAAACGAATCCATCAATTCCACATTTGTTTGATCGCAAGCATAGTTATTATCTCACATAAAACACTCGATCGTATGCTCTCATATTCAGTAACCAGTTTCAGTTCATTTTCATCATCATCGAACATCATTCCTAACCCCCTTCATTTGGCATCCCTAATCACTCTTCCCATCGCCATAGGTCATTTAGTCCTCATTCATTTAATAGGTTTCATTAATTATTCAGTTTTGTCTTTTTTTCATCTGTATTCTCGGATCGATAATTTATCAATTTTCTTTTTTTTGCATCCTTCCATTTTTTTTTTGTTGCACTGTGGTGGGAATAGTTTTTTGGCATTCATTTTTCTGCATCACCATGTTCGATTAGATAACTCATGCATGATGAATTGGATAAATCTCTTTTGTTTCAACTTTCCTAATTTGCTTCCGATTCTAGTTTTTCTTTCCTTAAATGCGAGAACATTGTTTGTCTCCTAGATACTTGTTTCATTTCTATTAATTCTTTCATTTAGTGTTTGAAGCTATTTATTTATTTATTATTATTATTTTTTTAGTTTTGAAGTCCCAAAATTATTAAATGTTCCTTGAATATTGGTGAAGTAGAAATCGGTTCAACCTGGCGCGTGTGAGGTGCCTAACACCTTCCCACACCGTACCTTGATCCCTGAACCCTAAGAATTTCATCTCCATTGCATAACAAATCACCAAGAAAACAAAATATTTTTTCTTAAAAAATCCTGAGTTTTCCTAAATTATCAATCCAAACCCCATATCTCACAAATCCGTCCCTCCCCCAGGTCGGGAAGCCATACTAATTTTCTGTTTTTTTTTTTGTTTTTCTTATTTTTTTAACCCACGTAATTATAATCAAACCATTGAGAGACGAGATACGTTTGGACTTCTAAAACGTCTCCCGCCCTCCCACCAAAGTCTCGGGGAAAAGAATCAGAATGACATATCTCTCTCCCTCTTCATGCTTAGCTGTTGCTGTCTCACTTTCCTCTTTGTTGGAACGTCCAGATTTTGGACTTAGATGGCTTTTGGAATGATCACCCTCTTTGTCGGTTTTTGGGTGGTAGTGTTTTCACTCACCGCCGATTACTTTTATTGGGTTACGATTTTTCAATCTCAGACATAAGTACTATTTCTTCACTCTCTTTTTCTCATTTTTGACTCTTAATCCTGACTGTATTTTCATTTTCTCACCGTTTTTCTATGCCATATTGCCAGCAACTTTTTTTGACGTATTTCCAGGGCAAATGGGCTAGAAAGTAGAAACAGCCACTGAAGAGTCGCCCCAGCGTCGGTTATCGTTGACACTATTCATGTATGTGGGTTAAGAAGATGAATTATCCGATCTATCCCTGGAAACAAACACCACTCACGATCTTGCTTTGTTTCTTCTCCCATTGTCCCTCACTTGGCAATGTGATATTTGAGACGTTGTGGGTTCAATTAAGTTATTGTTGCTCTGCTTCACGATCTTGCTTTGTCACTTCCCATTGTCCCTGTAAATGAACCCCGTTTACGATCTTGCTCTGTATCCCATCGTCCCTTACTTCCCAAGGTGATATTTGAGACATTGTACCGTAGGTTCAACAAAGTTGATGTTTCTCTGGGTGATTATCTGTGTTTTAGTACTTTATACCATTAGTTTTTCAATTCCTAATTCGCTTTATACCGTTGCTGTTAAACTTGAGCGTGGTGGTGTACCCTAATACCCTATGGTTTAATTAGCATTTCTGTTAGCATTGTTATCACTATTGTGCTTTAGTGCTTTTTTAATATCGTTGTTGTGCTTTTTGGGTATCAGTCTATAAGTTTCTTATAATTTATTCCTTCCTTTTTACTCTTCTTTTGTTTAATTTGTTCTTTGCATTACCCTTCAATTTCTTAAATTAATTAGTTAATTCCAGTAAGGCTGAATTATGAAAAAATTTATTCTTTAATTAATTAATTAATTAATTGTTCCTTTTGAATCTTTATTTTCTTGAATTAATGCACATCTAAAATCATTGGTAGGGTAGGGGCATACACATGAACTTATCCTTCTTTTTTGTTCTCCATTTTCTTTTGCATGAGAATTTTCTTTTATGCAGCAATGTTTAGTAACTACATCATACTGCACTTTAACAGTACTATAGGTGGTTCTCTCCGAGGCTCTGCAAAAATCAACAGCAAAGGATTTGAGATTAGAGAGTTTTTTGATCATTTGTTTGGTCTGCTGGTAATGCTTTACAAGGTCTACTCTATGTTGATCCTTATAATCAGGTAGCTAAAGACTTTTGTGATCTATCAAGCTGGTTGCACATTTGATCAAATTTCATAGTTGCATCAAGTTGATAAAAATGGTCAATGATTTGATGCAATGCCTTCTGAAGTTTATGTAATATGTTATATTGCACGGCTAAGTATTTGGCAGGACTTTCAAACCAAAGAAATTTCATGAGTTACAGGTCAGATTGTAGAAGTATGAAGAATATAACTGATGGGGCATATGGTTTTGTGGTTTCTTCTAGTTCAAGGAATTTCCTTGGAAATGTCTTTAATTATATTTTGATGATATTTATCATTTTGCTTTTAGGTTTGGCTATATTAACTTAGTTAAAGAGAACTATTAATATTACTATTCCTTGGGAGGTACAAGGTAAATTATGTGGTAGCATACTTTTCACTAGATAACAATCAACAAAGAGAGATACAAATACCTTCCCTATGGTTATTATAAAAGTATAAAATTTTAGTTATTGTTATTATTATAATTAATAACTAAATACAAATGAGGGAACAAAATATTATAATGTTAGAAGATAAAAGTATTAACTAATTTATATTGAAAAATAAAAAATTAATTAGTGTAACTTTGTTACTAAACTACCAAATAAAAAAATATATTTAATAACAATTTAAAAAAAATTCAATAAATTCCCATATTTACACAAATGTAATAAATTTTTCAAAAGTTTTCATAAAACTATATTTTCGTAAAATAACATTTTTAAAAATAAAAGATATAAAGTATTTGAAAATTTATTTAAAATGCGTTAAATGATTATTGAAAAGTATTAGAATATTTTGGAAAATTTAGGAAATTTTATTACAATTGATAGATTTTAGAAAACCATTCAAAAATTATGTAATTTTTATTGCAAATTATTGAAAATTATTAAAGATAAATGACTATAGGAAATGGAAAACTATAATTTGAACAAATAATTACACAAATTATTAAGATAAATTAGTATAATATTGGAAAAAGGGAATTATTGGTTAGTTTATATTATAAATTATAAGATAAAATAGTATAATTCTATAAGTAAACCATTTAAAAGAAAATAAATTATTTAATAAAGTTTTAAATAAATTTTTCAAAATTTTCATAAAATTATATTTTTGATTATTAAAGACAATTTAGTGCACTTTTAGAAATTTACCATGTGGTTGATACTCGATATATCCTTTTGATCATTTCTATCATCAAATTGAATATTGGGTTGACGGGACAATGATTTCAAAATTGGATTAAACCAGATAGTTAAAGTGGAAAAATTGGGAACCGAACACTATTCCACCTCAAAACCGCTTTTTGTCCAAAAACCGTTTATTTGGTTAGCGAACTGCTAACTTGGGCAGTCGAATCATCAACCTGGACAACAGTTTTTGGCCTTTTTTTCTTTTTCTAATTTTTTATATTTTTTGGCATAGCGGGTCATCCGTTTGGACTGAAAAGTCAGTCCTTGCTAAGCCTTACAATGGTACCTACACTATGCATCGCACAAGTCCTTGCTAGTTAAATATAGATTAACGAAATTTTTGAAAGAAGGGGACTTGAAATGATACGGGCCGTATCTGTGTACTACATACAAAAAGTAATAGAAACAGATGATTTCAACACGTTCCGTGTATCGGGCTCTTGTCAGAACAATATGTATCAACCGATACGACTCGATACATTGCAAAATTTTGACCCTTGCTTAAAACTTGATGGTGGCGAACTGCTTGTCGTCGTTGTTGAAGATCAGCTTCCGAGGTAGCCCAAATTGGCAAGAAACACACTTATAGATAAAGTTCTAGATGTTATGAGTTATGATGATTGCAAGTGATTTGGCTTCTACCCACTTGGTGAAATAGTCAACGACCAGAACGAGAAATCTCATTTGGCCAGTAGCTGGTGGGAAACAAGCAAGGATGTTGATTCCCCACTAAGCAAGCGGCCACAAATTGGTGAGGTACTATAGGTCGGTGACAAGTTGGTGAGGTATGTTGGCATTGTGTTGAAAGTGATCACACCATTGGACCAATTGGTGCCATCGGGGGAAAGAAGAGGAAGGTCACGAAGGACAACCTTTCTCGAGTTGCTGAAGAGGAAACCCAGACAGCTGATCTAGTCACCACTAAGGTCATTCACATGAACGTCAACGATGTCAAGGAATGGCCGGAGGATGCCCCAGGGAGTTAGGAGATCCTGTCAGTCTAGGTGATCGTCCCGTTGAGGAAACCCATATAGTTTCGAGCATGAAGGGGGCTGGTACATCAAAACCCTCTACCAACACAAGGGGGAAGCACTTTGTCTAGGACTAAAGAGCCACGCTTGAGCTGAGTAAAGGGGTCATCCTCCTTGATGACGTGCATGAGTAGAGCAGCCAGGCCCCTCTCATGCTCGGTGGGAAGATCATCTCGTACCTCATTGTGGTAAGTACTTGTCTTTACTTTGTCGTTCCCCTCTCATTCCTAGCGGGGAAAACAAACTTGAGCTCCCGCCAGTATGATGTCACAAGGAAGGAAGAAAAGGACTCTTGATGACAACTAGAGATGGCCAAAGCAGAGCTCGAGGCTCTGAAGGCCAAGTTGGAGCCTAGCCTAGCCACTCTAGAGCAGGAGAGACGATAGAAGGTTGAGTTGTTAGAGAAACTGGCTGACACCAAGAAGAATGTCACTGTTCTTATAAACAATTTGGAGCAGAAGGAGGCCGAGGTGTTCAAGTAGAGGACAAAACTTCACGAAGAGTTGAAGGAGGCCAAGGCTAAGGCGATTGAGGGGTACACCACCTCGGCCAAGTTTCAAGCTGATTGGGATGAGTATGCATCTTCCTTGATGAACAAGGGCTTCAAGATTTTCCAATAGCTCGTAGCAATGTTGTTTCCAAACTACAACCTAAGGTGAAGTCATCGGTTGTCACCCTAGAGGTTCTGAAGAAGGCTGACGAGGAGGCAAAGTCTGAGGTGGACGAGGAAGAGGAGACCTACAATGGTGTGGAAGTGGAGACTAGGGGCGATGACATGCCCCCTAATGACAACTGAAAACTGTCTCATTTCTTTGGCCCTTGTAGATAGGATATAATCTATCATGAGCCCCTCCAAGCTCAACTTTTGTTCTTACTTTTCCCTTTCTTTTTTGTAATGTACCACATCTCTCCCCTTTTTCTAGAAATAATGAAATGAGTGTTTTGTTCGATGTCTTGTGTCAATCTCCTTTTTCTTTCTATATTAAACAATCAGGTATTAAAATGAGCTAGTCGAGTTAGGGACGTCCTCACCCAACTGGGCTAGAACAAAGAGAAGCGCATTAAGCGAGATTGTTTAATTGGTGGTCGCATAAGTGGAAGTCGCATAAGTGAGTTGCTCATCCTAGTGTTAACTAAAATCGAAACAAGTTTCTTAGTTCCCTTGGTCAAACCAAGTTAGGAGAATTAAATCAAACTGACATAAATCGAAATAAAATGAAGTAAATCGAATTAATGAGCTCAAAATTATAAGGCTCAATTTGGAAAGAGTACAAATGCAAATATGTACAGTGTAAATACATACAAAATATAAGATTTTGCACTCTACATATTTGTGTTTGTACTCCTTCCAAACTCAGCCTAAATGTAATATCGACCTCCCTTCGAGGGTTTCGAGTTCATAGGTGTTGGGTTCCCATGCCTTATTCACTCTATAGGGTCCTTCCAAGTTCAGATCGAGTTTTTCGAAGCCTGGTTCGGGTACCATGACCGTTTTAGTGTACCAGATCACTAGCTTGGAAGCAGTGTTTCTTGATTTGGGCGCTATGGTAGAGAGCTGCTCATTGGTAGGCCATAGTTCGAACTTAGGCTTGCTCTCGAACTTCTTCTATTAGGTCCATGTTGGTCCCATGTTCATCATCATTTTCTTCCTCATCGTAAGTCTTTGATTTTAAGGTTGGAACCTCGATATTGGTGGGGATGACCTTCTCAAGGCTGAAGGTGAGGTTGAAAGACTTCTCTTTGGTTGTTGTCTTGCTTGTAGTTCAGTATGCCTACAGTATGCTGGGGAGTTCCTTCACTCATTGCCCCTTAGCCCAAGCAAGTTGGGCCTTTAAACCGTGGAGGATGGCTTAGTTGGTCCTCTCGACGTGGTCATTGGCTTGAGGGTATGCAATGGAAGTGAAGATTTGTTGGATCCCTAGCTTGGCACATTGGAGAGCAGCACTTGAAGTAGCTAGAATTGATAGATGTTACTCTTCCATAAAAAAATTACCGTAGTTCTAAGCTATAATGGTTGCAAGCAGTTCGGCTTCCACCCACTTGGTGAGGTAGTTGATGGCCACAATGAGAAACCTCCTTCTGTTTGTAGTTGGTGGGAAAGGACCAAGAATGTCGATTCCCCATTGAGTGAACGACCATGGACTAGTGAGGTACTACATGTTAGTGCATGCTAACGAGGTATGTTGGTGTGGCATTGATAGTAATCACACTATTAGACCAATCAGACGTCTTCCTTCATGGTGGGCTAGTAGTAGCCTTGTTGAAACGCTTTCTAAGCGAGCAACCTACCCCCTAAGTGAAAGATTTTTGGTACATGTGGTCTTCGATGATGACATAGTGGGCTAATTTGCACTTGATCTTTCAGGCTTTACTTCAGTCAGTGGGTAGTGTTCCATGTTATAGGTACTCCATAATAAGGTCGATACAACTTGGCTTGACTGTCTATAGTAGTGTGGCTTCAACCTTTGTCAATTTCTCTATACTAGGGTACAGTAGGTCTTCAATGTGGATTGTCCTTTGAGTGTTGTTCATAGAGACAACCAGCTTTGAAAGTGCATCGGCCTGTGTGTTCTCAAACCTTAGGGTCTGGTGGATAGAGAACTAGTGCAATTTTGTGTGAGCTCTTGTATTGTCCGTTAATTTGGTTGAAAAAAAGGAATGTCTCTCTCAAAACCAAACACAACCTAAGAAAAAAAAAAGGAATGCACATCCCTCCGTGGAGGAAGGCCAAATACATGAATTCAAAATGTCTCTCTCAGAACCAAATCATCATCCATCAATCTAGTTGAGATCAAAACTATTTGACTTTGCAATTTATCCCTCTTGATGATAATGATGACGACAATGGCGACAACGACGTTGTCACAGTTTCCCATACTGAGGAGGAGAATGAAGAGGATGATGTAGATGAGCACGACAATGGTGAAGAGGAGCACTAGCTTCATCATCATCATCATCAAGATGAAGGTGCCAACATTATAAAGTATCTACAAAAGATAGTATTAAAAGAGTTGAGAATGATGACATTTGCATTGCCGATGCCTGAGGTGAAAACGTCCATCGAGATTGGTTCCAGAGCTTGTGAGGAGTTGTTTACATATGGAAATAGCTGGAGGAGAGTATCTAACTCGGACACCTTTCGTGAAGCCAATCGAGACTAAAACCCAAGCCCATAATGAAATTGAAAGGAGAATGAATTAAAAAAAAAAAATGAGGAACTGACTCAAATTAAGGGTTTCTGGAATAGTAGAGGCATTTTAGGAAGTGGAAATGGTTCGAAGATATGGGACTAGATGACGGTTAGGATGGAGGAGATTCCTCTTGTGTACATAATAGAGAGCAGATTCCTCTTGTGTAAAATGTTTTTGATTGTGTTTTTGGATTTGATGTTCAGAGTTTGGAATGAGGAGGAGGTGGGTAGGCTTATTCCAGTGACTATGATTGAGCAGTGAATTTGGTGCCATTTGGTGCAGTCTTTTTAGAAAGATCTTTTGGCACACTTGAAAGCAAAAAGACGATGTGAGCTTTTGCATTAAGATCATAGCAACCTGAAGATTGTCTGGTTAAGATGTATGTTCCCATGCGTCTTTTCATGCGAAGGCGCGATGAAAAAGTTGAAAAGCTCCATTTGAAGCTTCCCAAAAATAGCCTAAAATGGGCTTTACCCATCTTTTTGAGGTGACATCTTTTGGTGGTTAAATCTTTTCCCAATCAAATGGGAAAAGACTAAAATGCAGGCTACTGGGATTCTAAATAGATGTCAGTTCACGTGGAAAGACACACCAAACAAGGTTCTTTTGGCTCAGTTTGGAAAGAGTTCAAATACAAATACGTACAAAATAATACAAAATACAAAGTTTTGCACTCTACATATTTGTATATGTACTCTTTCCAAACTGAGCCTTTGTGTATTTTGTATTTGCCAAAAGAATTGAATTATTGTTTTGTTTTATTAGTAATTTAGTATAATTAATTATTAAATAACATAATTATTTTTTATTTAATTTTTGGTCACATGATTTTAAGTGGATCCATGTGTAACTTCCTAGTTTTTTTTTACTTAGGTTTAAGTGGAGCCCAATTATATATTATTTTAAACATTTATTAATTTATACATTAAATATTTTTGTTTTACTCTTTTTAACTAACGGGGACCCATGCGGTGCACGGGATTTATTAAACGAAAGATAAATAATAGAAATGGTCATTTACTAAAATACCCTTATATGATTTTAGTAAATAATTATACTATGATATGGAAAAGATATGATATCCAAAAAGCAATAGACAAATAATTATAAACTAAATTTTGATGATGGATTATTTCGTGGCCTACACTAAATTAAGTTTGGGGTGATTTGACCAGGGCATATGCTAAGAATTTAGTACGGAGTTTGCCATCAGGATTCATGATTCCCTTTAATGATACGTGAACTGTGTAGAAAAAGACTTGAATTCCTCGATGTACTTTTTTTAGACATGATATGTACACTCGAGTCAGCATAACCTTATCACAACTTTGGCCCGGTTTGTTTTGGAGGGAATAGGGTTTGGAATTAGAATCAAAAGGCCTATTTTGATTCCAATTGCTTGGTTTCATGGAATTGGAGTCCAATTCCCATTTCTGGTGGAATGACATTCTTTCATTTTAGGGGATTGGTCATTTCCTCCCACTCCTTCGGGGTGAGAATCCAATTCCAATTTTAATTTCGATTCCCATCTGAATCAAACAGGAAGGAGAATAGGTCATTCCTGTTCAGATTCCAACTACAAACCAAACAGACACTTTAGATGCTTCATCCATACAAATTGATCAATTGGTTGATAGTTCTAAGGTTATTCAACTTTGCGGAAAAAGTTGAAAAATAATAATAATAAAAATAACAAGATAAAGGATCTCCTTTCGCAGACCCTTTTTTGAGGCCTAAAAGGTTTGCTAGGGGTTCCATTGACAATAGCTATATAATCAATATTTTGATCCTCAGATAAAGAATCGATAGGTGTGATGGATGATGAAAATGATGTGTAATTGTGATTTATAGACATGATACAATATATGATTTTATGATAATTATGATAGGTTGACGTATGGGGATGATGATTGATGAGGTCGTAATTATAATTTATAGATCGGATATAAATGAAGATAGGTAAAGGTTTTCTTAATTCACAATGAACGGCTGATGTAGAGATGCTTTCAAACATAACGTAAATTATTACTAGTGAATCACGTCACTTGAATATGATTTTTTTGTTCCGGTTTGGGTCGGAGAAATTGTTAAATTTTCAATGGATCCTGGCCCTAGCCCGAATCCAACGTGGTTGTTGAAATCAGGCAACCCAACATGCAGCACTAGAGGAAAGTGCAAATTATCTAACGTTGTAGGTGTCAGGTGTGTAAATATATAGATCGGATCATCATCCAATTCAATCAGAATCTAGTCTTATTTTTGTCATATTTAGATAGATTTTAAGGAGAATGTCCGATACCCCTAGTGTCAGAATTTGTAGGTTCAATGTACGGTGGGAGTAGGTGCCAGCTTGGAATTGATGCCAATTCACGAGTGGGCATGGGTGCATAGGGTGTGGGTATCAGTCCATTTGAATGTTTATAGCCCTGCAGTCTAAATCAGGAAATTGTATTGGACAAATTCATACTTTTCCATAGATTTTATTGGATTTTTTTATTGGATCCAATTGAAAATTGGATTAAATTCGAATCACTCTCTAATTGATCTCAAAAAATTTGATATATTTATATATGATGAAAATAATTGAAAAAAAATACTTGTATTTTTGTTTTTGTTTATATAAATTGTTATGTTTTCTTTTCTAAATTTATTAAAATTTTCCAGAAAAATGAATTGAACTGGATCAGATTTGAATATCCGACATTGTTAACAGATTTGGATTATTGAAGCTTCATATTGGATTTGGATATACCCTTATTTGAATTCGATTGGATCCATTTGTATCCCTAAATTTTTTCAGGGTATTAAAAGTTAGCCACAAGTCTCACTCTACAATAAATATCATTTATATGGATCCCAACTAGGTTAGAAAATAAAAAATATTATCATGATCAGATTTAAGGGTGTCGATGGACCAGTTTTGGATTGGATCCTATCTAAACCAAATTTAATTTGGACAGATTAGACGGACCAACAAGAGATAAGAGATATTAAATTGGACTAATCCAGACTTAAGGGTCCAAAGTGTTTATTGGATTAGATTGGACCTGGTCCATCCCTGATGAATTTATATTAGATTGGATTGGATTGAACCAATATCTAAATCCATTGGTAGAAGATAAGACTATAGGTGTCAATGTACCAGGTTTGGGTTAAAAACTTAAAATCAATCTAAACTAAAATAAATTTAAACAGATTGGAGGGCCCAAATATTAAATTGATTTGACATTGTCTATTTTTAATAGACTCGCATTAGACTGGACTGGATTGGACCAAATCCAATCTAATTGACACCCCTCAGATATAGACATCTAATAATTACGCATCTTCATACGTATTCATCTCTAAAATGCTTGTGGGGATTTAGATGGACCCACTTTGTTGTAACATTGGAATCTTAGACCCACAATGATGAGAAATGGTTGATCAAAATAAGGCCCACCATCAACTATGAATCTTAGGCCCACCACTATTAGGAAAGTCCTATTCAAAACCCAATTCTACCAGTACTTACTGAAATGTTAAAAATCAAATAAACTAATTCTTAAAATAGATGACAATGTTATAGATCCTTCAGGTCCTATTTTGTTTTGCATCATAGTCGATGTTTTAGGTTGAATTCTTAGATTAGGGTAGTTTTAGAATTAAATTTAGGATAAAATATAAAAACCTATGACAATTATATAAGCCTCCTCTTTAATTTCATTTTAGTAAAAACTTCCCTTCAACCTTTAAAGAATTCAACAAAAACCTCCTTTCAATCACTAATCCAAACGGTAAATATATGAAGTCACAAAATTGCCCGTAATTAAGCCTCAGGGCGTCATTAAAAATATTTTAAAATGCCAGGAACAGGAGAGGGCTTCCTGGCGGACTGAGAAGTCCACGTGCTTAATGGTTTTGGTGGACTGAGTGTAGGCCAGGCCACCACACTCACCGGAGAGTGGAGCGGATAGTTTGGAGTTTGGGTTTCGAAATAAAGTTGAGACTTGAAAGAGAGAATACAGGGAGTTAATTATGTTTTATCTGAGGTTTTGGCTTTTCCTTAACAGTTGCTTTAGTAATAACAATTTAACTCTTTAACCGAATAAGGGTAATCGTGGCATTTTAAAATATTTTTAATGATGTCCTAACGATTAATTAGATGTAATTTTGTAATTTTATACATTTACCATTTGGGTTAGTGACAGAATGGAGGTTTTTATTGAATTCTTTAAAAATTTAGGGGAGGTTTATGCTAAAATGAAACTAAAGCAAAAGTTTTTATGATTGTCAGAAGCTTCAGGGGAGGATTTTGTATTTTATCCTTAGCTTTATTCATTCAGCAAATCTCTAGATTTCATTTAGGGCTGTTCATAAGAAGACCCAACCCGACCAACCCAAGTTGGTCCATTTTTTTTTTAGCACCGGTCGGTTTCGGGTTATAAAAAATCATAAACCAATGATTCGGTTCGGTTTTAGTTTTCATGTGTGAAATCGAAACCGAAACCAACCCGAACTGAACCGACTTAATAGTTAATTTCTATTTAGTAGTTACAACCTACTTACTTCCTACTTAACTAAGTTGTCTCTATCCTAGTTACAACCTACTTATCTAAGTTGCCTCTCAAACTCTGCTCCCTCTACAACTGGATCCATGGATAGACCACAAAACATTAAGGAAATGCTAATTTCCTTTGGGAATGTAGAGCTAGAAATGAACACTTGAACAACAACTAAGTCACCACTAAGTAGAGTCGAAACCGACTCAAACTGATCAGGTTGGTTTTGTTTAACACAAGGTCGGTTTCAGTTTCAATTTTAGGTAACCCAACCAGGTCAGGTCGGTTGGAAAAACATCAATAAACCGACCCAACCCGACCCGTGAACAGCCCTAATTCCATTATTTGGATATGAGGAATTTGGAGAGGCGCAAAAATGCATTTTCAATATGTAGTTGGATGTTATACTCTCAGAGTATTTGTACTTTGTACGATTATTTTCTTTCAAAAAATCTCTTTATGATAGGCAGCTAGATGTTGTGCTCTCTAGGAATTTATATGATTTTTGTTTTCAAGAAATCCCCTCACAGAAAGAAAAAGGAAATCCCGCCTTGAAATCCCCTCAAGATATCCTGCCCAAAAGAACTCTACTCATAACACACTACCTCCATGTATGCAAAATTCTATATAAGAGGATGAGATGTTCCCCATGTATGGCTGCAATGCTATGTGCGTAGATGTGGACAGAGTTATTATGGGCAGGAGATCCAGACTCGTGTTTGGGACCTGGGACCATTTCTGTTTTTTGAGAAAACAGAAGCATGTTAAAGCCACATCAGGTTTTGAGAAAACAACAAAAAATGGTTCGATATAGGCTGTCTGGTTAGCCATTTTCTCAAAAAACAATAAAAAATGTTTTGCTGTTATTTTTTCAAAAGAAAAAAGTTTAATTTTTGGTCTTCTTTCCACAAAGTATTCTCTGGAATGGTGATTAACGTGGCTCTACCCAACGCCATTTTCTTAAAAAACAGCAATGCATCATTGAAAAAAAAACGTTTTCTCAAAAATCACAATGGCGGTTTTTTTGAAAACATAGTGAACAAAAGCGCAATGGTCTAAAAAACGGTGGAAGTGGATTTCAAATTAATCCCACACATACCATCAAGGTTTTTAAAATTGAACCGAACAATAAACGGTATAAGAGAAGTTATAGTAATTCTTTTGTATATTATCTTTTAAGACCATATTAGTTCTTGGATGGTTTGGACTCCAAATTCCAAGAAAACCTCACACCGGTTTATGAAGAGAAGCTGCAACGTAGTCGGTAGTCAAATACTTGTGCTAGTTCAGTTCAGCATATAAACAGATAGGGTTCGACTATGATATGGAAAAGATATGATATCCAAAAAGCAACTGACCAATAAACTAGAATCATAAACTAAATTTTGATGATGGATTATTTCGGTGGCCTGTACTAAACTAAGTTTGGGGTGATTTGACCAGGGCATATGCTAAGAGTTTAGTAGGGAGCTTGCCATCATGATTCATGATTCCGTTTGATGATATGTGAACTGTGTAGAAAAAGACTTGAATTCCTCGATGTACTTTTTTAGAGATATGTACACTCGAATCAGCATAACCTTATCACAACATTGGCCCGGTTTGTTTTGGAGGGAATAGGGTTTGGAATTATAATCAAAAGGCCCATTTTGATTCCAATTGCTTGGTTTCATGGAATTTTAGTCCAATTCCCATTTCTGGTGGAATGACATTCTTCCATTCAAGGGAATGTTCATTTCCTCCCACTCCTTCGGGGTGGGAATGTTGGAGAAAATGGAGTCACTATAACTTTGGAGGAGAAGCTTGAGGCGCGTTTGAAGACACTGTCTTTAGAATGTTATTTTCCCCCACTCAGTTGCACCGAGTTTGTTGTTGGGTTACAGGCAAATTTGTTTCCATGATACAACAGAGCCTTGGGCGAGAATCTACAATCAGTAAAGTTGAAGAGTCACCAAAGAAACCTTCCGTGAGACTGTAGCAAACCGGACTGAGAGAGAAAGAGAGAGAAAGAGTGAATTTCGAAAATTGTGTGATTTGGAGTCTGATTCATGCTCCTTAAATAATTTGTGAAGAGGTATGAGGAAAAGGTAGGTGCTGGTTTAGAGAAGGCACCTTAAACAGTCACCATTTCAAACATTGTGACTGTTTAAAAAGTAGTTAACAGTTAGTGACTGTTAACTTTGAATTGTGCCTCTTAATCACACCCGATCGAATCGTGACCGTTGATCTCATCAACGGTGATTAACGGTCAACAATGCACCAAAACCAAAGCCGCCCATCGCGAGCCATGCGGGTGTGCACGAGTAAAGTGCGCCTCTAAAGCGCCTCATTGCGCCGCACACACGCGCGCACATGCATGCGCGCGCGTTGCGCGGTATCGAATCCCCATACTCTCTACTAATTCTAAGGAGTATAAATCAGCTCCTATTGAAATACTGAAAACAGGACTTATAATTTTCCAATGTGGGACAAGTTCAAAACTGGGTTTTGTAAGAGAAAACTGATTTTTCAATCAAGTGTGTAGGTGCAATTTCTCATGTAATTGACCAATCAAACCCATTGGATTGAATCTCTTATGATATCAAAATCCAATAATCCCCCACATTGATTAATCAATTACATAGTTCTCTCTCAATCCAAACTACTATGACACAATTATGCATACAAAAAGTGTTTATCAACTTAAACCTCCTGTTAGTATAGTTATCTCAGAGCCTTGTCAAAGTTATTGTGGTAAGACCTTAACCCAATTACTCTCAAGACAGACCGAAGACACCTATACACACAAAATGTCTAATCTCTGCAAGAGTTTCAAGTTTTGCTCATCACTATTATGGCCATGTACTTATTTCCTAGTTTCATGAACAATCCCGAGAGCAAACCCAAACCCTCATGAGAAGCGGCACCACTTCTATGTTCACATAGGTGAAGTTCCACTATGTGTTTCGTTATTTAACACATTTCAGAACTTCATTAAGAGTTTATCTCAACCTTTCATCATAACGAACATCACTGTTTATGTTGTGATGGGAAATTTCTCAATGTCAGTGCTAACAGTCACATTGTTGTAACTTGTTCTTACCCATTAAACCCAATACCGATGGTTTTCAGTTCAAGTTGGGTTACTATTACAAGTGACTAAGTAAAGAGTTTTGATCTCATCTCTTTGGTTGTCATTCTTACCAATTCTCTAGCCAAGCCTTTGGTAAGAGGATCAACCAAGTTTTTACTTGACCTCACATAGGTTATAGTGATGACTCCATCTTGAATCAGTTGCCTAACAAATTCATGTCTCAGACTTATATGTCTGGACTTACCATTGTAGGTACCACTGTAGGCCCTTGACAGAGTTGCCTCACTATCACAGTAAATGGAAATTGGAGGCATAAGACTAGGCAAAGTTTTATAATCAATAATAAATTCCTAATCCATTCAACCTCTTTTCCAGCAGCCGCTAAGGTTATGAATTCGGATTCCATGGTCGAGTGAGATATACAAGTTTGTCTCTTGGATGCCCAAGAGATTGCACCCCCACCAAGGATGAAAATCCATCCAAATGTGGACTTGTTATCTCCATTACTGATAATCCAACTTGCATCAGTGTACCCTTCTAATGCAGTTGGATAATCACAGTAAAACAAGTCAAGTTTCAAGGTTCTCTTGAGATGCCCAAGAACTCTCCCAATTTCCTTATAGTACTCTGCACCAGGATTACTTATAAACCGACTGAGTTTACTTACTGCAAATGCAATATCAGGTCTAGTACAAAGCATAGAATACATCAAGCTTCCTACTACACTAGCATACTCAAGTTGTGCAATTGCTCTACCAGTATTTTCTACTATCTTTACACTAGAATCATATGGCGTGCTATATTATTTAAATCCTAAATGCTTAAATTTCTCAAGTACTTTCTCAATATAATATGATTGGCTTAATGCATAGCCCCTACTATGCTTTTTAACTTTTATTCCCAAGATGGTATTTACTTCTCTTAAATCTTTCATCTTGAAGACAGAGGATAAGTAGTTTTTAGTTTCATTTATGTCAACCATATTTGTACCCACAATAAGCATATCATCAACATAAAGACATACAATTACTCCATAATTTTCAGTGAATTTCGAGTAGATGCATCTATCAGTACTATTGTGTTTAAAGCCAAAAGCTAGAATGCAAGAATCAAATTTCTCATGCCATTGTTTAGATGCTTGTTTTAATCCATATAGTGATTTAACCAGTTTACAGACTTTCTTCTCATTTCTATGAAGAACAAATCCTTCTGGTTGTTCCATATAAACCTCTTCATTTAAATCACCATTTAAGAAAGCGGTTTTAATATCTATTTGGTGAACAGATAAGTGATAAATGGATGCTAATGCTATGAGTATTCTAATGGAAGTTGTTTTAGCCACTGATGCATAGGTGTCAGTAATCAATCCCTTCCTTTTGACTAAATCATTTGGCTACCAATCTAGCCTTAAAAGTTTGTACAGTTCCATCAATGTTGTATTTTCTTCCAGACATCCATTTACATTTTATTAGTTTTGATCCTAGAGGCAAATCTACTACTACCCATGTGTTATTTGACATTATTGAATCCATTTCATCATTTATATCTTCCTTCCAAAAGGCAGTATCTCTAGAGATCATGGCCTCACTATAGGTTTTTGGATCATTTTCAATGTTTAGGACAATAGGTATTTTATTTAAAATCTTCTCTCTATCAGTTTTAACCAAAAATACAATTGACTGAGTAGAGATAAAATCTGAACCTAAGTGTTTCTCTATTCTGTCTTTAACTTCTTCTAATCCTATTTTAGGTGTTACAGTTGTGTTATTTCTTCCTTCAGTCTCATTATTATCAATAGGTATTGAGATTTGAGTTTCTCTATCATTTTCTATGGATTCATTTTCTGTAGGTTCAGAACACAATTTATTTTCAAAGAATTCAACATCTCTAGTTTCAATTATTATGTTGGACTCTAAGTCTAGAAGCCTATAGGCCTTGCTATGTTCTGCATATCCAACAAACATATTTTTCTTAGCTCTGAGTCCTAATTTGATTCTTTTAGGATCTGGAACTCTATAATATGCTAAGCACCCGCACACTTTTAAATATGCTAAATTAGACTATCTTCCTATTAGGAATGCTTCACCACAGGTTTAAGGGTGCATTAGCTCTTAACAACATGCAGTTTATCATTTCTGTAGGTGTTCTATTTTTCCTTTCAGCCAGGCCATTTTGTTGAGGGGTATAGGGAGCAGAACACTGATGTATTATTCCAAACTCTTCACAGAAAGAATTAAACTCATTTAAAGTATTTAGCACCCCTATCACTTCTAAGGATTTTAATTTTCTTTTCTAGCTGATTTTCAACTTCAGTCTTATACAGTTTAAACATGTCAAAAGGCTTTATCCTTAGTTCTCATAAGGTAGACATAGGTGTACCTAGAAAAGTCATCTATAAATGTTATGAAATATCACTTACTTCCTCTAGTTAATACACCACTAAGTTCACAAATTTCAGAATGGTTTAGTTCTAGAAGTTGAGAATTTCTCTCAACACTAGGGAAATGTTTCTTAGCCATTTTTGATTTTACACATATTTCACATTTTTCAGTTGATTCATTACTGTAAGCAATTATACCAAGTTTGCTCATGTTCTTTATGGATTTAAAATTCAAGTGTACTAATCTATCATGCCATAAAGAGAAAGAATCAATAATATAAGCAGAAACTTTTCCTTCATTAATACTTAATTTGAACATACCATTACAACCATATCCCTTTGCAACAAACATTCCATTCATGGATAGGATTAGTTTGTCAGATTCAAAGACAACTTTGAATCCCCTCTTACAAACAAGATTTACTGAGACCAAGTTCTTTCTAATGTCGGGAACATGGAGAACATTCAGGAGAGTCAGTGTCTTTCCAAAGATGAAGTTCAACTCTACGCTGCCTCTTCTAGCAACTTTGGCACGTGTTTGGTTTCCCATCTATACCTCCTGGCCATCAGTCACTTCTTCATATGTCTTGAATAAGGACTTGTCCTTGCAAACATGGACTGTGGCGCCTGAATCAAACCACCATCCAGAAGACAATTCTGCCATGTTGACTTCAGTAACCATGGCCACGAGATTGTCTTCTACCATGTTTGTAGACTTGGTTCCGCCTTTCCGATGTCGACAGGCTCGGGCATAATGCCCCTTCTTTCCACAAACATAGCAGGATCCTTTCTTATTGTTGCTCTTCTTAAAGTTCCCATCCTTCTTCTTTACTTGTAATGCAGGGTTAGTTTTCTTCGATCCATTTTCCACAAAATTGACCTTAGAGTTCAGCATACCGATCAGGGTCTTATCCCTATTGTCTCTAATTCGAGACTCTTCTTAAATACGAAGGTGTTGCTGAATTTGCTCCAATGTAAGTTCTTTAGCCTTGTGTAAAAGCTTCTTCCTGTAATCCTTCCAAGAGGGTGGAAGTTTGCCAATGATTGCTCCCACTTGGAAAGATTCAGGAAGGATGATGTTAAGGGATCAAATTTTGTTGACTATCACCTGTAGTTCATGAATTTACTCCAGTATGGGTTTATGGTCGTTCATGGTGAAGTCAAAGTATTCTGCAATAAGATACTTATTCATACTTGCTTCTTGCACCTTGTATTTGAATTCCAAGGCCTTCTAGATTTTTTTTGGAGATGTAAGTTCCTTGTAGAAGTTGTAGAGTCGGTTTGATAAAGCATTCAGTATGTGTCTCGGCACAGAAGTGAGTCATCTTCTCGTTTTGCTCTTTCCTTCTTTAGTTTCTCTGAGTCTTTGTTAGTGGGTTCAGGAAGTGATTGTAGATTCGGGTCCAGCAGATAGTATAGCTTCAGTGTGGTTAGAAAGAAAATCATCTCGTCTTGCCATCGAGTGAAATTTGCTCCATCGAACTGGTCTAGTCGAACAAGATCTTGGTTCATCATCTTGACCGAAGTCAAACTTGCCTCCGCCTCCATTGTAGAATAACGTTCTAAAATTGTTGGAGAAGATGGGGTCACTGTAACTTTGGAGGAGAAGCTTGTTAGACAGTTTTGTATGCCCTTAGCTTCAATCAAAATGATGTACTTTATGAGTTTATTGTAAATGAATAAAAGTGCATATTTGATTCATGTTCCCTTGGTACGTTTCTGTGTAATACCTTTAAACTGGACACTTAATGAGACTCGTGTTAGTTTAGAATGTTCACAGCCAGTGGGTCGGTCTGGGGAGACCTATCCTAACAAGGCTGACACTATGGTGCCACCAAGTTGGTTGGGGTGGCCTGTCTCAGCTGCTAGGGTGAGAATCTAGGCACATACAGTGTAGGATTAATTGAATCTTTGAACTGGACCAGATTTCTAGTATTGCCTTGGACCTTGGAGATTGATGGGCAAAACTAGAAAGTTACACCCGACCCCTAGACTCGATTATGATACTACACTAGGTGTCGAATTGGGTTGTCTTTGATATACCATTCAGTGAGATCCTTAGTGGGGGTCAAAACCTGGGTATGTTGGGATAGTCTGAGAATTCATCTAAGTGAGTGGTCATAGTGACAGAATCAGCCCCTTTGTCGGACAAAAGTAATGATCGGGGATGCACTCTCACTGATGGAAACCAAGACTGCCGACAGCTAATTTCAATTGTTGAGATTTGTTTTGCAAAATATATTTTATATGAGATATGAAAGTATATATATTATGGTTTCGAAATGATTTGCAAAATGGTTTTAATTCCTGATATCCATATAAGCAAAGAGTGCAACACTGTTCCTTGCAGCCGAGGGAGAGGTCCTCTCTTGTCGGGCAGTGTGTGATCATTATGGGCTGAGAGGTTAAGTGTAAGACAATTAAGGATAATACCTGATGGGCTAATCTTGCATCTGCCCACAGTCCCTAGGTGTTACAAGGTGGCTTGGCCCAGGGACCACTTAGGGTAAGTGTTGGGCCCATAGAGACCATGAGATGGTTTTTCAAGGGGTGCACTGTCCATAACAGTGTATTCAGCCAGGCCTTGTAACAAAGGCTGGGCCGAACCCATGTGGTTGATGTGTAGATCAATGTTAGGGTCCCACGCCATACAAGAAAGCCCAACTGGGCAGCAGTTTGGAAGCTAAGTGAATACATAACCTTAAATGGGCCTTAAGCCCATTTCGAACTGGGCTAATTTGATTAGTCACTTAAAGGGGCAAATTCTGAGATGGATCAGTTGATCTGATCTGATCTACTTAGAGATTTAGATCTAGAAGCCTCCTAATTAGATTAGGAGATGGCTGATCTGATCTACAGATAAGATAAGGGTTATCCCTTATCACTTAAAGGGACTTCTAATCCAAATATGATTTGGATCACCAAGTCCTAATGGGATTAGGAGCTAATCCCTTTAAGTTTATAAAAGGAAGAGGGGGCGGCAGCCTTTAGATATACAAGCAATACACTTTCTTGTCTTCAGAGCTGAAATCACAAGAAGAGAGAATCTGCACCCTGTAAATACTCTCTTGCCACCTCCTTCCTGTAGCCGCCGCCTCCAGCAGTTCGATCTCCAGTTCTTGGGAAAAATCAAGATTTGATCTTGATACCAATCTCCATCTAGTTGATTCTTGCGAAGGGTCAAGTTCTTTTGGAAGAACACTACTGATTCTGCTCCACCTTGCACTGCGCCATCTTCAGTGGGAGTAGATTTTGGATCATTCCTTGGGCGTGAACACCTCCATTGGGAGATACTGCTTCTCCGTATCAGGTATAATCCCTCCCTACTCCTTTTGGTTCAGATATGGTTCAGTTTATGGTTCAAGAATGATCCTTGAAAATATGATTTTCTAAATAAGGAATTCAATTCCCAGTTGAAGGGAGAGAAAATTTTTTGAAATTTGCCCCCTTATTCCGCAATCTTTGGGCGTCCATGTGATGGATATTCTATCCCTTCAAAGCTCTGAGGCGCGCTTGAAGACACTATCTTTAGAACGTTATTTGCCCCCACTCAGTTGCACTGAATTTGCTGTTGGGTTACAAGCAAATTCGTTCCCAGGATACAACAGAGCCTTGGGCAAGAATCTGCAACCAGCAAAGTTGAAGTGTCTCCAAAGAAACCTTCTGTGAGACTATAGCAGACCGAACTGAGAGAGAGAGAGAGAGAGAGAAAGAGAATTTCAAAAATTGTGTGATTTGGAGTCTGATTCATGCTCCTTAAATAATTTGTGAAGAGGCATGAGGAAAAGGTAGGTGCTGGTTTAGAGAAGGCGCCTTGAACAATCACAATTTCAAACATTGTGATTGTTTAAAAAGTAGTTAACAGTTAGTTACTGTTAACTTTGAATTGTGCCTCTTGAACACACCCGATCGAATCATGATTGATGTAGCCAATCCGGTCACTCCTAGCTGGTGCTCGCGTCGCGTGGCTCCTGAGAGGTACCTGAGATGAGAGGAAAGAGGAAGAACTCCCGGGAGGTTTCCCGACGGGAACGCTCCGATGCTTAAGTTAGTATTGAGTGCAAGAAGCGAAAGGAGAACGAAGGCTAAGAATGCAGGTTACACAGGTGATTCAAAGATACTATCAAAATTCCACAGCCGTTACAAGCAGGGCTGAGGTGGCACATGTGGGGCCGTCATGCAAGGTACGTGCCTGTCAGGTATGGGACGCCTTTCTAAAGGTGGCAGGCGCGGCGAGGGGGACATGCCTACTGTCCACAGGTTTGTCGGGTACGGCGATCGGGCAGAAAGCCCTCCTATGGTATACTGAACTGTTCTCCTACGAATTACCCTAAACTGAGTTGTCCTTTGAGTGACAGGCTACCTGTAGCCGGTTATGCCGAGCTAGCCAACCCGAGGTCTTTGTGCCTCAGGGCATCCGGAGAAGAATCGGTGCGTTCTTGCTTGGGAGTGGCCCGAGGTCCATTGGGAGGAGCTCAGATCTCAAAAGAGGTCAGGGTGCCCCGAACTCGAGACCCCCCGAAGTGCCTTAACCTTGGGGAGGAGGTGCGGGCAAGGCGGCTTTCGACAAGTAGTTTTTTTGTCGAGTTGCCGTGCTGAACTCGATGGGATTTTCCCTCCGAGTTGTACTCATGTTCGTTGCGTTGTCATGCTGAGTCACTATTTGAGTAAGGTCACGCCCACGTGTACCTGAACTACAAGGTCGGGCCAAATCACCCTCCATCAATTGCCCCCCACTCCCTACGCCGGCGGTAGTGACCCAACGCGGGGAGGTCATGACGCGCCGGGTGAATTTGGCATTGGTATTTAAGTTGCATTGTCGCGCGTTCCATCTAGCTGTACCGGTCTAATGCCCAGCTCGACTGAAAAGAGATTCAAGTCGCGTCCAGATTACACGCGGACTTCACGCGACTTGGACTTCGCGGACGTCAAAAACGCGCTAAATCATTTTCGCCTCAAAGAACCTGCGATCGCGGCTATAAATAGGGGGTCCCTTGGCCATTTTCTTCACCACAAAGCTTTCGTTGTTAGCGTTTGAGCTCGCGCTAGGGGTCTCTTAGCTCAGGTCCTCCAATTCATTTTGTTCTTTTAGTCCGGTTGCGTTTATTTGGTGAGTCCTCCCGAGCTTCTTTTTTCCTTCTATATGTCGTTTAGTGTGGACAGTCTCATCGACGAGCCCGAGGTAGGTACCTCAGCTCGGGGTGTCTCCTCTACTGCCCAGCCATCCGAAGTGCGGGTGGCTTCGGGTCATCTGGCGTCCACCTCCTACCGAGGTCGGGAACCAGATCAGTTCAGGCCTTCCATAATAACCTCGGAGAGGCTTCAGGACCTCATACAGAGCTTCCACCTCCCTAATGAGTACTCGTATAGTCTTCCCACTGACAACTTCCCATGGGAGCACGGTCCCAACAAGATCGTGATCTTCAGGGAGTAGCTGATAGCCAGGCTCATATTTCCACTTCACCCTTTGATTGTTGAGGTGTTGGTACACTTTAACATCACCTTGGACCAACTCCACCCGAACTCCATACGGAATGTGGTGGGGTCCATTTCTCTTTGCTTTGACCATTCCCTCTCCATAGATTTAGATGTTCTCATTACAATTTTGGCTATAAAAAAGAGCGCTTTGGGCACTCTCCCCTGGCATAGGCAGTCCTAGTACCTGTCCCCCCGCCTGGGTTTCAAACTCATGCACAAGCTCCCTAGCAAAGTCCCAGCTTGGAAGCGGGACTACTTTGTAGTTAGAGCAGTATGGGGTGGCCCTTCCCCACCGATTGGAGGATAGCCGTTCAAGACCCTAGTGTCATCCTGGACGGGAAGACCAACAAGGAGCTCTAGTCACTGGCTCAGCTCGGGTTGCATTATAAAGACTTCACTTCTGAGGAGAAGTTCGTCTGAGCGGGCTTGAGTCTGGGTAGGTTTTCCCCACTTCGGCTTTCCGCTCATATATTTGCTTTGGGTTGCTGATGTCATGTTTCACTGTAGGTCCCATGGAGGTGGAGAGAATAGACAATCAGAAGTTCTTCCACCAGATGAAGAGGAAGAAACGCGTGGCAAAGAAGGCGTGCATTGGGTCCCCGCAAGCTTTAGCTGAGCCTCGACTTCCGCAAACTTCTGCCTCGGGGCCCGAGGTGGCAGCTGTGCCTGTCATCAACTTGGAAGAGGGGGCTATGCCTAAGGGGCCCGAGGTGATGGCGGAACCTGCCGTTAAGCCCCCCAAGCCTACTGTCGAGCCCACCAGACTTGCTAAAGAAAGCGTTGCCGAGGCCAACGCTACTACTGCCGGGGCTCATCATGCTGAAGTTGTTACCGAGGTCTCCAAGAGCTCTACTAAGGATGTGGAGATGATGGCTTCCAGCTCAGAGGGTCAGGGGAGCCAAACCGTCCTAAACCCCAAGTGCAGCCTGAAGAAGAGTACGCTGGCTGCATACCCGGGGGAGGTCAGCGAGTGGGCCGAACTCACTCCTGGTCAGCTCGGCGCCCGAGCTGCCACTCATACTATGGTGGTGAGTCTCTCTTCTTTTTCTCATTTTCCTTTTTTTTTAACTGGTTTCCCTTTCGCAGGTGAACACCGCCATTCGCGCCTTGACCCTCCAATTAGATCGGCACCTGAGGTGGGCTCTAGAGGCTGAGAAGTCATCTTGCACTGCCCATACTGAGTTGAGGGCAGCTCGTTGTTAGGTTCACCGCCTGGAGAGTGGTGCCTCGGCTCAAAAGAGCTTCATCGAGGTGTTAATGGCAGAGAAGGGGGAGCTGGCCCGAGACAAGGACAAGTTGAGGGCCGAGGTGAACGGCCTTAAGGTCGGTTAGGAGGCCTTAGGGATCGAGGTGAGCAGCCTCAAGGCTGAGCGGGATGCCTTGAAGCTTGAGGTGCAAGACCTCGAGGTGAAGGGGAAGCTGGAGCATGAAGTGGGGTACCTCCAGGAGGACATAAGGGAGAAGACTGCGATCTTCGAGGGTGTTCTTGAGGAGGCCAAGACTCGGGCTGTCATTGACTACGTCAACTCTTCCAGATTCGATGACGTGATGATGGAGGCCTACCATAAGGGCTTCAAGCTCAGTCGGTGGCTAATCAGGCACCTCTACCCCGAGCTAGACACGAGCGCCATCACTACTTCACGGATTACTGATGGCATCGTGCGTCCATCAAAAGATGACCCCGATTCCGAAGATGAGGATGCCGAAGATGAAGCAGAGGATGCTGGTCTAGATACTATCCCCGAGGGGGTCTCTGATAGAGGCGGCAAGCCCCCGAAGTAGTTTGCTCTTTATATTTGTAACTTAGTCTTTTCCCTTTCTGAACTGTGAATGTACTTATCCTGAGCCTTTGAGCTCGGGTAAAAATTCTTGTACCTGAACTCTCTTTTTAATGAAATATAGTTTCTTTCGAGTATCTCTTAGTGCAAAAATACTTCTAAGCGTGAGTGGACTCCGAGCTGGTCAATTTAATGTATAGGTTACTCGATCTACGTGAGAGCAGTAGGGGTGTAGACGCTGCAGGGTTCATACCCGAGCTGCCTTTCCCTTAAGGGTTAGAGATAACAAGGTTTTTGTCAGTTTGGCATTTTGTGGCCGTTAGGCTTTGGGAGGAATTCGTAGTCCGTTCATGAATTTCCACCATGCTGAAGTGGCACTTGGCCTTTTCTTGTACACTCTTTATTTTTGCTAAATATGGTGTAATGGAATTTCTTCTTTCTCCCCTAAGTATGGTGTGCATTCTTTATCTTTGCTAAGGCGATTTTAATACCCGATCTATTAGAGTTGCGTACCCGAAGTGAGTGACAAAGTAGGGTACAGGCCTGACCTATTTATGCTTGAGCTAATTTGACATCGGTTGTCCTTAATGGGTTCGACTCGTTGCATGCCAGGTCGGGCTATTCGTTACAAGGTTCGTGCCCGAACCGCCTGCACCTTGGGTGTTGTAAGTACTTAGTTCATGCTGATGAGGCCACTAAGTCTTGTACGCTGTCGAGGTCTTTTCATTAGCTCGACGTTTTAGCCCTTAGGCTAGAGGAGTGACTTGTGGCCCACTCTCGGGATCTGCCCATGCCATAGAGGTGACTGGGTCCTGTTGTGCCGAGGTCATGTTAGCTCAGTATTCTGGCCCATAGGCTTGGGGAGTGGCTCATGCCCTACTCGATTCTTATAGATAATATTGCCTTAGGTTGACAATATTCCATTCTTGAGGTACTTGTTTCCCTTTGAGGGTCTCGAGCTCGTCTGTTCTTTCTCCGAGCACTCGTTTCACTCGGTAAGGACCTTCCTACTTGGACCTGAGCTTGCCAGCGCTGGGCTCAGGTACCATAACTTTACGAAGGGCCAGGTCGCCAACGCGGAGGTTCTGCTTCTTGACCCTGACGTTATAGTACCAAGCTACTCTCTATTGGTAGGTTGCGGTCCTAATGTACGCGAGGTCCCTTACTTCGTCGAGTAGATCGAGGTTGGTATGTAGTTCATCTTCGTTTGTCTGATCATTGTATGTTTCTAGCCGCAACGTAGGTACTTTGATCTCTACGGGGATCACTGCTTCAGTGCCGTAGGTGAGATTAAAGGGTGTTTCTCCCGTGGCGGTCTTCTCCGTGGTCCAGTAGACCCATAGGACAGCGGGTAGTTCATCTGCCCACAGTCCTTTAGCTCGGTCCAGCCATGCCTTTAGTCCGTGGAGGATAGCTCTATTCGTGACTTCTACCTGACCATTTGCTTGAGGGTGCACGACTAAAGTAAAATTCTGTTGGATCCCCATGTCTCAGCACCAGTCTTGAAATTTGATGTCCTCGAACTACTTAACGTCGTCGGAGATCAATACCCTAGGTAATCCAAAGCGGCACACGATGTTCTTCCAAACAAAGTTTTGGACATTTCGGGTTGTGATCGCCACGAGGAGTTCGACTTCTACCCACTTGGTAAAATAGTCAACTGCCACTATTAAGAACTTCCTTCCACCCGTTGCTGGCGGGAATGGACCGAGTAGATCGATCCCCCATTGTGCAAAGGGACACGGACTGGTGAGATACTTGAGGTTGGCAGCAGGTTGGTGGTGAATATTGGCATGTCTCTAGCATTTGTCACATTTTCTAACGAGTTCAATGGCATCTGCTTTCAACGTTGGCCAATAATACCCTTGTCGAAGCGCTTTCTGGGCAAGGGCTCTGCCCCCCAAGTGCCCACCGCACAACCCCTCATGAGTGTCACGGAGTACGAGTTCGGCTTCGGTAGGCCGTAAACAATGCAGATAGGGGAGCGTGTAGGATCTCCTGTACAACCACTCGTCTATCATGACGTATTTGGCTGCCTAGCACTGCACCCTTCTGTCTGCATTGCAATCTGCAGGGAGGGTCCCGTGTAGCAAGAAGCTTGCGAGCGGGTCAATCCAGCTCGGCTCTGCTTGAACGACGGGAGTGACCTCCTCTGCCCCCCTGAGAATGCTAGGTTGAGACAGGTCCTCTATGTACACGGTTCTCATGGTGATGTCGCTAGTGCTAGCTAACTTGGACAGGGCGTCGGCCTCAACGTTCTCCGACCTAGGGATCTGTCTGATGAAGTGTGACTGGAAGTCGAGTAGGGCCTCTCTAACCTTGGTCAAGTAGGCAATCATGGTTGGCTCACGAGCTTCATACTCGCCGATGATCTAGTTAACCACAAGCTGGGAGTCGATGCAGATAACAATATGTTTTGCTTTTACTTCTCTGGCTAGGGCTAGTCTAGCTATCAATGCCTCGTACTCTGCTTCATTGTTAGACGCCACGAACTTGAAGCGTAGCGCGTATTCCAATTTCATGCCGCTTGGGCCGTGTATAACTATTTTGGCTCCGCTGCCCTGTTGGTTCAATGAGCCATCTACGTGAAGGATCCAGGGCTCCTCATCCCAGCTCAGGATTGGCCGAGCTAGGAGAGATGCCACACTGGCTGCTACTTCACGGGGTTCAGACTCGATCGTCCTGGGAGCTTTGGGCTCATCTGAGCTAGGACCCTCGTGCTCAACCGGCTTGGGAACTTCGGAGCTGAATGTACATTTGGCTATAAAATCTGCTAAAGCTTGGGCCTTAATGACAGTTCACGGCTTGTACTGGAGGTCGTACTCACTGAGCTCAATGGTCCACTTCGTCAACCGACCAGAGACATCGGGTTTAAGCAACACTTGCCTCAGAGGTTTGTTGGTGAGGACGATAATAGTATGAGCTTGGAAGTACAGGCGGAGCTTCCGAGTTGCGATTATTAGTGCATATGCTAGCTTTTCCATCTCTGGGTATCTCGTTTCTACTCCCTGCAATACTTTACTAACATAATAGATGGGTCTTTGGACCCAACCTACTTCCTTTATTAGTACCGAACTAACCACTTCGTCGCACGTCGAGAGGTACAGTTCTAAAACATCGCCCTCCTCAGGCCGGGTTAAGGTCGGCACACTAGCGAGGTATTTCTTGAGCTCATCGAACGCGAGCTGGCAGTCTTGGGTCCATTCGAACCCTTCGCTCTTAATTGCCTTAAAGAACGGTAGATAGCGGTCTGCTGATTTAGACATGAAGCGGCTCAGGGCGGCTATGCGAACATTCAACCTCTGAACCTCCTTCAACTTTCGGGGTGGTCTCATATCTATAATGGCCTTAATCTTATCTGGGTTGGCTTCGATGCCGCGCCAGTTAACGATGTATCCTAGGAACTTGCCTGAGGTCACACCAAACACATACTTGTTTGGGCTCAGTCTCATATTAAACTTAAGTATAATTTCAAAAACATAATGCATATCTTGTATTAATTCATGTAAGAACTGAGTTTTGACGACCATGTCGTCTACATAGCATTCTACTTTTCTGTTGATCAATGACGCAAACAACATATTTACAAGCCTTTGAAAGGTTGCCCCTGCGTTTTTCAACCCGAAGGGCATAACCTTGTAACAATATAGGCCAAATTCCGTGATGAAGGCAATCTTTTCTTCGTCTACCGAGTCCACCTTGATTTGGTTATAGCCCGAATAGGCATCCAAGAAACTTAGCAACTCGTGCCCCGAGGTTGCATCCACCAAGCGATCGATTTTGGGGAGCGGGAAGCAGTCTTTTGGGCAAGCCCAGTTCAGATTGGTGTAGTCGACGCACGTGCGCCACTTGCCGTTGGCCTTCTTTACCAGGATGGGGTTGGCTACCCAACTCGGGTAGTGGACTTCTCTTATGAAGTTAGTTGCGAGGAGCTTTTTGACCTCATCGTCGACCGCTTTCCACCGCTTCGGGGCTAGGTTGCATTTCTTCTGTCTAACGGGCCTAATTACAGGATCAATGTTCAGCTTGTGAGTTATGAGTTCGGGGTCTATACCGGGCATCTCTGCCGTAGACCATGCAAAAATATCTACATTGTGAAGTAAGAAACTTACCAATTCTGATCGTAAAGATTCCTAGGCGAAAGCGCCGATCTAAAGCGTTCGAGCTGGGTCCGCTGTTGAGGTCGGAACTATGACTGTTTCTTCTAATGGCGCGGCTCATTCTTCACTTTGCTCCATAGGCCGCTCCAGCTCGAGGTCATCAGCTACCTTGGTTTTTGCCTCCAGGGCGGCGACGTAGCACTTACAGGACTCAAGTTGGTTGCCCTGCGCTACTCCCACACCGAAGTCGGTTGGGAGCTTCATAGCCAAATGGTAAGTGGAGACCACCGCCCGTAGGACATGGGTGATCGGTTGACCTACTATGGCATTGTAGGGGGAGGGGGTCGCGACCGCCAAGAAGTCGTGCTTGAATCTGACCACACAAGGCCACGTGCCAACTTCCATAGGTACTATTATTTTCCCAAGGGGCCAGACTTCTTCTCCGCTGAAGCCTACCAAAGGAGTGTCTGCGGGCTTCAGGTCATTTCTCTGCAACTGGAGTTGGTCAAACGCAGCTTTGAAGAGGATGTTGGCTGAGCTGCCTGAGTCGATGAGTTCACGCCTGACCTCAAAGTCGTTGATTCTTAGCTTTATTATGAGTGCGTCATCGTGGGGGTGGTGGATTCCTCGCGCATCATCTTCTGTGAAGAAAATTGGCTCTTCTGTCCTTGGCCGCTTTGGGGGGTTCTGCTCCTCCCAGGTGGCTTCATGAACCAAAGTCCGAGCTACTGCTGAAGTGCGACCCGCGACGATGGAACCTCCCACTATCATGTGGATGGTTCCCTAGACTGGCCTCTACTCCGGAGGCTGCCTCTGCGGCTGTTCGGCCAGCCTGCTTCTGGACTCTGGAGCATCCTTACCGTGCTCCCCTTGCCGACCTGTTTTACTACTATTATTATTATTCTGTACAAAGTTTCTTAGATATCCGCAACGGGTGAGCTCCTCTATCTCGTCGCGGAGGTTCTTACAACTTTCGGTACTGTGACCATGATCTTTGTGAAAACTACAATACAGATTCTTATTCCTTTCATTGGGATTCCCCCTTAGACAGGGTGGCCACTTCACGTACGAGGCGTCCTTGATCGCCATCAGGATTTCAGCCCGCTTCGTGTTCAGTGGTGTGTAATTTGCTCGATCCGCTACAGGAGGTTGGAATAATTGACCTGGCTTTGCCCTCCGAGATGTGTCCTTTTTCTTTCGGCTATCTCCTTGACTAGAGAGCTCTCCTTCCCTCTTTCTTTTTTCGGGCGCACCCTCGCCCTTTTGGTTGATCTCCTCTTCAGTGGCTATGAACCTGTCCGCAAGCTTTAGGAACTCGGTTATGGTCGTTGGTTGGTTGACGACCATGTGCCATTTAAACTCTTTATGCGCCACGCCCTTCTTAACTACTACAAGGCGTACGGTAGGGTCCAGGCGCGGTATCTGCATACAGGCATCGTTGAATCACTTGATATAGCTTCAGATGGATTCTCCCTCTCTTTGTACTATGCTGAGGAGACTTTCTTCAGTTTGCGGACACCGCTTGGTAGTAACGAAGTGGGACGTGAAGGTTTGTGCGAACTGCTTCCAACTTCTTATCGACCCGAGTGCCAAGTTCTGGTACCATGTGCGGGCTACTCCCCTAAAAGTAGTGGAGAAGGCCACACACATGCACGACTCACTGGCTCGCGCCAGGTGCATCTGTGACTGAAAGGCATCTACATGGTCATTTGGGTCAAATGACTCGTCATACTTGTCAAGAGGGGGGAGCTTGAAGTCTTTGGGCATTGGGACTGCCAGGAGTTCAGAAGATAGGGGGGATGGAACCGAGAGGAGGGGAGCTTTGACTTTGGCCGAGCTTACCTCTTCTTTGCCCATGAGCTCGGGCAAATCGCGGGTGACAGATCGGCGAGCCCGGCAGTGGCGTCTCTACTTCTTGGTGGGCTCGGCGTTCGTGCTGCTCACCTCTGCGCTACCTGGAATGGTCTGCGCGGGGAGTATCCCAGTCTGTTGGTGACGGCTGCGAATAGAGGGGTCCTACTTGGAGTCTGATGCTAGGATCTCGAACCGGTTCTCAAGGAGCGGGGTGTCAAACTTCGACTGCCGAGGTGACGTAGACCTGGCGAGCTGGGGTCCTCCCGACCTGTCCACCCGCGGTGAGATCAGGGTAGCTGGTCTCTCTCGTCTGCTGCAGGGGGAGGCCTGGTTTTTTGGAAGGTTTTGGGGGGCCTCTCCTTGGTCAGAGGGGCGCTCGTCCTGGTGGCGAGACTTAGCTTGCTGCTAGAGTCGGGTGCCGAGGCGGGAACTGCGGCTACTGAAGTTGAGGTTGAGGTAGTTGGGGGAACTATTGTTGATACTGATATTGGGAGACCTGGTGCAATACGTGTTGTTGATAGAGCTAAAGTTGCTGGAACTGTTGCATTTGGGCCTACATGGCCCGCATGCACTGCATCAAGTCCTCTAGTTGGTTTGAGCTGGTCGCTAGGGGCACAACCAAGTGTTTTTGAACGTTGCTCCGACTGTAGCAGGGAGTGGGGCGACGACAGGTGCCACTATGAGAGGCACATTCAAGCTGGGGATTCCGTCTGCCGAGAGGGGGATGGTGAATTGTCCGATAAAGACAATAGGAAGCTGGGGTTGTTCCCTGGAGTTATCCATTTTCGTGCTTCGTCCGACGTTGCTGGAGGAAGCCATGTGCGTTGGATTGTTTCGAGGAAGAAAAAAAACTCAGAAAGTTTAGAGAGAAAGGCCTTTTGAAATGTTTACCATAGACAGTGCCAAATGATGTAGCGCAATCGAGTCACTCCTAGCTGGCGCTCGCGTGGCTCCTGAGAGGTACTTGAGACGAGAGGAAGAACTCCTGGGGGGTTTCCCGGCGGGAACACTCCGATGCTTAAGTTAGTATTGAGTGCAAGAAGCGAAAGGAGAACAAAGGCTAAGAGTGTAGGTTACGCAGGTGATTCGAAGATACCTTGTTCCTTGAGAAAAAACCCCTTTATAATTGAATTCCGTTGCTTCAGGCCCTCTAACCTCTGACAGGGCAGGTATAACCTCCATTGTTAGTCTGCCACAACCGTTACAGGCAAGGCTGAGGTGGCACGCGCGGGGCTGTCATGCAGGGTACGTGCCTGTCAGGTGTGGGACGCCTTTCTAAATGTGGCAGGCGCGGCGAGGGGGACATGCCTGCTGTCCACAGGTTTGTCGGGAACAACGGTTGGGCAGGAAGCCCTTCTATGGTATACCAAACTGTTCTCCTGTGAATTACCCTGAATTGGGCTGTCTTTTGAGTGACGGGCTACCTGTAGCCGGTTATTCCGAGCTAGCTGACTCGAGGTCTTTGTGCCTGTCCGGAGAAGAATCGGTGCGTTCTTGCTTGGGAGTGACCCGAGGTCCATTGGGAGGAGCTCGGGCCTCAAAAGGGGTCAGGGTGCCCTGAACTCGGGACCCCCGAAGTGCCTTAATTGAATAAGGTCACGTCCATGTGTACCTGAACTACAAGGTTGGGCCAAGTCACCCTCCATCAGTGACCGTTGATCTCATCAACAGTGATCAACGGTCAGCAACGCACCAAAACCAAAGCCGCCCATCGCGAGTCACGCGGGTGCGCGTGCATTGTGCGGTATCGAATCCCCATACTCTCTTCTACTAATTCTAATGAGTGTAAATCAACTCCTATTGAAATACTGAAAACAAGACTTATAATTTTCCAATGTGGGACAAGTTCAAAACTGGATTTTGTAAGAGAAAATTAATTTTTCAATCAAGTGTGTAGGTGCAATTTCTCATGTAATTGACCAATCAAACCCATTGCATTTAATCTCTTATGAGATCAAAATCCAACATAAAATCTAATTCCAATTTTAATTTCGATTCCCATGAAAATAGGCCATTCCAGTTCAAATTCCAACTACAAACCAAACAGACACTTTAGATGCTTCATCCATACAAATTGATCAATTGGTTGATAGTTCTAAGATTATTTAACTTTGCAGAAAAAGTTAGAAAAAAAAAAAACAAATAACAAGATAAAGGATCTCCTTTCGCTGACCCTTTTTTGAGGCCTAAAAGTTTGCTAGGGGTTCCATTGACATGAGCTATATAATTAATATTTTGATTATATAAATCAATATTTTGATCCTTAGATTTTTTTTGGATATAAAACAATGAAAGGGTATATAAATATCTCTATAGGTGTGACGGATGATGAGAATGATGTGTAATTATGATTTATAGACATGATACAATATATGATTTTATGATAATTATGATAGGTTGACGTATTGAGACGATGACAATGATAATGATGATGATTGATGAGTTCATTTTATTATGTAATTATAGTTTATAGATCGGATATAAATGATGATAGGTAAAGGTTTTCTTAATTCACAATGGACGGATGATATTGAGATGCTTTCAACATAAAGTAAATTATTACTAGGGAATCACGTCACTTGAATATGATTTTTTTTGTTCCGGTTTGGGTCAGAGAAATTGTTAAATTTTCAATGGATCCTGGCCCTAGCCCGAATCCAACGTAGTTGTTCAAATCAGGCAACCCAACATGCAGCACTAGAGGAAAGTGCAAATTATCTAACGTTGTAGGTGTCAGGTGTGTAAATATATAGATCGGATCATCATCCAATTCAATCAGAATCTAGTCTTATTTTTGTCATATTTAGATAGATTTTAGGGAGAATGACCCATTTGTAGGTTCAATGTATGGTCGGGGTAGGTGTCAGCTCGGAATTGATGCTAATTTACGGGTGGGCGTGAGTGCATAGAGTGTAGGTATCGGTCCATTTGAATGTTTATAGCCCTGCAGTGTAAATCAGGAAATTGTATTGGGCAAATTCGTACTTTTCCATAGATTTTATTGGATTTTTTATTGGATCCAATTGAAAATTGGATTAAATTCGAATCACTCTCTAATTGATCTCAAAAAATTGGATATATTTATATATGATGAAAATAATTGAAAAAAATTACTTGTATTTTTGTTCTTGTTTATATAAATTGTTATGTTTTTCTTTTCTAAATTTATTAAAATTTTCAAGAAAAATGAATTGAGCTGGATCAGATTTGAATATCCGACATTGTTAACAGATTTGGATTCGAATCACCACTTGTGAGATCTAATTGAATCTTCATATTGGATTTGGATATACCCTTATTTGAATTTGATTGGATCCATTTGTATCCCTAAATTGTTTCAGGGTATTAAAAGTTAGCCACAAGTCTCACTCTACAATAAATATCATATATATAGATCCCAACTAGGTTAGAAAATAAAAAATATTATCATGATCAGATTTAAGGGTGTCAATGGACCAGTTTTTGATTGGATCCCATCTAAACCAAAATCAATTTGGACAGATTGGACGGACCAACAAGAGATAAGAGATATTGAATTGGACTAATCCAGACTTAAGGGTCCAAAGTGTTTATTAGATTAGATTAGACCTGGTCCATCCGTGATGAATTTATATTAGATTGGGTTGGATTGAGCCAATATCTAAATCCATTGGTAGAAGATAAGATTATAGGTGTCAATGTACCAGTTAAGTTAAAAACTTAAAATCAATCTGAACTAAAATAAATTTAAACAGATTAGATAGCCCAAAAATTAAATTGATTTGATTGTCTATTTGTAATGGACTCACATTAGACTGGACCGGATTGGACCAAATCCAATCCAATTGACACCCATCAGATATAGACATCTAATAGCTACGCATCTTCATACGTATTCATCTCTAAAATGCTTGTGGGGATTTAGATTGGACCCACTTTGTTGTAACTTTGGAATTTTAGACCCACGATGATCAGAAATGGTTGATCAAAATAAGGCCCACCATCAACCATGAATCTTAGGCCCACCACTATTAGGAAAGTCCTATTCAAAACCCAATTCTACCAGTACTTACTGAAATGTTAAAAATCAAATAAACTAATTCTTAAAATAGATGACAATATTATAGACCCTTCAGGTCCTATTTTGTTTTGCACCATAATCGATATTTTAGGTTGAATTCTTAGATTAGGGTAGCTTTAGAATTAAATTTAGGGTAAAATATAAAAACCTACACTGTAGTCTGACAATTATAAAAACCTCTTCTTTAGTTTCATTTTATTAAAAGCTTTCCTTCAACCTTTAAAGAATTCAACAAAAACCTCCCTTCAATTACTAATTCAAACGGTAAATATATGAAATCACAAAATTGCCCGTAACTAAGCCTCAGGGCGTCATTAAAATTATTTTAAATTGCCAGTAACAGGAGAGGGCTTCCTGGCGGACTGAGTACACGTGCTTGATGGTTTAGGCGGACTGATTGTAGGTCAGGTTACCACACTCACCAGAGCGTGGAGCGGATGGTTTGGAGTTTGGGTTTCGAAATAAAGTTGAGACTTGAAAGAGAGGGGAAGACAGGGAGTTAATTATGTTTTATCTGCGGTTTCGGCTTTTCCTTTACAGTTGCTTTAGTTTAAAACAATTTAACTCTAAAGCGTAAGAATAAGGGTAATCGTGGTATTTTAAAATACTTTTAATGATGTCCTAAGGATTAATTAGATGTAATTTTGTAATGTTATACATTTACCATTTGGGTCAGTGACAGAACGGGAGGTTTTTATTGAATTCTTTAAAAATTTAGGGGAGATTTATATTAAAATAAAACTAAAGGGAAAGTTTTTATGATTGTCAATAATTTCAGGGGAGGATTTTGTATTTTATCCTTGACGTTATTCATTCAGCAAACTTCTAGATTTCATTATTTGGGTATAAGGAATTTGGAGAGGTGCAAAAATGTATTCTCAATATGTAGTTGGATGTTATACTCTCAGAGTGTATTTTGTACGATTTTTTTCTTTAAAAAAATCTCCTTATGATAGGCAGCTAGATGTTGTGCTCTCTGGGAATTTATTTGATTTTTTTTTCAAGAAATTCCCTCACGGAAAGAAAAAGGAAATCCCGCCCTGAAATCCCCTCAAGATATTCTGCCCATAAGAACTTTAATCACAACACACTACCTCCATGTATTGGGAATATCTTCCATGCAAAATTCTATATATGAAGATGAGATGTTCCCCATGTGTGGATGCTGTGCGTAGATGTGGACAGTGTTATTGTGGGCAGGAGATCCAGACTCATGTTTGGGACCTGGGACCATTGCCGTTTTTTGAGAAAACAGAAGCATGTTAAAGCCACATCAGGTTTTGAGAAAACAGCAAAAAATGGTTCGATATAGGCTGTTTGGTTAGCCATTTTCTCAGAAAACAATAAAAAATGTTTTGCTTTTTTTCTTTTTCAAAAGAAAAAAGATTAGTTTTTGGTCTTTTCCTTTCCACAAAGTATTGTCTGGAATGGTGATTAACGTGGCTCTACCCGACGCCATTTTCTTAGAAAACAGAAATGCATCATGAAAAAAAAACGTTTTCTCAAAAATCACGATGGCGGTTTCTTTGAAAACGCAGTGAACAAAAGCGCAATGGTCTAAAAAACCGTGAAAGTGGATTTCAAATTAATCCCACACTTACCATCAAGGTTTTTAAAATTGAACCGGACAATAAACCAGTCAGGGGTCAGGTTTCCGGATTGAATAATTTGATCATTTGAACTAAATAAATGGCCTGCTTTGACAAAAAATAAAATATTTAAAAATAAAAAAAATAATAAATGACCAAAACCATTTAATGGTTCGAACAGTTTGACCACCTGAATCAACGATAAACTAACCAAATCAATAATTTATAACGAAATAATGATTCTAAACTAAAATGGTGACCAATTCCCAATTTTTCTGGTCGGACGGTTCGATCCGTTCCGGTTTTGAAAATCATGCATACCATCCAATCAAAGCATCAGTGTATTAGAAGATTGTTTAGCAAGTAGCAACGACAAAAATGTGTTGACTTTGAATTTGAATCTGAGACCCAGAAGTCCAATTAAGTGGGCTGGAGAGAGAGAATCTTATTGACTTCTTTGCCGACGTTGTCATTGGTTGTTACGGAAAGCAAAAGAAGGATAACATAAAGGGGTAATAGCATATAAGGAAAAAGTCGGAGCAAATTGTTCAGCTGCAAGGAAAAACCAAAAAAGTAACAAATTTGTTGAGTTCACACTTGCATCCAAATTATCCTTTGAGCAGTCCGTGGTCCAAATACTTGTGCGCTTTTGGAATTGCAGTGGCCAAAACCCACTGCAATAACCCATTCTGATTCTAGCTGTTTGACTGGGTGGAATCGGAATCTTATTCCCCCATTTGAAAGAATGGCTAATCTCTTCCACTTCTTTGGACCATTTAATCCTTAGGCTCCGTTTGTTTGTGATACAATGCCGAATCGGGATATTTATATACCCCGGTTTACATTTGTGAGTGTTTGTTTGATATATAAAAAAGTAATGATTATCAGATCTAAAATGTATTTTGATACTTTTGTACCTGTTTTCTAGATATAATTTTATGTTTTTTTGATAAATAATTTTTTTACCAAAGTTAAGGTATTAGAGCATTAAATAGTTGGAGCATTTAATGGTAGATTCATACTGTTGATTTCAAACAAATAAGATGAATACAAAAACAATTTAAAATGTAAACTATATTTACATTCATGAATAAAAATAAATAAATATAGAATATACATATTTGCATTTACATTGCAAACAAACGCAACCTTAATTTTGGTATAAAAATGATGCACCCCCTTCACTGCATAATAGACGCACCACAGCCTACCGGTGTTGACAATACTCGTATTTCATGCGTAAACAAATAAACGGAGTGATATGTATATCTACACAGCTCCCACGTAATCCATTTTATAGGACGGACCGAGAATCTATACATAAGACACGTGGCAAGATATACACCAGTGACAGGTGGCAAATAAGATGGAGTAAATGTCTGAAACAATTCTAACGCCCAATGCGGTCATCCGCTTGGCGTGTCATACACTCATACATACTAGCGCAAACAACTGAGGAAATCGTGACCTCGCTTCGCTACTCACCGTTGGCTACAGTGGACATGATCAGTTAAGTTGATCACATCACAAACACTGTGATCATTTTGACATTTTCTCGCAATTTCAATAAATCACCAAGCAAACGTAAACTCTCTCCTGTACACTGGATTTGAATCTTTCACTCGAAGCAGAAGAGATCCCGACACATAAGAAGATTCCCAAAGATTCGATTTCCATTCACAACAAACGCTACGTGTCCGTTCCTTTCCACTCCACACGGGCCACACCTCGGTTGACAACGCGGATTTTCCGGTTACACTCGCAAGACGAGCCCATCGGCTCTTATAAATCACCGGGGTCTTGATTTCTCCGGTTGTCGGAACTCTTTCTTCTGCTTGTTTTCCGACGGTTTTCTGTCAACAAATAATACCGCGATTCAACGGTGAAGCCAAGCCTATAGTTTGAAATAGGTCATTTTCAATATTAATATTCTTTTTTCTCAATTGGCTTAATCTCCGACTATTTTACTTCGTTTGTGGATTATTTTTTGTTCGCTTTGAAATTAAAACTGTGAATCTGAGATCTCGAACGACGAAGATTCTATATGCTGATCTGTATATTCTACTGTAAGGCTAGGCTGGATCCCCATTTTGCATTGATTTCTTTATAGTTTTCAACGCATTGACGTCGCGTAATTGGAAGGTCCGCCGAAATATTTTAATTGGTTTGGATAGATCTGTGGTTATCGGCAAGTATTTTGGAGCTTCTATATGTGTACAGTGGCTCAGCCGAAAGGTGGACCGAACCGCTTCTCTTTTGACTTGCTTATATATAGTGAACTAGTTTCTGTTGTTCTATCCAGAAACAAGAGTTTCAGGGTACCACTCTATGATTGATTGGAGATTCGAATGAGCTCTGCGGTATTTTGTTAGTTTTCGTTTAGATCACAGCTGAAAATAGAGGTAATTGAACTCATCCTCGATGAAAAATTTTGAAAATATCTTCTCATTTTGTTTTCAATTCGTTTGAATTGCAGGGGAAAAGTATTATTTTCTTTGTTAAAAAAACTCCTGAGATCATGACTTACTTAAGATTTGTAAAATTGACAATAGATATGGTCTATGGTCTCCAATGAAAATTTAAGTTTTCTTTTAAAAAAAATTACACTTGTCCCTTTTTCTTGTTGAATACGAGTTGCAGAGACTGGTTTGTTTAAGTTGAAACTCGAAAACTTTCTTTTCCTTTTTTTTTATCTTTATTGTGATTTCTTTCTCCTGTAGCACAATTAAAAATCCGGTTGGTATCTATAGGAACTTTGAAGGCAGAAAGTTTCTTTTCACTGAATCTACTTTTTTTAATCCGTTATCTCTGTTTGGGTTCGATTTCCTCTTTTTGTGGAACCTGCTTTTTACAACTCTGCATCGGCGTTTCATTTAAGTAGTTCATTTCTCTTGACTTCATTCATCTACTAATTAATTTTTTTTGCTAGGTCATTTAATCATTAATTAATTAGTTCTGAAGACCAGAATTTCAAACCCATGTTTTATCATTTTCGGTTTATATGGAAAAATTTTCCTTAATGATGATTGATAAAGTACTTCTAGAAACCTGAACGCACCAATTTGCTGTATAGGCCAACAGATTAATGGCGTTTAGCCGTTAGATTGGCATTTACATGGGTCCCACAGCCATTGTTGCTTCAACCTTTCCACTTGGGTCTTCTGAACGCTTGATTGGAATTGTTTCTTGGTTATTGATGTTTCTACTGGATCTTACTGTTTTCTACAGGCTGGTTAGCATCGTCTCAGAAGGAAAGAAATGGGGGTTAGTAGTGAAGGAGTGAGGAGGAGGGGATGTTCATGTAGCAAAGAAGACTTCTTGCCTGAAGAGTCCTTCAAGAGCTGGGGGAACTATGCCAAGGCATTGAGCCAGACCGGTTTGAGGCTCAAAGACCGGATTCTGGCTCGGTCCCTTGATGAGACTGAGATACACGAGATTAGAGCTAGAAGTCAGCATGATATGAAGAAGAACCTTTCATGGTGGGATCTTATTTGGTTTGGAATCGGCGCGGTAATTGGTGCCGGAATCTTTGTCCTCACTGGTCTGGAGGTGAAAAGCGTCGCCGGCCCGGCTGTAGTTCTCTCCTATGTTGTCTCCGGCATATCTGCCATGCTCTCCGTCTTCTGTTACACTGAATTTGCTGTGGAAATTCCGGTAGCAGGTAGAACCCTCATAACTCTAAATTTTGATCTTGAGATCGTTTGGATTAAGCAAGTTAGTGGTAAAGGTAGTGACCCGGCCTGCTATTGTCTGAGTGCTAGGCCAACCCGGAATGGTCTATACTATAGATTTAAGCCCGAAACTTTGTCGGGTTTGCCCATGGTTGACTAATTGGCAAATTGACATCCTTGTTCAAAATTTTGATACGATATGTTGGGTGTATTGTATTATATCGATAACTTTTCGAAACCAGAAATACAGGGAGTTTTAGAATTTATGGGCATTTCAGGGGTAGGCAAGGTTAAAACCGATCTCTTGAAATATTTTAAAAAAAAAGGTATTATGACAAATAAGGGCAACTTTTGGAATATCAATAATAATAATAATTTTAAAATAATTTAAAAAATAAGTTGACTTTTTAAAAATAATATCAATTAAGGGTAAAAATATTGTTCATCTTTTTCCTCTTGCAATTCATTCATTAGTACCGCCGCCTACCGCCAACGTTGTTAGAGGAGGCAGAAATCGGCGAAGGTATTGTTGGATGCGGTGACGGACAACACGATCCATATCGATACTTTGAATCTTGATTGACATTTAATCAAACCCATAACCCTTGATGGACCTAAAAGATTTAATGGGAATAAGCACGATCCAAGCCTATAGGGACATTGTCTGACCTGTATCTGCCAGGCTTATTGGGCTTTTTTCTTTTTTTTTTTTGTAGAACCTTAATTGGGCTCGAACGTTTAACGTTAGGTCCATCAAGAGCAACAAATACCTGTTAGCAACTAAACAACAGTAGTTAGAATGAAAAGCCTATTATTTATAATTTATTGACTGAATACCTTAAAACATAAGATACCTAAAGGTATGACACCTGAAAACTTTATTTTATTTTATTTTTTACTTACCAAAACAGAAAATAAAAATAAGGTTTTCTAGTGTCATAGTGCTGGCATATTATATTAGACGGGAAAATTTATGATACCGGAAAGACAGTATCGAAATAATACCAGTTGATGTGTCACAAGTTTTTGTCAAACCTAATTAGATAAACATAACAAGGCAATTTTATGATGCTGGAAAGGGTAGATACCGGAAAAACGTTGATCAAGTAGAAACATACGCCAATTTGAATGAATACCACTTGATACTTAGTTACCAATGGTACGATACCGGTTGATGGCTATCAGTTATTTTTACCATAATGACATTCCTGAGAAAAATTGGCTGTTTAGAAAGGATTCCTAAGAAAACGTTTGGCTGTTTGGGAGGTTGCTGTGCATGACATTCTACCATGCCTATGGGGTAATGAAGTATTTACATCAATATTCTTTTATCTAAAAAACAAACAAAAGACTGAATGAGGTAACGTGTCAAGAGACTGAATGGAGTAACGTGTTATACTGTCACAGATTAAGCTCCCAATCAGGATGTTTTAAAATTTTGAAATGCTATTAATTTTTATTATGCATATATTTTTATACTATACACATTTGCATATAAACTATTATTACTTTGAACTTTTTACTTTTTAGATGAGAAAATATATTGGATCCATCTTTTATCTTTTATGGTAATATTTATTTGATTGAACTTTTTGCATGTTATTCACTTCTTTGTTATTGGTTCCAAATTGTAAACAATGTTTTGTATTTATTATTTATTGACCATGGTCGTAGAAAGGATCCTCCTTTAGATAGAAAGATAAGAGCTTTTTGTTCATCTTTAAAGTGTTTGCTATATTATTTTGTTATGTCATCAAGATATTTCAAGAACACTGTTGGACAAGTGTTCGACACATGAAGCATCCATTTGCATTTGCCATGTGAATGGTCCATGTGACGGATAAGTTAGTGAGATGTTGCACCCGTTTGTTTCAGGTGGATCATTTGCATATCTAAGAGTGGAGTTAGGGGATTTTATGGCTTTCATTGCCGGCGGTAACATCCTCCTTGAGTACATCATTGGTGGGGCTGCGGTTGCCCGTTCGTGGACTTCCTACTTTGCAACCCTATGCAACCATGACCCTAATGACTTTCGCATACATGTTCACCAGCTCGGCGAAGATTATGGCTATTTGGACCCTATTTCTGTTGGTGTCATTATAGGCATATGCATACTTGCTGTGCTCAGTACCAAGGGCTCGTCTAGACTCAACTACATTGCCTCAATTGTGCATGTTATCATCATTATCTTCATTATAGTTGCAGGTTTCATCAAGGCTGATACGAAGAACTACACCCCATTTACCCCCTTCGGTGCTCGTGGCATTTTCAAGGCCTCAGCTGTACTGTTCTTTGCGTATGTTGGGTTCGATGCTGTGTCAACCATGGCGGAGGAAACAAAAAATCCGGCAAAGGACATTCCAATTGGGCTGGTTGGCTCAATGCTAATTACTACAACAGCCTATTGCCTGATGGCTGTGACACTTTGCCTTATGCAGCCTTACAGTCAAGTTAACGAGGATGCCGCATTCTCTGTTGCATTCCAGGCTGTTGGGATGAATTGGGCCAAGTACATTGTCGCTGTTGGTGCATTGAAAGGAATGACGACTGTCTTGCTAGTCAATGCTGTAGGTCAAGCACGATATCTGACCCACATTGCCCGCACTCACATGGTCCCTCCATGGTTTGCTCAAGTCAATGAAAAGACGGGAACACCTATCAATGCCACCATTGTGATGCTTCTTGCAACTGCCATCATTGGTTTCTTCACCAAGCTCGACATCCTCTCCAACCTCCTCTCCATATCAACACTCTTTATCTTCATGCTTGTTGCTGTTGCACTTCTAGTACGTCGGTACTATGTGACCGGTGTGACCTCATCGGTGCACCGTAACGTGCTCATCCTGTGCATCCTGCTCATACTTGGTTCCTCGGTTGCTGCTGCAGTGTACTGGGCTACGAATGAGACTGGGTATATTGCATACATAATCATTGGGCCTATATGGTTCTTGGCCACCCTATCTCTACAGGTGTTTGTTCCTCAGGCACGCGATCCAAAGCTCTGGGGTGTACCACTGGTTCCATGGTTACCATCGGCATCAATTGCTATTAACATCTTTCTTCTTGGTTCAATAGATGGCAAGTCATTCATGAGATTTGGAGTCTGGTCTGGGCTTCTTTTGCTTTACTATTTGTTCTTTGGGCTCCATGCATCATACGACACTGCAATGGAGTCAGGTGAGAAGAGGATTGAAGATGCCAAGCAGTCAAAGATTGAAAATGGACTATGATTCTGGTAGTGGAATTTGGAGTTGGAGTAGATGTATCTACTCATGCTGTGCTAAAATGTTTCAAAGTTCAAGCTATCTCTAAGGAAGCAGGTGACCACATTTCTTGTAAATTAACCAGAAGTTAGAAAGCTCAAGATACTTAGTACCAGAGTTTGCAGTTTATGTATTCGATATGGCATCTTCCTCTAACTAGAAGTTAGAGAGTTCGAGCTGGTGGGTATTAGAGTGTGCAATTGTATGTATTGGATAAGATAAGGAGAAAAAATGGATTTGTGAATTTCATCTGTCTGATTATGTACAAGACATGATTTCACATGAAAAATAAACTATTTGTTAAGGTTGTGTTACATTTTCTTTCCTTTCATTTTAGTGTAATTAGTAGTTACTAAACGAATACACTAGTTGTGCATATATGAGTATAAAATATTGCCCTTACCATGCAATCCAAAGTCGTACACCACCACGAGGTATCTAGTTTAGAAAAATAAGCTCTACAATGTTAGCTAAGTTTGAAAGAAGGTGAAATTCATCATATGGATTGCCGAACCATGTCAGATGGTTGGGTGAAATTTCAAATTTTTTTTTCAGCCTTTCGGGAATCGTATTCCCTAATTTAGAAAAATTGCATTTTTTCAGGGATTGTTCTTGCATCGAAAATGAAACAGATCTAGAACCAAATTAGAGGGAGAAGTATACCTGATATAGATTTCACAAATGTAGCTCCCAAAGTGATAGTTCATGCCCAAACTAAATCCCAAAACAAGCATCCACTTAAGATGACACAACTTGGAATGAAGCCAATTCAGCTAGAGGTGTAAAGTGGGTCATGCTGGGTTGGCACGACACGACCCGTGGGCGGCCCGCACAAAAGGCGAGTTGTGTCGTGCTGGCCCGCGAGTCGTCATGGGCCGTGCCGTCCTCCTCGGTGGAAATTTTGGGGGTCGACCCGGCATGGGCCATGGCCCAGGCTCGTGCGGGCCCGTGCTGTACTGTGCCATGCTACGGGCCTGGGTTGGGCCGGGCTGGGCCATAGGGCGGGCCTTGGGCTTGGGCCAAACTGGGTTGCACTGTTTTTTTACTTTTTTTTTTGTTTTTTTTTTAAATTTTGATTTCTTTTCTAAGTAAATTTGTAAAACTAAAATATTTAACTTTCCTTTGAAATTTGGAAATTGGGAACTATTTAAAAATTTAAGAAATGAGAAATCTAAGTTATCTAACACATAAATGAAAAAAAAAAAAAAAAAACTTAACCAAATAGAAATAAGAATGATGGAATAACAAATTGGAGAAAAATGGGAATTTTATTTCATTTAAATTTCAATGGTACAAATTACAAATACAATGATTGGATCATTGGATACTTGGATGAATGAAATATGAAAATGGAATAAATTAATAAAATATAAAAATATTATATAGTTACAAATTGAAAATACAAAATTATATGTTAAAAAATTAAAAAATATATCAAATAAATTAAATAAAACTAAAAAAATTTGTAGTAATTTAAAAAAATAAAAAATTTTATACAAGTAGTCAAATTCATGAATCATGATTCATGACTTTCATCATCTACTTTGGGTGAAATATCCGGTGTAAGTATCATGCCCTCCTGTCTTGTAATCTATTTTCTGCATCTAGCAAATCTTTGAAGCAAATGCGCATCTCTATGCTCTCATCATTCATGCAGCTTCTTTTGTCATCTAGTACCCTAATACCTGCACTAAAACAAGACTTCGATGGAATTGTAGACACCAAAGGGGTTATTAGATCATGTGCCATGGCGGCCAGAACTGGATAATTTTTTGAATGTTCACTCCACCAAGCTAAAAATCAAAATTATTTGACCCTTCACCTAAATTAGAAAAATTTGCTTGTAAATAAAAATTATGTTCAGTAAATGAACTTGTTGTAGAAGTAGTAGATTTCCGCCTTCTACTTATTAAATAAAAAAGTTTCTCTTCTACTACTAGGCTCAAGGTTAGAAGTAAAAGATGTTGTACAAGTTGTAGGAATATTCCTACAACTTCTGATTCATACAAACTATACATTTCAAATAATAAATTATTAATTTTTTCTTTTTTATTTCTTATATCAATATTCATATTTTCACAATATGATTTAAGTAAAATATTTAAACCATTTTTCCTAATCTAAGGGTCTAATATTGTAGCTAAACAATAAAGGGGAGAAATATTCTCCAAATATTTTTTAAATTTATTTTCCATTATTTCAACAATACATTCAAATTGTGGATTATTTTCATACTTTGCAAAACAAGCACTAATTACCATTAATTGATAAGGTAAATTTCAACTAGTTGGATTATAAATTCCAGATAATTCATTAGTTGCATCATAAAAATGTTTTAAAAAATCTCTTATACAAATTGCCATTTCACAGTCTTCCTCAAATATCATACCATCAAGCATTTTTGAATTATAAAAATCAATAAGAATTTGTTTATGAGAAATACAACTTTCTAATATACCATAGGTAAAATTCCACCTATGCTTTACATTTAATATAAAATGTTTATATTTTAAACCATAATTTTGATATAAATATTTAAATTCTTGTTTTCTTGCCCTTGAACTTTTTATATATATAATACAATTTCTAATTTTTGAAATATGAGTAGAAATAATATTGAAGGCATCTTGAATACATAAATTTAAGATGTCACATGCACATCTAATATGAAATAATTTACCATTTAAGCATGGTCTTAATTGAAAATTTAAAATATTTATTGTAGAATCATTATTACTAGCATTATCAAAACTAATAGAAAATAATTTATTTTCTATTTCATAAGCATGCAAAGTATTTAAATTACTTATAGCAATAGCTGAGCTAGTATGTGTTCCATTCAAGTTTAGTAAAACTTAAAATTCTTTTATTCAAAAGTCAATTTTCATTGATGAAATGATCGATAACACAAATATAACTTATATTAAATTTGGATATCCAAACATCCGAAGTAATTGCAACTTTAGAATTAAGACTTGTTAACAAAGAAATTATATTTTGTTTATATGAATAAAAAAAATTTAAAGCATCCAACCTAATAGTATTCCTAGAAACATTTTTATATTGTGGGTTTACAGAAACACCTAACCATTTTTCAAGCTTTGGATCTTCAGCTAATATAAATGGTTGTTCTGCATGTAATATATACTTAGCAAGTTCTTGTCTCATATTTTTTTTGTGAATATTTAAAAGCACTAAATCTACTCCCCCTCCCAATTTGTGTGAGTTGTTTATCTTCCTTCATATTCTTCTTTCTCATGTGTGAGTAGATGTCTACTCAAATGACCCGTACCACCCTTGCTACAATAATTAAAATCCTTCCTACATTTTTGGCAAATGACCATTTCCCTTACCCTTCAATATCCTTTACTTTGAAAATTTTCCAAAATAGGCTACTCAACTTAGAGGTCCTCCTTTTTCCCCTAGTATTAGTACCGAGGGTGAAAGTTTCACTTCCATTGACATCAATCGCATTAGTGTTAACATTATCATGATGCGATTGAATATCATCAATGGTGAACATGTTGGGAAATCGGTTTTCAGAAGAGCCGACCACTTTTTTTTAATTCTAAAAAGATAAAAATTAATCTAATTCGACTTACCCAGATTGCCGGTTCAAAATCCCAACTTGATTTCAATGATTGAAGCCTTTCAATGTCCAAGCTTCCCAAATTGAGATACTTAAGCTGGTTGAGTGAGCCTTCTTCTTATTGAAAGTTGAAACTTCAATAAAATTGAGACTTAAGAATTGGAGAATGTAGAATCAGACAACCAGTTAATTAGAATTATTCAGATTGTAGAGAATTGAGAATGTATGAGTATGGGAAAGAGAGAGAGAGAGAGAGAGAGAGAGAGAAGAGATTAAGAGAATTATTGAATTGGTGTGATGAGAATGGTGGAGGATAGGTTATTTATAGGAATTGAACATAATTCAATTGCCCAAAATACCCAAAAAACTAGCTATTGGGAGGGGTATTTTGGTCATTATAAAGTTATTTATAACTTTGCCCAAAAAGCCCTCATAAACTAGTTGTTATATAGTTGTTGGGGGGGCATTTATGCTATTTTTTCAACCCCTCATAAGCAAAATACACAGATACCCATATGGTTGTTTATAGTTGTTTATACCAGTGTTGTGTTACTATGTATGATGTTTGAGTTTGTTAGTTTCTTTATGTATTGCATCCTTTTATGTGGAATTATTTTATCAATTATGAAACACATGAGACACTATATTATTGTTGTTTTATCTATTATTTCCTTTTTATTATGATGCATTGAATGAATTATTTTTCACTTGGAATTCTCATATAATTTTGAACAATTATCTTTAATTGAGAAGATGTCTACCAATGTTGAGGTTACCCAACCTGAGCATGATAGGGGGAAAAACAAATGCAAATGGCTTAATGAAGAAGACAAGGCATTGATTGAAAGTTTGCATGAATTGAGTACTGATCCCATGTGGAAATGTGATAGTGGTTTTAAAAATGGGTATATGATAAACTTGCAAGATATGATTCGTTCAAGGATTCCTAATTGCAATTTACAAGAAAATCCTCATATTGATTCTAGGCTCAAATGGCTTAAGCAGAAATACTTTGCAATTGCTCAAATGTTAAAGGAAAGTGGTTGTAAGTGGGATGATATAAGGAAGATGATTCAATGTGAGAAAGATTCGTACGAGCGTTGGTGCATGGTAAGCTGCCCATCCATTTATTGTCTTTTATAATTGCCCTTGACGTGCTTTGTTTGTTCTTTTATGTATTTATCTTTTGATATAGATTGTATTGTTTAAAATGTTAGTTGCACAAAGATGTGGGTGGCTTGTACGGTGTGGAATTTAAACCGTTTTGGAACTTGGAGAGATTTATGGCAAAGATAGGGCAACCGGCCAATCAGTTGAAATATTTGAAGAAGCTGTGCATCATATGGAAGTAGGTGACATAGAGAACTGTGAAACACATATTAACAGCGATGATGATTATTTGGGTGATGAAGGCCAAATAAATTCCTCAACCCAGCATTTCAACCTCTACAAGCACGAGTAGTTCAAAGAAGAAGAAGAAGCAAACTAAAGAAAATGAGGCAATGAAACAAAAAGTAATGCAAACACATATCAATTTGGAGGCACAATTTTCATCTATTGCGGACAAATTTGGATCATTGATAGAAGATATTGGTATCCATATTAGGGCCATAGCTTCTGCAATGGTTCATGAGGATGAGTGTGAGCAACAAGTAGATAATAGGAGCAATAACATTGTGGGCGAATTGATGAAGATTGAGGGATTAACTAGTGGTGACGTATTTAGAGCGGCTAATATTCTGTCTACTAAACCGAAGCTGAATGTGTTTTCACAGCTACCACAAGTAATGAAGAGACAATATGTGTTAGAGCTTCTCTATCCTAGCTATGGTGGATCTAACCACTAGGAAATGTGCATAAGCTATGCATATTATCATTTAGTTCGATATATGGCGGACTGTTTTTGATAGATGATGGACTTGGACCTGGACTTGATTTTATTGTTTTTATTTTTTTTTTTTTTATTTTTTTGCTTTTTATTGGACTTGGATTAGGCTAAATGGACTTGGACTTAGTGGACTTTTTTGTGTTTTTATTGGACTTGCTTTTTATATTTATGTGTTTGTATATTATAGGCCATGGACTTAGAGATTAATGCCCCAAAGTTGAAGAAAATCAAAGAACTTTGCCTTTGCCTTTTTTTTTTTTTTTTGCACAGTGGCCATTCTCAAACTCAAAGTCACATTCTCATCCTCGCCAGCCCAAGATTTTACCATTATGCCTAGTAATGGCTTCTATATTTGATGCACTAATGCATTATTCAAATTCTTAAGCCCTAGGCAAGAGATATATGTTTTTTCTTTTAGTACTAATAAGTTGAAAATGGTTATCGATATGCATCCATGCAGGTTCACTACTTCTGACCTTTAGATAGCCATTCTGTTAAAGGATTTGATAAAATATGGTGCAAAATCATCAATAAATTTGGAGGAAGGATTAGTGCTACTACAGTTCTAGTGATGTTTGAAAGGTAACACATTCAATCTGAACACATTACTCCTATGATAGGTTGATTCCAATTGATGCTTGCATTATGTTTGAAATCAGAACTTTGGAGGTTCCTAAAAGCTATAATGGGAAAGTATTATGTTTTTAGGTTCCCTTCTTGACTTTGAGTAATGTTCTAGAGCATCTAGATTGCTATAGAATGATGTTTGTGGAACAAATTCTTTAACTCTTGTAGAACCCCTTGCAACCCCTTGCCATTCTTGGTGTTGGTTTTGCCATCAAACCTCAATCTCATTTCCTGAATTAATTTTTCAGTGCACCACCACTCCATTAACGGGTGGAGAGAGGATTAAGAAAAAGAAAATGATCATTCTTGGTGGGTGTGTACATCAGATATGTGATTTGAAGATTTTCCACAGCATTTAAGGCCTAAGCTCTTTTTAAATTCAATAAATGCTCAACTTAGGCCTATCACCCCCAAGTTGCACTCCTACTTCTTGGTTTTGATATTTTGCCGATGGATAACTAACATAGCATAAGGTAGTAAATATGCTGAAATTAGGACCACCCTTCATAGAATCTGCATAAGTCACTCCCTCTTCCTCCAAATTCTACTCACCTTTGAGCTCTTACCCTGTTTCTCTTTACAATATGGTATACTCATATACCTCCAAATATTGGGCTGATAACCATGAAAATACAGGTCGGATGGCAGTCACTTTGTGCAATAAAATGCCAAAGGTTAGGTATGTATCCAACCCATCCTTTCCCCAAGACGCTAGATGCCTAGGACTAATGTTGGGTAATGTCCCTTACACCTTCGTAACATTTTATTAATCCTTAATATTGAAAACTGTTATCTCCTTGCCTTGTAGAAAATGTTGGTTTGCCCAGTGTCCACGACATCGTGTCAAATTTCTACTAAATCTCCCTTTGCATGGAAAAAGGTCCCTTGATTTATTTTTCCTTTGCCTTCTGCAAAAGCCTACGAAGGACATAGATGACAATGGTGAAGAGGATATCATTTTTCATTGAATTGTATTGGTTCCTTGAATGCATGATCATGAATAGCATTATTTGGCTTGAAATACTGTTCTGGTATACTAATCTTAGCTTTATGAGTTGCACGAACAATTATTGCTGGTCTAGTTTCTAATTACCCATCAACAGATAAGTTGAGTACTGATCTATTTTATACTACTTTTGGAACCTGGAACTTTTGCCCTGCTCTGTCTCAGAAGAATTTGACAAGGAAAATTCCTTTGGAGCTGACAAAGTTTACAGGTTTGGTTGAGCTGTAAGCTTCTAAATACATGGTCACTTTTTCTCATTTAGTGTCGGTTTTCCTTGCGACATCAGTAACCCATTCATCTTTTGATTATAGGTGGCTTGATGGAAACTCACTCACTGGCTCAATACCTGATTTCAGTGGATGCGAGAACTTGAAAATCATGTAAAAATCAATGACTTTTCCATTTAGTCACTTAATTTTCCAAAATTTTCATTTTACACATACATCTTTCTCAGTTGTAGTCATCTTGAGAACAACCAGTTGACTGGTGAGCTGACTTCATCTCTCTTTCACCTGCCAAATTTGAGGGAACTGTAAGTATTGTTACCTCATGATTGACAAATATTTTGAGGGACTTAATTGACTTTTTCATCTTATTTTCTAATCTTCTGGTTGCAGGTATGTTCAGAATAATACAAATTTGATTTTTAAGTGGGTGTAAGTCTGTATTAATCCTTTGGACTCATGCAACCAGGCTCTAATTCAGATATCATTTATTGCATACACTAGCTTATCTGTTATTTATTTGCATAATGTGGTTGTCTAACTTTTTTCTTAGAAAACTTGTATCAAATATTTTACTTTTATTCAAAAATGAATAATAATTGGTCTACATATGTTTGCTTCTTTAGTAGGAAGGTTTAGGTTGAGTCCCTAGGATTATTTTGTATCCCTCAATATCTTTGTTATTCAGATGCTTAAAATAGGTTATGTATCATTGTCACATACTTCAATTTTGAGTTGAAACTCTAGTCCATGGTATCCATGCCACATTCTTTAGATATTTATATGTTGTGAATATTTACATTTTCTGTCAATTATACTTGTATTGCTGGATTTCTATGTTGGACCTATAGCTTACACTATAGGAAGGGCAAATGGAGAGGAAGTTACTCACATGCAACCATGCTAGATCTCTGCATTGGTTATTGTCTTTTTAGTAAGAAGTCTGTTTTTGCATTGCATGGAAACATAACAATTTGGTTATGGATTATGCAACAATTCTAGATCTCTTAAGTTGCTTATTAATCTCATTGTAAGGCATCTATTATCTCTTTATAGTCCATTTCATAGAGAAAATCTCACAATTTGTATATCCTTCTAGTTTAAACTTAGACACTTCTCCTCCATACAGTGATCAGAATCTGGAAGGGGAGGCTTTCTCCTGAAGATCACTGTGGAAGAATTTTCTTTTTTCTATGTTGAGCTGGAATAACAACCATACCTGAAGATCTCTGTGGAGGAAAATTTTTCATGTTGAGCTGGAATAACAACCAAGACAGTTTCGCTGCAAGTTAACCAATTTACGAATTGTGGTTCAACACTTTGACACTAGAACAATGTGATATCTGAATTTAACAAGATCCTGCCCAACTTGGGTGTTTTTGTGCAAATAAGTATCTAAACTTTAACTGCAACACTTGGGGTGAGATTAACATAAATAGATAAACTGAAACAAAAATGGCATTTCGTAGTGGTCCTGTGGAACATGCATAGTCGCATGCTAATAGCTACTTAGATCTCAGATTTTCATACCACTTGTAAGCGGTGGTTGTTCTTATCCAAAATAAATGCATTCTGATGGTCTCTATCATTGATCTCATCTTTTAATTTAGGTGTTCATGCTGCAGCCTGTGCTAAAAATACGTTTTCATGCTGACTTGAAGCTTTGATATTTCATTATCATCATCCAAGCCTATCCCAATTATATGGGCTCGGTTAGGGGTGGCAAATGGGTGGATTGGGTTGGGTTGGGTAAGGGCTGAATACCAACCCACCCATATTGACCCACCAAACCACCATGATCCATCATCAATCCTTGTTAAATGGTCATAACCCACCTTGACCCACTCATATTGACCCACTTGACATCCATATTGACCCTTAACCACCCTCACCCATACTAATCCATCCACCATCACTTATAAATACAAAAATGAGTTGGGATGGCCCTATACCCAAAATAATAAATCTTGAGAGAATAATCTCTCTCAAGACTGCCATGTGACAAAAATTAGTTAGGTCAACCCGTATATACGAGAATGCAAAAATTATAGATAAATGCAGAAAATGCAAAAAAAAAAATCAAAAAATGTAGAAAAATACAAAGAATATGAAAAAAATAAAAAATTACAGAAAATTCAGAACTTTTGCAAAAAAATCAGAAAATATGCAAAAAATACCAGAAGACTATAGGAAATGCATGAAAAACACCAAAAAAAATTTAGAAAATGTAGAAAAATACCAAAAAATTGTAAAAAAATGTAGAAAATACCAAAAAATACAGAAAATGTAGAAAATAACAAAAAATTGCAGAGAATGCAAGAAAATGTAAAACGTTTATAAAAGTGCTTGTGTAAAAGTAATTTTGTAAAAGTGCTTTTGTAAAAGTACTTTTATAAAAGTGATTTTATGCTTGCATAAGTGTTTTCGTAAAAGTACTTTCATAAAAGTGTTTTTGGAAAAGTGCTTTCATAAAGTGCTTTCGTGTAAAAATGCTTTTGTAAAAGTATTTTCGTAAAAGTGCTTTCGTGTAAAAGTACTTTTTGTAAAAGTGCTTTCGTAAAAGTCCTTTTCATTAATTTTCTTTGTGAAAGTGCTTTTGTATAAAATTGCATGTGAACATGAAAGTTAATAAAATCTATTTTATTTCACTTTTTATCTCAAAATGAAATGTTGCATGGTGGTTTGGAAATTTAATGAGATGTGGCCACAATAGGAGGCATAAGTTCAAATCATTGCAACTTTTAATTTTTAAAGTTTGGCAAGTATAGATAGAGTTGACTTTGACCCAACCCTTCTTGACCCGTGCGACCCAACTCATCCTGACCCTAATGGGTTACTCGACCCATATTGACCCAACAATAGATTGGGTGGGTTTGGGTGGTTCCAAGGTGTGTGAGTTGGGTGGGTCAAATGGGTTAGTGTCAAGATTGCCAGCCCTAGCTGCAACGTAGTCGGTGATCAAACACTTGGTGCTAGTTCAGTTACAACATACAAACAGCTAACATACACCATTCACATAGACATATTCGTAGTTGAGGGTGGGCCTTATTTTGATCAACCATTTCTGATCATTGTGGGTCTAAGATTCCAGAGTTACAACAAGTTTGGTCCAATCTAAATTCCCACAAGCATTTTAGAGATGAATACATATGAAGATGTGTAGCTACTAGATGTCCAAATCTGAGGGGTGTCAATTGGATTGGATTTGGTCCAATCCGATTCAGTCTAACATGAGTCTATTATAAATGGATAATGTCCAATCCAAATTTATTTTAAATAATTTTGGACTGATTCGATTTAATATCTGGGTCATCTAATCTGTTCAAATTTATTTTAGTTTAGATTGATTTTAAATCAAACCTGTGGTCCATTGACACCTATTGTCTCATCTTCTATTAATGGATTAGATATTGGCTCAATCCAATCCAATACAATATAAATTCATTACGGATGGACCAGATCGAATCCAATCCAATAAACACTTTGGACCCTTAAGTCTAGATTAGTCCCATTCATTATGCCTTGTTGGTCTGTTCAATCTGTCCAAATATTATTTAATTTCTTAAAGTTAGATACCAAACTTGCACCCCTACCTAGGAGATCGGATCTGCTGCTCGCAAGGCTGCATACTATGTAACTAATCATGGGTACAACACCATTTTGAAAAAGGGTGGCTAATGTACCTTTAGAGTTTCAGCCAAGGGAGAGAACTCAGTCCCCAAACAAAACTAAACTCAATTCATACTGAGGAAAGTCAACAAACAGAATACCCCTGCATTAGAAAATGATCCAACAACAGGGTACAAAACTACATGACATCCATACTTTTCAACTAGTACAATGTAAAAGAATATAAATAGCTTAGCCCCACAACTAATTCAGACCTCCCTACCCCTCCTCCATAAAGTGAGTCAGCTAGGATCAGCTAGGATATTTGCTAATCTAGAGATTTACCTAAATGATTTGTTGGAACTTTGTTCTTTGTATTTCTGGGTGTTGAGGGCTTCAAAATTATGAGACATATACTTGGTTTCACTGGACTACCTATCAAAGTGAATAATATTTCTATAGAGGGAATAGTATGTTAATTAAAAATATTGCAAAGGAGATTCTTAAGATTTGCTTGCATCCTTTGATTAGGATGATAGTTTTTGGACCCTTCATGGTAAAGGTAATTTTAATGTCAAGTCAGTGAAATTTGGTGTATTTAGAACTGAATTGTATTTAGAACTTAGAACTCAAAACTGGGTTTTGTGCTTTTAGGGCTTTAAAGGCACAAGTATTTAAACTTTTTTCAAGCATTGCTATATTGATGGAGGACCAGTTCAACAACCGGCGACAGTTCACGCCTCTCACGCCTAGAGAGTCCATACGTGATCCAACAAGCCTAGGATAATGTCGACAGCTCATGTATCCAACCTGCATTGGATGATGGTGGCTATCGGGCGGTGGACGTCAAGTCCAGTTCCTAGTTGCTTTAGTTGTTTTACTTTACTAGTTATTCTACAAGTCTACCGGATGTATTATAAATAACCCTATTCTGAGTTAATAGAAGACACACAAGAATTTCTTTACTCTCTTCTCTCTCTTCTAAGACTCTACGCCTAGTTCCTTTCATGAGACTTCAAGTCCAAAGCCGATTCGATCGTCCGGGTTCTTGTATAGTTAGCCTGGTCGAGTGCGTCACACTATGCCAGGTGGTATCAGAGCGGGAGTTTGTCCAATCAGATGGCCAATCAAGACGGTAGCAGTCGCAACCAACCCCGTGATGGAGATGAGGGGTTACAAGCTGTTTGGAGAGCAATCGAAGAGCAGCGTATAGCCACTCGTAACATTGAGCAACAGTTGGCAGAGATCGTTTAACAACTACGGACTTTGTTACGAGAGGATGTTCGAAGGAATAAGGATCATGCATTGCACCAAGCCGGAGGAGATGACCACGATAGACCAATCATCGATCCTATACCTAGGAACCCTATTATTGATGATGATAGCGACAATGAGCTAGAGTTCGGCGTTGCTCCAGTTATTCCCAATGATGGCAGAAATGGTAGGAATTGGCAAAATCTTGGTAATTTTAATCACCATTGGAACAATGATGAATTTAAACTCAAGGTGGATATTACAACTTTTAGTGTCGATCTGGACATAGAGGGCCTTCTAGATTGGATCACTGAGGTTGACCCTTTCTTCGAGTACATGGAGATCCCAGAAGAAAGAAGGGTGAAATTAGTAGCGTTTTGACTGAAGGGAGGAGCATCTGTCTAGTGGGAATGAATGAGGGAGACTCATATCAGAGAAGGAAGAGGTCCAGTTCGAAAATGGAGGCGTATGAAGCAATTAATAAGAGGTAGGTTTTTACCTCCTGATTATGAGCAGTATATGTTTGAGTCATATCAACGGTGTGCGCAGGAAACAAGAAGCGTGAACGAGTACACCTCAGAATTTCTGGAATTGGCTGGACGGAACTAGTTATCAAAAAGTGGCAATCAACAGGCAGCCCGTTATCTGAGTGGTTTGAGACCCGCTATCTGAGACAAGATTGGCGTCCAGATGGTTTTGAGCGTGCAAGAAGCAAGGAACTTATCCATGAAGGCTGAGTTAATGTTCCAAGAGAGGACCTAAGCCGATAGTAACTATCGACGGTATAGTGGGAGCGACAACAGGCCAGCAATAGTCAACAAGGGCAAGCCAACCCAAGGAGCACAAACCTTCCACCCGCCGAATGTATCTAACACCAGTAAGGCCACCACGGGAGGAAACACTCGAGGTAATACTACAAACCCTCCTAAAGCCGTTAATCCCTGTGCAAAACCCGCTCCTTTTAAGTGCTTCAAGTGCAATGAAGTGGGGCATAGGTCTAGTGACTGTCCCAGAAGAAAGGCAGTTAACATGGTGGAGAGGGATGAGGAAGAAGTGTATGACGATGAAGTATATTGTGGACCCGATGGGAAGGATGAAGAAGGTACCTATGAGCATGAAGAATACACGTGTGTAGTGAGGAAGCTAATGCTATCTCAGAGAAGCAAAGATACCACACAACGACACCGGCTGTTTCGCACCAGGTGTACTGTACAAGGTAAGCTATTTGAATTAATTATTAATAGCGGCAGTTAGGAAAATATTATCTGCAGGGATGTGGTACAAAAACTGCAACTACTTCTTGAGAGACACCCGAACCCTTACACGATTGGGTGGATCAAGGAAGTCGGGGGCATACGTGTGGAGGAACGCTGCAAGGTTCCATTCTCTATTGGTAAGTACACTGATGAGGTTTATTATGATATTGTGGATATGAATGCTTGCCATATTTTGCTTGGTAGGCCTTGGCAGTTTGATGCAGATGCTAAGCACTTGGGTAGAAAGAACACCTACCAGCTCGAGAAAGAGGGTGTGCGCTATACACTATTACCCATGGCAGAAAAGAACCAACCCAAGGCTTCAAAGGCAGAAAAAAGAAATTTTCTTACCATAGCCCATCGTCACTCTGAGTTTGTAAGAGAATGTAAGGATACCCATGAGGTCCACTTGCTGGTGGTAAAGGGAGAAAGCGTGAGTGAATTACTGGGGGAGAACAAAATCCCAGTGGAAGTGTAGGGATTGCTCGGCGAGTTTCATGACGTAGTTCCTAACGAGTTACCTAATGAGCTCCCACCTATGTGAGATATCCAACATCACATTGATTTTGTTCTTGGTGCTAGCCTACCTAATCTGCCACACTATAGGATGAGCCCTAAAGAGAACAAGATTTTGCGGGAGAAGGTAGAAGAATTGTTAAGAAAGGGTCATATCTAGGTCAGCATGAGTCCATGTGCAGTACCAGCATTATTAACACCTAAGAAAGATGGGAGTTGGAGAATGTGTGTCGACAACAGAGCAATCAACAAAATCACTATTGGCTATAAGTTTCTCATTCCTAGGCTGGATGACATGCTCGATCAACTTGATGGGGCTGTGATCTTTTCCAAAATCGATCTCAGGAGTGGTTACCATCATATCAGAATCCATCTCGGAGATGAATGGAAGATAGCTTTCAAGACTAGAGATGGATTGTTCGAATGGTTAGTCATGCCTTTTGGACTAACTAATGCACCCAACACCTTCATGAGACTGATGAATCAGGTACTACACCCTTTCATTGGTAAATTTGTTGTGGTATATTTTGATGATATCTTGATTTATAGCAAATCTGTCGATGAGCACATAGGACATATCCGAGAGGTATTGAGTGCATTAAGGGAGAACAAACTATATGATAATCTAAAGAATTGTACTTTTATGAGCGATAGTTTGTTGTTCTTGGGTTTCGTAATAAGCAAGGACGGAATTAAGGTGGACGAGGAGAAAGTGCGAGCCATTAGGGAGTGCGCAACCCCAATGAGCATCACAGACGTAAGGCATTTTCATGGGTTAGCAACTTTCTATAGGCGGTTTATCAAACACTTCAGTAGCATTTCCACTGAGTGTTTGAAAAAGGGTAAGTTTCAATGGGGAGAAGAACAAGAGCAAAGTTTTGCTCTCATCAAAGAGAAGTTGTGCACTGGTCCTGTCTTAGCACTGCCAAGCTTTGACAAATTATTTGAGGTTGAGTGTGATGCTAGTGGAGTCGGCATAGGGGTCGTGTTATCACAAGAAAAAAGACCAGTTGCCTTCTTCAATGAAAAGCTATGCAAAGCCAGGAAGAAATGGTCCACTTATGATAAAGAATTTTATGCTGTCGTAAGAGCATTAAAGACCTAGGAATACTATTTGATTGCTAAAGAATTTTTCCTCCACACCGACCATCAAGCTCTTAAGTATTTAAGTAAGCAAAAATAGTTGAGGAGTGATCTACATGCAAGGTGGTCTGCTTTTATTGATAAATTCTCATACAAAATTATGTATAAGGCTGGGCAACAGAACACAGTGGCCGATGCTTTGAGCAAGCGTGTGGCCCTCATCAAGACTCTTAGTATCAAAATTGTGGGCTTTGACTGTTTGAAAGATCTGTATGCCCAAGATAAAGATTTCAAACAGGTTTGGGAAGAAAGCATGAATCAACAACCAGCGGGTGATTTCTACGTACATGATGGATTTCTTATGAAGGGGACCAACTGTGCATTCCTTGCATCTCTCTCCGCGAGAAAATTATCAGGGATTTGCATGGAGGCGGTCTAGCAGGACACCTCGGGAGGGACAAGACAATTGAGGCTGTAAAGGGACATTACTACTGGCCTAAATTGAGAAGAGATGTGACCATTATCGTGAGTAGGTGCTACATATGTCAGACGGCTAAGGGTCAAACCCAGAATATTGCCTCTACATGCCTTTACCTGTTCCTACTGCGATTTGGGAAGACTTGTCTATGGATTTTGTGCTAGGCTTACCGAAGACTCCAAGAAACATGGACTCCGTCTTTGTGGTGGTTGACTGGTTCTCCAAGATGGCACATTTCCTCCCATGCAAGAAGACCGCAGATGCAACAACGACAACCACACTATTTTTCAGAGAAATTGTCCGTTTACATGGGGTACCTAAGACCATCACATTGGACCGAGATACGAGGTTCCTAAGTCACTTCTGGATGATCTTGTGGAGACTATTTGATACATCCTTGAATTTCAGTAGTACAGCTCATCCGCAGACTGGTGGACAGACAGAAGAGGTAAATCGAACTCTGAGTAACCTGATCCGGAGCATTTGCAGAGAAAGGCCAAAGCAGTGAGACTTTGCCATAGAGCAAGCAGAGTTTGCCTACAACAACGCAGTTCATAGCTCTACAGGTAGATCCCCATTTTCTATTGTGTATATGAAAGTACCTAACCATGCGTTGGACTTGGTGAAGCTGCCCAGGGTACCAGGCCTTAGCACTTCAGCAGAGTAGTTAGCCAGATAGATCCAGTCAGTACAGGAAGAAGTACAACAGAAATTTCAGAGGACCAATGCAAAGTATAAGCTTGCAGCTGACAAGCATCACAGGTACCGAGTGTTTGACGTCAGTGATGAAGTCATGGTATTCTTAAGGAAGGAACGCATACCCATTGGGAAGCATAGAAAGTTACAACCTCATTAATACGGCCCATACAGGATCCTTAAGAAGATCAATGACAATGCTTACATAGTGGACTTACCAGATCACATGGGTATTTCCAAAACCTTTAATATCTTTGATCTTCATCGTTATTTACCAGACACAACACTTGCATATCCCGATCATGACTCGGGGTCGAGTTCTTTCCAAGTGGGGGAGAATGATGGAGGACCAGCTCAACAACCAACGACAGTTCATGCCTCTCATGCCTAGAGAGTCCTTACGTGATCCAACAAGCCCAGGATAATGTCGACAACTTATGTATCCAGCCTGCATTGGATGATGGTGCCTATCAGACGGTGGATATCAAGTCTAGTTCCTAGTTGTTTTGCTTTCCTAGTTATTCTACAAGTCTACCGGATGTATTATAAATAACCCTGTTCTGAGTTAATAGAAGACACACAAGAATTTTTTTATTCTCTTCTCTCTCTTCTAAGGCTCTACGCCTAGTTCCTTTCGTGAGGCTTCAAGTCCGAAGCCGATTCGATCGTCCGGGTGCTTGTATAGTTAGCCCGGTCGAATGCATCACGCTGCATCATATATTAGACAGATTTAGGTCAGACCTAGAATGTTTAGAATGCATCGGTATTTAGAGATATTAAGATATCTACTCCTAGGTTCCTTTAAATGATTTCATTTCTGATACTACAAATTTTTATCCTACCCTTGATGTTATTTACTTATATTGATTGTTGTGAATTTATAGGATTAATTATACTCATAAGGAATTTTGTGTGGGCTTTGTGACATCTAGATTGCTTTGGAAAATGATGTAAATAACAACTTCATTATTTAATTTATTTATTCTTTTGGCTATCTTTTCTAATATTGGAATGGTATGGATTGTGCTATGGAAATGCTTTATATGATATTGAAGTGCTATGGATATGCTAACGGGCATAGTGAGGAGTTTTAGGGATTACATGAATCCACCACATAGATGCATGCGTGTTTGTGTTTTTCTTTCTAATTCTAATGTTAATAATCTTTATATGGCCATGAAGAATATGCTAATCCATGTGGGTTAGTTCTAATGTTTATAAGATTAATTGATATTGGAGTGCCATAGGTTATTTATTATTTTTTTTAATTTTTATGTTTATATTCTTTATATGATATCATATTGCCATGAGATGTGCGAACCAACATAGTGGTGAGCTTTAGAGAACTTTATATCACAATAATATACAAAGGAACAATTAATGCATTGCAGAGCCATAGAATATGCAAATAATAATTTCTTGAGTTTCTATTTCTCACAGGGAGTCTTCAATCACCAGACAGTGACTTGCCTCCATTCCCATTCTCTTTGCTGCCTCTAGAAATCTAGGAGGAAAAACAGAAAATAATTTAAAGAATACAATACAATAACTAAAAAGTTAAAATATCTTCTGGGCTTTTAGAAGCCCGATAGACCAAAAATGGTCTCTCTTTTTTTGTTTGGCTACTGAAGGCCTAATGGACCAAAATGGTTTTCTTATCCTCTTCTGCGATTATCCATGATTTCTGATCTCTCGTGATGAAGCTTCTGCAGAATCAAATGCTGCACAATCCCTGTAAAATCATTAATGCTGCACAATCCCTCTATTACTATTTTATTGATATTCATTAATTGTTTTAGCTTGATCTCTTGCAAAAGAATCCATTAATTCTGTTTTACAGAGTTCCTAATTCTAATTGGTCCTGAGAATAGTACTAGAGTTCTGCCATTACCATCCCTAAACATCCCACCTACTCCAGGAGGGTCTGGATTACTGATGTTTCTTCCATAAAAGTTGAGTTTTATGCAGTTCTACCTGGTGATTGCCGCTGCATTAACTCAGGCAGAATTTTAGAAGAGATGCTTGCCATGCTATGCTAAAGCATCTTTTGGACCTTTGTAGTGGAGAGTTCCATTGTTTGTTTTGGAATCTTATTTATTTTTGATTCACAGGTAAAATATGATTTTATCAATATAGTAAGTACTTCCCAATGCCCCTTCCCACAACCACTACTACTTATGGTTGTTGTTCTAATAGCTCATACCTATACATTCTATTCTTTTATGGTTGAAAAAAATTCTTTACTGTTTTTGCAACCCCTGTATAAAGAGAACTTGTGCTAGAGGAAAAACCAGTATACTCAATATACATCCAACCCCAAAACCAAAAAGAAACTGTAAGGTAAATTAATTCATTAATATCCAAAAACCAAATACAATAGAACCCCTGTATAAAGAGAACCTATGCTAGAGGAAAACCAGTAAACTCAAATACATCCAACCCCAAAACCAAAAAGAAACTACAAGTTCCTTACAAAGAGAAAATCTTGATAAAAAAAAGAAAGAAATTGCCATAACCTGCCACGTGTTTGATGTTTAGAGGATCAGGACTGTCCAATGAGTCAAATTGACATAAGAAATTGCCATGTCAAAAACCAATATGATCTGATGAATTTTTGCTTTAAATTTTGGACCATTTCTCAAACTTTAATAGACTTCCTTTTTCACCATTTACTTGGATTCAATGAAATACACAGGTATTAATCTGCATGAGTTGATTTTAGTAGGAATCTCATATGCGGGATGGTTCTACTGTAGGTGTTGATCCTTTGGATGCAATATTTGGAAGTTATGGGCAAGTTTTGACCCCTAAAAAGTAATCCAAAAGAAAAACAATGTAATTGCATCTTCAACTTTTCAAAATTCTAAAAGCTTTCTAAATAAGACTCTTTAAACTACTGTATTAAGATGATAAACCACTTTTCCAAGACACTAATAAATTAATAGAGAAGCTTTCAAAAGAAAATTGACTAAAATCCTGATCACCTTAAAATTACACAGTTGCCACTGGTACGCAAATCTATGGAAATCTGATTTATTCTTCTATGGTGTCTTTCCGTTTTCTCATGCTTGCATCAATATTAAGCCTTTTTACATGGCTTACGTTGTCAGTGTTTACATTGTGATCCTTAAATCATTTCTCACAACCTCAACCCATGACCCATGCCCCTTTTGATGGGATTGAGTCCTCTGGGCTTATCCTGGAATTGTCTTGTTTTGTTGTAGTGGGATGGCTTTTATGTGTTTTTCTTAGTTTTGAAGTAGTTTGGATTTTTTTGTCAGTTTCCTAGTTGAAATTGGAGTCTATGAAGGGTTATCTGAGACCTTATGCTGAGTTTATGAATAGAATTGGTGCATATTAAGGTCCAAGTTCTTTTTTTTCCCTTTGATTGCTGAGGTTTTAGGAATTCTAAACAGATAAGCAAATACTAGTTTTTAGAAAATTAATAATTGTTATTATTATCTGTTACTGACATAAGTACTTCATCCAACCCTTGCTGAGGTTACTGGTAAGGTATATGTACTTCATGAGGACAGTATATCTGTTACTGGCATGTATCATTAGATTAGCAGAAGCCCAGTATATGGTAGTCATCATCCAACCCTTATCCCAACTATATGGGCTGGGTTAATGAAACCTGTTGGTTCTTGTACTTGTGTTGGATATACTGAAAATCTATATCTGTTGCTTCATTCTGTTGGATATACTGAAAAGAGTAGAGAATACTAAAACTAGATTGAAAATCTAGATCTGTTGGATATACTGAAAATCTAGATATGTTGAACAAGTATATAGGAAAAGCAAAGAGAAGTAGCAGTGCAGGTGGGGTCCCTGTGCTGAAATTTGTAGGGGAAATCAATAGCTCTGTTCAAATGCTGTTTGGGTTGTTATTTTTAACACTCTGAAAGGAAATCCATGGCCCACACAGGAAACAAAATCAATGATCTCTGTGGTTAATGGCATTGGAGGTGATGATTCCAACATTGGTTGGGTCCCCTCTCTTTTCCTTTTTTTTCCCTTGTAGAGTAAGCTGGGGTTACAATACCTCAGCCCACTTCAGTGTAGGGGAAATCAGTGTTTGGAATCCTTGTAGAGTAAGCTGGGGTTTCCATTTTGATTTTTGACAGTAAGCTTCAAATGATCAGGATTTAACCTCTAATGAGGCTAGATTTTCCCTACAACATAGCAGTCTAATGGCGCATTAATGGAATTCCAATCTGTTGGCCATTTCCGGATTTGATTGCCAAATATCAGAATTGTGTCCAACCACAATGCTGGTGGGTTGAGTAGGGTGTCTATCTGTAGGTTCAGTGAAGATGTAGGTGGTTTCATAGCTGACCCATCAAACCCTGTTGCCCTTACTACTGTGATGTGCAATTCAAAAAAAAAAAAAACAATACAGGATTAGGAACCCTTGTGAACACCTACATACATATCCAGGGGGTTCAATAATGTATTATTTTGGGACCCATTAGGTTGAGAGCTCGAGGGAAAAAAAGCATTTTATTGAGACCCACGTAGAAATTTCAGGGTTGACTGATTAAGGAAAGGTAAGCTTGAAACACAATTCTGATTGATGACCCATATCGTGTTCATATCAATCAATCATAAGGGGAGCATTATTTGAACTGCTTACACTGCCATAATCTTCAGTAGGTTTTCCAAGAACCAGCAGGCTTTCCTCTAAATGGTTCTCTGAAAAAGTGAGTGAAATTGGAACTTGATCTGCTGGCTCACCACAGCCACCATGCCATTGAAGTACACTTGCCTGCATACATAGAAACCAAATATTTAACTTCACCAGGTAAATATCATATCAAATTGAAGAAGCAAAACTAAAGGCTGAAATCAATTATAAATTCACAATGCTTCAATACAACCATAACCACTCAAAAAATAGATCAAACTACAGGCTGAAATTAAAAAATAGATTAGATTAAGATCCATAACAAACAAACTTGTAACAGATCTGATCTTTGATGCATGGACACAACTCCACTGGCTAAGGCTGGTTCTTCCTTTCAGCACTCCCAAGAGATTGCCACCATAGAACCCAAGATCTTTAAATGCCAACACAAAATGACCTAACATTAATATATTAGTAGTACACTCATGCACCATTAACCCATACCAGCTGAAAATAGATTTACTGATGATCTCTTCATAGTACAGCTCACTGAAGGGACAACTGTAGGGTTACTTGGTGAACAAATTGATACCACATTCTAAATAATAAAGCTGGTTGAGGAGCAGGAATATTCATTCATATGAGAGCAGAGATGATGCAGTACTAATTCATTTTTTCCACTAAAGAAGGATCAAGAAAAAGAGATAGGCATACTTAAGTTAGGATAATAATAGGCTACCCACCACAGAACTTTCCTAAATCCTAAAGCTAGCCTTTGAATGAGTTCCTAAATCTCAAAGCTTCTTCTATTAGTTGCCACCTTAACAAAACCTTCGCATAACTAGATAATAATGTTGCCCCTGTGTTGTGTTCAGCTCCCTTGTGCATGTATCCACTCTGTAGATTTTATTCCAGAATTGGAGTTTCTAACCCAAGAAGTGACTAGCAATGTTAGTCATAAAACCATAATTCATTGATCTCAAACCACATTGCTACAAAATACAGTTGGGTGAAATATCGATCATGAAATTCTTCCTCAAGGGCAGAAATATAAAATTCTTCTTTGATTATTAAAACATGGAAAATACTTTCTACAGAACTGTACTGTCAAACTGTTAACACTTTTTTAATGTTTTCCTTCTCTCTCTCTCTCTCTCTCTCTCTCTCTCTCTCCCAGGGTAGTAAACCAAGTTCTTTGATAATTGGCTAAACTCAACTTAAAACATTTTAAATGATTCATCAAGAAGAAAATAATATAAATAGGGCTTGACTAAGATGAATAGTTCTGGTTTGAATCAGATCTGAAACTGTATATGGCTTGACTAAGATGAATAGTTCCTTAATGGGAGTTCGGATCTGCTCCTCACACGAACTTGCAGCAGATAGTCCTACCTTAACTGTAACTAAAAGTGTTTTCAGTGTGTGGTTCAATAGATCACTGAAAATGTTATTTTCAAAATAACTTGAATTATTATTTTGCCTTTCATATTTTGTGTATGATTTTTTTTTTAACTTAACTGTATAATTGTATATTGGGAAGCAATAACTTTTTACTCGATTGTTGGATTTGCTTGAGTTGAGGGTCTGGACAAACATACATACTTGACTGGACAAACTTATTTCAGCATGGTTTGAAACCTTTAAGGCTCTTTGGTATATATTCAATATCAATCTTTATAAGTGATCAATGTACTTTGGTCAATTTCATAATAGATATTTTTGAGGCAGATCCATATTCATAAGGGAACTCTGGTAAAATACATTACCTGAATTGGTTTGGTTTACATAATTAGTTAGCCATAGCAGAGCCAACACCTCAACTAGTCCTGTGTACCTGTTTAAATCAATTGCGATATAACTTATAGCAGCAAATTCTAATTGAAATACTCAATGGTTGATCACCCCCATACAAAGGAAAACATAAAGCTTACAAAAAGAAAAAAATTCCTACCCAATTGAAAGTGCTTACCTTTTGCTATCAGTTGAGTGACTTGGAAAGAGCAGAATATCAAGATTTTTTAGGCAAAACCAGAGCCCCTAGAGGTGGTTATTAGCAGGGTGGAATGGAACCTCAAGAGGTGGGATAGTGGCTCAAGCCTCAAGGCTGTTTATGGGAGTTCCAGTTTAGCCATTTTTCAGATCATCAGCCAGCTATCTTATTTTGATCTTATGTAGAGGAGTTGAATGTAAATGTGATGTGCATGTATACATATTACACTTAATACATTTTCTTTTTGTCATAGTTTAATTACACTGATCTGGGCTAAGATTTGCTTCATTTGTGAATTTAATTCGCCTAGTCATAGTTCAATTACATTTCATTTAATGATTCATATTTGAGTGAACGACTATGCTTACAAACAGAATCATATCAATTTGTTCAGTAGATGATCTATGAACTATGTGCTCAACTTACTTGATCTTATCAGTCTATCATTGAGGGCTATACCTCAAGAAAGATTAAATATTGGAAAATAATAGAGAGAGAGGTGACAGAGAGAGTCGATTGGGAGATGAGAAAGATGGAGAGGGCGGGAAGAGGAAGAGGCATGGAGGAAAAGTGGAAAACATCTTCAGACCGTGTCACTTATGTAGCAGCAATTGCTTAGTCTTAAGTGGCAGTTTTAATTGATTACCACTAAAGATCAATATTTCTAGCAGTGGTCGCCAAATAACTACTTAAAACTGCCGCTAGAATATTTTTTTGGTAGTATAATCTTAGTATGATATAATAAATGTTATTTATTTTAAAATTATGATTATAATACTAAAATGATTTAATGTGCAGGCATTCAAACATGTGAAGTTCCTTTACCTAGGATATGATAAGAAAGAGGTAGCTAGAGGTATACTTGTTGGTGAAGATCCTAAAAAGGTGGTGGGTGATGAAGCACTTGGTCATAGATGGTGTGAGATATCCTTAAAATTAGTAATGATTAATGACTTAGTTTTGTGAAGGAAATGAGGTAATATGATAACTCTTGGAGATGCACTTGGGTCTCACATCGCATGGGTTAAATCAATGGTAAGTGTATAATGCATATAAAACTCTTACATCATTTAATTTATATAATTACTTATTGACATTAGTCCTTATGTATTCGTTTTTGTTGAACTTGACAGACCGAAGTTTATGATCCAAAGCGAAAGTATTGAGTATGACGCACGTGCATATAAGCAACTGTTTAGATGCCATGAGGATAATTTTGACAATTTTCTTTTCTTCTTTTGGTGATGAAAAAAAATATTAAACGAGTATATTGAACAAAGACTACCATGGATATTTTGTGTACATGTGTACAGGTTATATTTCTAAAAACCCCTTTTATCATATAGGAACAGGTGATACTAATTTTTTTTTTTTTTTTTGTAATGGCATTCATTCAAAATTCAAATGAGAACTGCACGTTTAGAAACGGTTAGATGACACCGTTGCTAAAAGTTCCATATAGTTGCAGTTTTAGCAACGGTTATATTTTGTAACGATTATTCTACGGCATCAGTTTTTGACACTAACCATTGCTATAAGATTTTTATAGCAACCGTTAATGTACAAAACCGTGGTAATTTAAATGAATTGTTAATACTTTAACTGACAATAATATCTAAAATTGTTATTTCTATTTGTTCATCAATATTGTATATTTTATAGTCACGGCCAAAACCGTTGCTATATATATTTGTAGCCACGGCCAAAACCGTTGCTATAGATATTTGTAGCCATGGCCCAAACCATTGCTATAGATATTTATAGCTACGGTTTTAACCGTTATAGATATTTGTAGCCATGACCAAAATCGTTGCTATAGATATTTGTAACCATGGCTAAAGCCGTTGCTATAGATATTTGTAGCAACAGTACAATATAAAGCCGTTGCTATAGATATTTGTAGCAACAATACAATATAAATCCGTTGCAATAAATATTTTAATTAGCAACGGTTAAAACCATGGTTATACGTATATTTTTAGCCACGGTGCACAATATCCGTGGCTATAGGTTTTAGCCACGCCAATATTCGCCATTGAGAAAAAAGCATGGCTAAACCGTTGTTATAGCCACTAGCAACGGTTTTTATATCTTTTGCAACAGTTTTGTCCATAGCTAAAGCCGATTTTTCCTGTAGTGAGGGAGAGGCAACATTATCACACCACATGATGGGGTGTGAGGGAGAGACAACCCGCAGCTCTTTGAGTAAATGCTGAACCTAGATAACTTCAGCAACTGCTAAGGCAATGGTACAAAGCTTTGCTTCTGTACTGGAGTGTGCTATTGTCTGCTGCTTCTTGGCACTCCAAGAGAGTAAGTTGGGACCCAGAAAGAGGGCAAAGCCACTGGTAGATCGCCTGTCATTGATTGAGGCAGCCAGCCGAATCAACATCAGAGAAGGCTTGAAGTTGACAGGAAGTAGAGGGGCGAATTTGCAAGCCATGAGATACCGTCCCTTTCAGATACCTTAAGATCCTCTTCATAGCCGCCCAATGTGCTATAGTGGGGGATGAGAGAAATTGACATGTCTTGTTAACGGCGAAGGCAATGTCAGGTCGAGTGTGAGTTAAGTATTGAAGAGAGCGCACGATGCTTCGATATGTAGAAGGGTCAAGTACCAGCTCTCCATCAGTCCTGGATAAGGAACAACCTGCTGCAAGAGGGGTCTTCATTGCCTTAGCATCAGCTAGTTCAGCCTTTTGTAGCAAATTTATTAAGTATTGGCGCTGAGAGAGAAACAGGGGCCCTGAAGAACGAGTATCTTGTATGCCAATAAAGAAGTTTAAATTCATCATTGATAATTAAATGATTTGGTTAATTAGTTTTGAGACAATGACTGATCAGTCCAGCTCAGAATTTTTTAGCTCCACCGTATAAGAAATGAATTCTGACCATGGATTGATGTCAAATTTACGGGCAGGATCCGGAACATAAATGTTAGTATCTCCGGAATGGTAGAGAAACAGAAAGGGGTCACAAGTAGACCCCTGAAATCCCAACTTCAGAAGATGTGAATAGAGTTGAAAGAACCAGGCCCATGAGGCTTGTTTAAACCCATATAAGGCTTTGCGCAATTTATACACAAAGTTAGGCCGAGCAGGGCCCACAAACCCAGGGGGTTGGGCCATATAGATATCTTAATCAAGGAGGCCATGCAAGAAAACGTTATGCACATCTAATTATTTGATGAGCCATGCTTTGGAGACAACAACGGAGAGGACAAGGCGAATGGTCACAGGCTTGATCACAGGACTGAAGGTGTTGGTGTAGTCCAAACCATACTGTTGAGTGAAACCACGAGCAACCAAACGGGCCTTTTAACGGGCTAGGGATCCATGAGAGTTGCGCTTCAGCTTAAAAATCCATTTGCACCCAACGATATTAACAGTAGAGGGAGGTGGAACCATCGTCCAAGTACCATTTCTGATTAAGGCATCATACTTAGATTGCATGGCAGCATGCCATTCTGGAATTTTACGAGCAGTGACATGAGAGGACAGCTCAACCAGTGTGGTGGTGGAAAGGAGGGCACGGGGTAAAGTATGACAAGCTCGATGGTGCCGTGTAGGAGGAGCAACAATGGGGGCAAGCACATCGACTAGAGGGAGGACCTTCCGTGGGGGTGTATCACCGTCAACATCAATGATAGCGTCCCTGTTAGTAGGAGAGGTAGAAATTGGAGAGCTGGGCCCAATGTTGTTGGGTGGAGGGACTGAGGAGCTGGTCCCATTAGTGTCGGCTGATGTAACTAGAGGAGCAGGCACTGTTGGTGGAAGAATTGAGGAGCTGGGCCCATTGGTAGCTGGTGCGCCCGGGATTCATCGTCAAACACATGGGACACCAGTTTAATAATTTATATTTTTCCGATCCTCAAAACTAAATAAAGAACATAGTTTAGTGGTGAGGAAGGGGTTGAATCCTCAGGGAAGCAAGGTTAAAAACTATTATTTTGTTCCAGACAAATAAGAAAAAGAAAACAGGTTTGGGATTTGCAGAAAATAAGAAAATACAATTTATTAAAGATGAAATTAAATATTCAGAATTAAAAAAAAAACAAGAAATTAAATTTAGAAATTAAATAAAACTGAAGTTAACAAGAAAATAAATAAAAATATGGTAAAATTCGGATCCAGTGGCAGTAGCTTTTCGAGAAGACAAACTACAAGCCATTCCTCCTCCGTTCAGCCCTTGAACCCCTCGAGATACCTTAGCCTTGAACTGGGCGAAATCAGATCTGCAAAAGACAAAAAAACAAAAATTAAATCAAACCAAAATCGAAAATTATAGAAATTAAATTGCTAGAAAAATTGAATAATAAAAAGAAAGTAAATAAAACAAAATAAAAATGATGGATCAGCTCCAATGGCGGCAGTTGCAGGTTGGACAAACTACTTGTAAGAACCCCTACTGACAAGAACTAGGCATCCTCCTTCCTGTAACCCTTGAACCCCTCAAGAAGCCTTGGCCTTGTGAACTGGGCTAACCAACCCCTTATCTAGGGCCCTTGGGGTCCTTTTTTATAGAGAATGGTGGACAAAGCTGTGATTAGAGAGAAAGAGAGGGGCAACTAGTGGGTTTATGCAGAAAATGGGCACCCTTAGGGTTTAGGAATGGAGGGTTAGGATTAAACTAGAGGGATCCTACAGCTAGAGTGAAAGGAGAGGGCACCTATAAGTATGGAGAGCTGGGATTTTAGCTCCTAGGATTGAATGGCGGAGATTAGGAGTCAGGTGGTGCCCTAGGGTTAGAATCCTAAAGAGACGATGCCCTAGAATGGAGGGTGGAGATTGCAAGGTGAAGATCTAAGGGTATAAGAGGTTGCTAAGGCTTGGATAGTTGAGATTAGATGTTAGGGAGGAGTGGAAGGTGAAGATTTAGCAGTTATGGGCAATTAGGGTTTGTTAGAGGTGAAAAGAATGAGTGGGAGGCGCCCTAGGGTTTGCTAAGGAGAGGAGAGTATGCTAATACAGTAGGAGGGGCACCTTTCTGGGTTTAGCAGATAGGAGGCGCCCTCTTGTGCTCAGTTTTTCACAGAAACACCCCTTCTCTCAACTGGAATTCTCACTAGCTTCTCAAAATCTGTAGAAAACTCTATAAATTTCCTAGTTTTTACCTAGAATTTGCACAGGGACCCTCAAAAGTCACAACATTGAATTTAGCCAAAAAAGAGGTACATATTAGTCAGTCTAAGGTCTAAAATACCCCTAAAATGATGCCCTTAAGGCATCAACATACAGAGTTATCACACCCCCCCAACTTAACCATTACTAGTCCCTTAGCAATGTAGCATTAAAATTACATTGAGTAAAGAGATCATTCCCATTGCAAGATCATCCCTAACAAAATTAGCCCACCGATTCCATAATTCTCAAACTTTGTATAGATCAGTATTGGGTTTAAGGGGTAAAACTATCATACTTTGAACATTACAGAAATTTGGCTTAAAAATCTAATATACCCTTCCATTTGTAGACTGTCTCGGTAAGCTGAGATTGATTTTTAAAATCAGGTGGGTATTCTTCTTATCATTTTTAACAGTGGATTTCTACCCCTGAACTTGATATACACACACATTTTTATTGCTACCTTCCATCATTTGATGTGAATTTTGACACTTGACTTAGGTGAAGAGACCTGGCTACTAAGTGTTAGGTAAGTGTCTTTGGCATTCCCTTTCCCATTTGATGCAAAACTCGACACTTAACTTAGGTGAAGAGATCTGATTACTAAGTCTACGGTGTCTATTGACCTTTTATTCTCTGTTTTTTTTCTTTTTTTTTTTTGTTGTGTGTAAATTTCAGCACTTTTCGGGGTAGTCCACTATCTCTATTAATTTGAAGAATTTTTCGTCTGATTTCTCAATCTTTCTCTTCTTATCTTTACAGGGGCAAACTTGAAAGTATTTTCAATTTCTAAACGGTTTTGACAACATTCAAACAAGACCAATTTAACTCCTGCCACTTGCTACCAACCTCTACAAAATTCAATATTCTTTTATTAGTTTCCTCAACTTTTTTTGTTCGAGAATATCTTTTAATGGAAAAAAAATTTACAAATTTTAGTAAAATTTTAATTCTACATATTTAAAGGCTAAGCTTCTCAATTTCTTTTTTTAATTTTTCTCTCTTTCCTCACCCCAAACTTAAATGCCATTGTCCCCAATTACATGACTAGAATGATACAAAAGGGACTTGGGCCAAAGGGAACAATCAAGAGGTAAGGATTCAACAAGGGTTTAGGATTTTCCAACTAAACTCTGAAACTTATACAAAAAAAAAAAAAAGACAAACTCTAACAAGACAACTAAAATAAAACTTCGTTGGGTTGCCTCCCAACCAGCGCTAAGTTTAACATCTTCAGCCAGACACATTCACTCACTTCTCACATCTACACTTCCAGACTCACTTTATTTTTTACACAGATAGGGCTCAGATTAGGCTAACCAAAGGGTAGACAGGGCATCTACAAGGTCGTCCACTACATCTACCTTGAACTCATGTTCCCTCAAGTTTGGATACTCAGTGGCACTAAATATATTTAATTGGACTTTCTGCTCCCCAAATGAAATGTCCATTTCTTCCAATTTACAATTGATGTTTGCATTGGCAGTTGCTAGAAATGGACATCCTAAGATTATCGAGTTATTGTTCAGTTCCTCGGTTGGAGTCATGTTTAGAATGATAAAATCCACTGGGAAGCAACAATCCTCTACTCTAACAACAATCCTCAATAACACCTCGAGGAGTATTGACTGGTTGATCAGCGAGTTGTAGAATTACCGGGGTAGGTTTTAACTCACTAATCCTAAACCTTTCATAAATAATTGAAGGAAGTAGATTTACACTGGCCCCAAGATCCAATTGGGCCTGATCGAAAGTGATTCTAGAGATGACACAACTTATTAGAGGAGCACTAGGGTCTTTCATTTTTTGGGAGAGTTGGTTTAGGAGAACCGCACTAACATCTACCGAGAGCATCACTTTTTGTGGGGTCGATCGTGGCTCCCTCTTTTGAGTACACAACCCTTTCAAGAACTTGGCATAGGCCGGGACATGTTGGATCGCATCAAGGAGAGGGATGTTAATATGGACTTGCTTGGATAACTCTTTGATCTCCTCTTTGTGAGTCTCTTTTGTCTTTTGCAATAGCCCGACTGTAAGTGCGGTTGGAAAGGGAACTACAGGTTGGTTCACTATAGGTTCTTCTAAATTTTCCTTTCCTTTTTCTCCCCCCAACTTATGGTCTTCTTGCTCATTTTTTTCTTCATTGATGCTTTCAAATTTCTTTTTCTCATACGAGTCCTCTAAAATCCTCCCATTCCTTAAGGTCGTAATAGCCTTGGCATTTTCAAACTGAGGGTTCTTAGGAGGTGGTTGGACCTTCTATAGAGGAAAACCCAATGGCTGATTTCTAGGATTCGCAACCGTTTGACTCAATAGTTGTCCTACTTCTCTCCTCGCGTTGGTTTCTACTAGTTGTCCTATTTGGCTCTCTAATCTAGCGATGGTCTGCTATTGAGTTAGAATCAGCTACTGAAGCTGCATGAATTTGTCATCAACTATACTAGTCTGAGGAGGTTGTGGGCAAACCTGATAAGATTGGACCGACTAGTTCCTAGGGTAAGTTTGTTGGAATTGGCTCTGCATTTTTTTCCTCTGAAATTGCTAGGCCATGGAGTTAGATGGATGGTACTACTAGGACTGTATATTAGGTTGATGTGTCCTCCAATTAAAGTTAGGATGATTTCTCCACCCAGGGTTGTAATTATTTGAAAATGGGTCATTATTAGGCCTCAAGAAACTCTGGGCTGCCTGAACCTGTTCTTGGATAAACAACAAAAACTGGGTCGTCATTGGACAATCATCAACTTGGTGGGCTGGGCTGGCACAAATGGAACAAAGTTTAGGATAAGGTATAGATGGACTTGATGTAGGGTACTGGCTAACATGATGGGCTGGGCTTGCACATATGGAACATGTTGGGTAGGATAACAAGGTTGGATATGGGTCAATTTGGTGACTAAATGCAAGGACTTGATCAAGTCTTTAGGCCATCCCATTAATCTTATCCAATTGTTGAGACACATGGTTCCAATTTATCTGTGGCTTAGGTTGGAAGTAGTTTCTTATTCCACAAACTCCGAGCATTGAATTCATTTTATTTTGTTTTAATTTTTTTTATTAAGCACAAACAAGTAAAACACTTGACCTAGGGGATAAACTAAAGTTTCCTAAACTAGTTCAACCAATGTGAATCCTCTTATGTTCACATGGAATTACACCACTTCCTTTAGTTAGCCAGGTAAGAGGTGGGGATGTGGGAGGTTCCCCTTGCTCTCACAAGGACCTAATTAAGTAACCACAAAACCCACTTAGGCTTAGCCGGTTAACCTCTTTCCTTAGACACCAACCACCGGTTATGAAAAGTAATTACAAGCTTCCCTAAAATTCAACACACTTTTGAACCAAATGTGTGGGGCCTCTTAAAAGATCTTACTATCCAAATTTTAAATTAAGGTTTAGGGTGAACCACACATGAAAGGGTGGTGGTTTTTGGGCCAAGGAAGGGTGATGAAATCCTCAACTTATCTTATTTAAATTGGATTGCCCTTAAATGAATTAACGAAAAAATACAATAAACAATGCATGAACAATTATCTCTAATATGCAATTTAGCAATAAAATAATAAAACAAATTAATTCAGCAAAGAGAGCAATTAAAAAAATGAAAAACCCTAACACATTAACAACTAACAAGATGATTTCAGCAATTAAATAATCCTATATGGTGAATGCTCTAGAACATATCAAACCCTAAATGTTGGAATGTAAATGCAAAAAATTTTAAAATTTTATGTTTTTTGAAATTCAAAATTTGAAATTTGAAATTTTGAATTCAAATTTTGAAATTTAAACTAAAAATCAAAATTTTGAATAATTTCCTAATTAACAACTAATTACTCAATTAAATAACTAATTAGATCTAAAGACGAAACAAAAGAAAAAAAAATAATCCTAAAAAAGTATAGCCGAATCTACTAAGACATAAAAATAAAAATAAATAACCAAAGGTTCGAAAACACTAATCTACCAAGATAAATTCAAAAATGAAAAGAAAAATCATAAATAAGTTGGGACGACCACACCTGAATTGCTACCCAATATTTTTCTTTTCTTTTTTTTTGTGCACAGTTCGACAGTGTTCCGGCACCCCACCTTCGGCTGCTACGTCCAACAAAAACAAAGAAGAATTATGAGAGTTTTATTTCAAAAAATTAGAAAACTAACGAAATAAAAAAATAATGTAAACAGATTCGAAACAAAGAAATAAAAATTTTCAATCCGTTGCTTCCTCGGTAGTGGCCCCAAAAACTTGGTGTGCCCGGGATGCATCGTCAAACACTCAGGACAATAGTTTAATAATTTATATTTTTCCAATCCTCAAAACTAAATAAAGAACGTATTTTAGTGGTGAGGAAGGGGTCGAATCCTTAGGGAAGCAAGGTTAAAAATTATTATTTTGTTTCGGACAAATAAGAAAAAGAAAATAGATTTGGGATTTGTAGAAAATAAGAAAATAAAATTTATTAAAGCTGAAATTAAATATTCAGAATTGAAAAAGACGAGAAATGAAATTCAAAAATTAAATAAAACTAAAATTAACAAGAAAATAAATAAAAATATGCTAAAATTCAGATCTAGTGGCAGTAGCTTTTTGGTAAGACAAACTGCAAGTCGTTCCTCCTTTGTTCAGCCCTCGAACCATTCGAGACACCTAAGCCTTGAACTAGGCGAATTCAGATCTACAAAAGACAAAAAACAGAAATTAAATCAAACCAAAATAAAAATTGTAGAAAATTAAATTTCTAGAAAAACTAAATAACAAAAAGAAAGAAAATAAAACAAAATAAAAATGATGGATCAACTCTAGTGGCGGCAGCTGCAGGTTGGATGAACTACTTGCAGGAACCCCTTCTGTAAGAAGACTGGCCACTAGAAGAGGAACTATCCTTAGTACCGGGAGACTAAGAAATGGAAAGGGCACCTATAAGTATGAAGGGCTGGGATTTAAACTTCTGTAAGCAGACTGGCCACTAGAAGAGTAACTGTCCTCAGTAATTTCGAATCCTTTGTCATAGAGACCAATATGTTGGTCACTTCTGCTTCCTGGTGTATTAACACTGGGGCTTCTACTCATGTGTGAAATACATTGCAGGGGTTCAAGACAAGCAGAAGACTGAGTGACGGAGAAGTGATTATTTACTTGGGGACTTTTGCAAGTATTGCAGCTATAGCCATAGGAACTATAGAATTGTATTTCAAAGAAGAAATAATTACATTAAAAGATTGTCTTTATGTACCCAATTTGAGAAGAAATTTGATTTCTGTTTCAAAACTGTGTGTGGATGGTTATTTTGTCCTTTTTAGTAATGTGATTACTATCAAAATGAATAACAAAATCCTTGCATATGGAGAACTTGAGAATGGTCTCTATGTTCTTCATCATTCTCTGGAAAACAAATATAACCGAAACTATGTCAGATAATAACCCCAAGAAAAAAACCTGTGATATAGTTAATCCCACGTGCCTGTGCATTACCGACTTGGCCACATTAACATAGATTGTATCACAAGGTTGGTAAATGATGGTCCTTTGGATTTTCTAACTGTAGAAAATCTTCCAACCTATGAAACTTGCCTTCAGGGTAAAATGATGAAATGATCATTTAACGGTAAGCCTGAAAGATCAATAGACATGCTTGACCTTATACATACTAATGTATGTGGTTCCATGAATATTAGGACACGTAACCAGCACATTTATTTCATAACATTTACTAATGATTGTTCTCGGTGTGGTTACGTGTATCTAATGAGACACAATTCTGAATCCTTTAAAAAGTTCAGAGAGTTCAAGCAAGAGGTTGAGAAACAGTTGGGGAGACACATTAATGTCCTTCAATTAGATCGAGGAGGCGGATATTTCTCTGATGAATTCAGGGACTACTTAAAGAAAAATGGGATAGTATCACAATTAGCTATTCCTGCTACACCACAATTAAACGATGTATTAGAAAGGAGGAACCAGACTTTATTGGATATGATCTGATCACTTCTCGTACACTCGGAATTACCTACATCTTTTTGGGGTTATGTATTAGAAACTGCGATATATGTGTTGAACCAGGTTCCAACCAAATTTGTTCCAAAGACTCTCTATGAGCTTTGGACCGGTAAGAAACCAAGTGCAAGACACTTGAAGATTCGGGGTTGTCTGACACATTTTAAAAGAACAAGTGCTGACAAATTGGAATCTAAGACCAGACGTTGCCTATTTGTAGGTTACCCAAAAGGCTCTGTAGGGTATTTATTCTATGACCCAAGAGATTAGAAGGTGTTATGTAGTCGAAATGCCCATTTCTTGGAGGAAGATTACATCCTGAACAATCATCATCAGGAAGTTGTTCTTGATGAGGAGAGCTCATGGGTAGTGGGAGATATCCCACAAGCTCTAGTTAATAACCAACCTAGGAGATCTACCCGGGCATCCAGACCTCCAGTTCGTTATGGCTATGACCAAGAAAGTTACTTGGTGAAGCCACAACCAGTGAGAAGGATCTCATGACTTGTATGGAAACTATGTTGGACATAGATTGCTTGAAGTGGGTAGATGCCATGAGAGCTGAGATGGACTCAATGGAGACCAATGGAGTCTGGACTCTAGTAGATCCATCCCTGGGATAAAAACAATTGGTGGAAAATGGATATATAAGAGGAAAAAGGGCCCCGATGGTAAGGTTGAGACCTATAAGTCTCATCTTGTGGTGAAAGGATACACTCAAAAAGAGGGAATCGATTATGTGAAAACCTTTTCGCCCTTGGCTATGCTTAAATCCATTAGGATCATGCTAGCTATAGCAGCATACCATGACTATGAGATTTAGCAAATGTATATCAAAACCGCATTCCTGAATGGAGATCTTACTGAAGATATCTATATGCAGCAACCGCAAGGTTTCATAGCTATAGGTTAGGAACACATAGTATGTAAACTCAATCGATCCATATATGGACCTCAGCAAGCTTCTAGGAGCTGGAACATCCGGTTTAACTCTACCGTCAAACAGTTTGACTTTGAGTAGAATCCGGATGAGCCATATTTTTACAAGAAGACTAGTGAAGATAAGGTTACGTTCTTGGTTCTGTATGTAGAGGACATTCTACTCATCGGGAATGATGTAAGAATGTTGACTACAGTAAAAGTATGGCTTTTACAGCAATTCTCCATGAAAGATCTTGGAGAAGCCTCTTATATCTTGGGGCTCTGACTCTATAGAGATAGATCAAAAAGTATAATCTTGGCCTAACTCTCAATTCTGGATTCTGAATTGGACAATTCAAGAAGCATTAGAAAGATGAAAGGAAGGCCCACAACTTTTATGTTTTGGGTTTTGACAGATTTGGCATGCATTGAGTACAAAAACGATCCCGAAGTCGGAGCAAGTTCGCAGCCAGGCCCATTTCACAACTTAAGCCCAACTCGCAAAAGTACCTTGAAGCAGCCCAAGTTTTAAAGCATCCCAACTCGATCTCAAGAGTCAAGAGTCCAAATCTCGAATGTAATCTCCAAAGAGAGAGGTTGTACACAAGAGATAAGCCTTTCATTCCACCGTATCATTGCTCTTAATTTAGTTTCAGGTTGTTTAAAGCTCTGAAATCCTAGGAAACTTGCATTCCCAGCTTCCTTGGGATTGAGAAGAAAAGGTAGTAAGGCGAGGGTCTTATGGAAACTAGTACCTAAGACCCGATAACATCACCTTAAATCAATTATGGACGAAGTTGGGAACATTTTTGCCAGATTTCAGGAGCTTTGAGCAATCTTGTTAGCTCGTGTTTTACCAAAATTTGAGACTGAATTACTCCCATAGTGGGCTGCTATAGCATCTTGGAGAGACGGGTGCCTAATACCTTCCTTCTCCCAATCCTTAGAACCCGAAATCTCTCGGTTGTGTGTCTTTCCCATGGAAAATGAAGTCACTATCAAAGACTTAAATCGAGTTTTTCAAATATAAAAATGAGGGCCCATTTCCTCTAAAAAATTGGTGGCAACTCCAACTCTTTTGAGTTGGCCATGAGCTTCCCAGAGCTCACAGTTGGTGACTCCACTGGGGAAAACTGGAACCTTTATTGGGTGTTGCTCATACTCAGTTTTATTCTTTTTGTTTTGTGTTGGTAAGTTTAAATCTTGCTGGTTTGCGAATCACCCAAAGCCATTCCCATTCCAAAATCGCACCTGAAGCTTCACTCAAAACACTTCTTCAAAATCGTACCTTATTTCATCTTTGTCACAACTTTAAAGTCCAAAATCGCACTTCCTTCCAACCTTATTGCAACCTAGAAGTCCAAAATTGCACTTCCTTTCAACCTCATCACAACCCAAAAGTCCAAAATCACACTTCCTTTCAACCTAATCGCAACCCAGAAGCTTAAAATCGCAATTCCTTTCAACCTCATCGCAATCCAGAAGTCCAAATAGCACATTCTCAGAAGCGCATCGCGACTTAGATCAACCTCATCATAACTCAGATCAATTTCATCGCAACTCAGTCTAACCTTATTGCAACTCAGATCACCCTCATCACAACCCAGAAGCCCAAAATTGTAACTCAGATGAACCTCCATTGTGATTCAGTTCAACTTCATTGCAATTCAGATCGCCCTCATCGCAACTCAGTTCAACCTCATTGCAACTCAGATCAACCTCATCACAACACAGATCAACCTCATTACAACTTAGATCACCCTCATCACAACTCAATCTAACCTCATCGCAACTCGGATAACCCTCACCGCAACTCATATCAACCTCATTGCAACTTGGTTCAACTTCATCGCAACTCATTAGCTACTCATCGCACCTTCTTCTTGCTCGTCGCACCTTGGAACCTACCCATTGCATTGTATTTCAGTCTTACCGCACCTAATCGCATCCATCTACCCTTGTCGTGCCCTGTTATTGCATCACACCCTTCCTTTTTTGTTTTTTTCTTGGGTTTTTTCTGTCCCCTTCTTTCCCTTTGGTAATCTCTCAAAATTTGTAGTTTTTGCTTTCTCTATAACTGGGTGTGTTTAGCTTAGTTTTGTGTAACAGTAAATTACATTTGTTCCTTGTTCTACTTTTTTCTCTTCTCTGATTTAGTTGAAAAGCATCAAGAGAACTTAGCTTCTATTAGATCCCCAAATGTAGCCACCTAGAAACTTGTAGGATTTCTTGTAAACTTAAACATGTGGCTGCATTTTCTATTTGTTTTTTGTTTTCCTATTCAATTTTCTTGCATGCTTGAACACTCACAGTCACACACACTCTCATATAAATAAAATTATAATCCCATTTTACCTATTAGGGGAAGGATAGTAAGTGTGTGCCTCTAGACTTTGGTCCTCAAAGGCTCCACCAAAACCTTCAAACTAGCCACTAACCAAAGAAACTCATTTTCCATGGGTGGAGGTTTGAAGGCTAGTAACCTTGTTGGAACCTTAGAGTCTAGAACCCACCCGACAACTCCATGCATCACACCTAAAATACACATTCATAGAAGCCTTAGATGATAGTAGGATAAAGGAACCGTAGTATAATTAAGACTAGGACACTGAGTGTTGCACTATGTGGTTGTCATCTTTAGAAGTAGGATAAAAAAAATATGAAGTCCAAACTCTTACAACCATTTAAAAAAGCACCAAAAAAGAATATCTGATTTTCCATTAAAAGACACTAAAACACCATAAAAGTCATCGAAAGAAACACCTAGGCCTAAATTTCCAAATGTTATCCAAGTCTAAGCTAGGTCCTAAGTAAGCTTCAACATATTAAAATCTTGAATCAAAGCCAAATAACAAATAATAATGTAGGATAAAAAAATCCAAACCAATTAAACAAATTAAAATCAAATCTACAAATTTCATTTAACATTCAAACTAAAACAAAAAAAAAAAACAAACAACAAAAAGCAAGCAAACAAAAAGAAGATTTTATTTTCCCTAAAAGTCACTGAAGGCAATACCCATGCCCAAATTTCTAAGTCTAAGCTAAATCTCAAGTAAGCTTTAACATATCAACATCTAAAATCAAAAGCCACATAACAATAATAATGTAAGATAAAAAAATCAAAACCAGTTAAATTAAAAATAAAATCAAAATCAAATCTATATGTTCAAATTACAATAAAAAATTATCAAAACATACATTTATCAGAAACTCTCATCTAAGATGACCATCTTCCGACTCCGGGCTCTTTGTTCCCTATCTTTGTTAAGTAGATGCATGACTCTATGAGCTCAGCTCTTGAGGGGTAGCATCTATTAGATAGTGTATGCCCTTAGCTCCAATCAAATTGATGTACATTATTGACATTTATTGTAAATGAATAAGTACATAATTGATTCATGCCATTGTGGTGTATTTCTGTGTAATACCCTTAAGCCGAACACTTAAGATACTTGTGTTATTTTAGAATCTTCATAGCCGTTGGATAGATCTAGGGAGGTTTATTCTGCCAAGGCTGACACTAATATGCTACCAAGCCAGTTGGGGTGGCTTGTCTCAGCTGCCAATGTGAGACCTGAAGTACATATAGTGTGGATTTACTTGAAACCTTGAATCGGACCATCTTTCAGTTATGCCTTAGACCTTAGAGATAGATGAGGAAAACTGGAAAGCTACACCTAACCCCTAGACTCGATTATGGTATTACACTAGGTGTTGGATTGGGATGCCTTTGATGTGCCAATCAGTGAGGTCCTTAGAGGGGGTCAAAACCTGAGTATGTTGGGGTAGTCCAAGAATTCACCTAAGTGGATGATCATAGTGATAGGATTAACTCCTTTGTGAGACAAAGTGAATGATTAGGGAATGCACTCTCTTTGATGGAAACCTAAACTACTAGCAGTTGATTTCAAACTTATTAAGATTTGTTTTTGCAAAATATATTTATATAGAGATATACATATATGTTATGGTTTTACGAAATGTTTGCAAAATGTTTTAATTCACAGGATCCATGTGAGTAGAGAGTGCAACACTTGCAGGTCCATAGTCCTTGGGCCTTCATAAGGTGATTGGACCCATGGACCATTTAGTGTAAATGTTGGGCCTACTAAGAGTTCATACTAATGGGCTTAGGGGTTCACTGTCTTCAGTAGTGAATTCGGCCAGGCCTTGTAATAGAGGCTAGGCTGAACCCATATGGATTATGTTGAGATCAATGATGGGGTCCTATGCCATACAAAGAGAGCCAAACTAGCCAATAATTAAAAGGGGAAGTGAGCCTGAAAGTTTAATGGGCCTAAGGCCCAATTCAGACTGGGCTAATTAGATTAGTTAAGAGATGGGCGAATAAGGATTTGGATCAAAGAACCCTCTCCTGATATGATTAGGAAGTTGATCCAAGAAGGATTATAAATTGAGGGAGAAATCCTTTTGTTAAACACTTTTGCAAATCTTAGATGTTTTCTCTATTCTTGCCACCCTACCCTATTCGATCTCCAGTTCTTGGTGTGATCAAGATTGGATCTTGATATTGTTTCTTTCTAGAAGAAACAACCTTGAAGTTGTGCTCACATCCCTACGTGATTCTTGCTGAAGAATCTCTTTGTTGATCCTGCCTCACCCTAAGCTATGTCATATTCAGTGGAGGAAGTACTTAGTGAACACTTTGGGCATGAACACCTGCATTGGGAACTACTGTTGATTCTGTATTAGGTATATCCCTTCCTTAATCTTGGTTTCAGATTTGGTCCAATTTGTTTCAAGAACGAACCTTGAAAAATGCAATTTTTCTAAATCAAGGAATAGGATTCCCGGAAGGGAGAAAGAAATGTTTGAAATTTCGCCAAGCCACCTTGCATGGTTCGACCATCCATATGATGGATTTCTCTTTCCTTCAGTGGTATCAGAGCCAGGCAAGAACAAAATCTAGACCAGATTTGAACCTACGTAAATGGGTAGAAATTGTTCTACCCAATTTGCGCAAGTTTACTATTTTTCTGAGAAATCGATTCTCAGTAATTAATAGAAAAATAGCTTTTTCTATTACTAAGAAACGGTTTCTCAGAAAAATAGTAAACTTGCGCAAATCGGGTGAAACAATTTTTGTCCATTTGCACAGGTTCAGATCTGGTCCAGATTTCATTCAGGACTTGCACCTAGCTTTGAAAACACTATAGGGATGGGAGATTCATCATATGGATGGCTGAACCATACAGGGTGGCTGGGTGAAATTTCAAAATTTTCTTTCTCCCATCCAAGAATCCTATTACCTAATTTAAAAAAAAAACTGTCTATTTCAAAGTTTGTTCTTGAAACAAACTAGACCAAATCTGAAATCAAAATTAGGGAGAGGAATACTTGATACGGAATCCATGCAAGAAGCTCCTCCCAATGTAAGTGTTCACGCTTAAAGAGGTTACCAAATCCTTCCTCCACTAAAGATGACACAACTTAGGGTGGGGTAGGATCAACGAGGAGATTCTTCAGCAAGAATCAAGCAGGGATGTGAGCACAGCTTCAAGATTGACTCTTCCAACAAGAATCAATATCAAGATCCAATCTTGACCACTATAAGAATTGGAGATCAAACAGGGTAGAGCGGCAAGAACAGAGAGAGAGAGAATTGAATGCAAAAAACTATGAAACTGTGTAACCTTTTTCTAGTTTGCCCTCCTCCCTTTATATAAACCTTAAAGAGTTAACCTCTTAATATGATTAGGAGTTTCTTGATCCAAATCATTAAGGCTTATCCCTTCTCTTATTTGCAGATTAGGATCAACTTCTCCTAATCCAATTAGAAGTTTCCTAATCCAAATCTTTATTTGAATCTGGACTCTTTAAGTGGATAAGAGTTACCCTCTTATCCTTATCTGTTGATCCATACTCAGATCTGCCTCTATTTAGTTAATCAAATTAAACCTAGTTCAAATTGGGCTTTAGGCCCATTAAGCTTTCAAGCTCATTTCTCTTTAAGTGTTGGCTAGTTTGGCTCTCTTTGTTTGGTGTGGGGGCCTATCATTGATCTCCACATAAGCCACATGGGTTCAGCCTAGCCTTTGTTACAAGGCTTGGATGAATTCACTACTGAATATAGTGAACCCTTGAAGCCCATCAATAGTGAACCCTTGGCCCAACATTTACGCTAAATGGTCCTTAGGTCCAGTCATCTTATGAAGGCCCAAGGACTGTGGGCAGATGTGAGATTAGCCCATCAGGTTTATTATCCCTAAATGGTCTTACACTTAATCTATCATCACATAATGATCAAACACTACCCAACAAGAGAGGACCCCTCCCTCGGTTGCAAGGTATAGTGTTGCACTCTCTACTCACATGGATCTCGGTATTTAAAACCTTTTGGCAAACATTTTGTGAAACCATAATTGAAATGTGTTGAAGGGATGGGAGGTCCATCATATGGATGGCCGAACCCTACAAGAAGGTTGGGCGAAATTTCAAAAATTTCTTTCTCTCCCATCCGGGAATCATATTCCCTAATTTATAAAACTGCATTTTCAATGTTTGTTCTTGAATCAAAATCGAACAAGATCTAAAACCAAAAGGGAAGAGAATGACTTTGAATCAAACAAGGGCTATTGAATGGACCAGAACCATCAACAGCATGGTTCTTCAGCAAGAATCAAACAAGGGCTAGTGAGAACGACTTTGAATTGTTTATTCTAGCAAAAAATAATATCAAGAACCTTTCTTGATCAGCTCTGAGGTGGAAATCAAACTGGGTAGGGCCGGCAAGAACTAGGGAAGAATTCTATAGATTGTTGAGTGTGTCTAAACTAAGGAATTCACCCCCTATTTATAGCCTTCTTTGGACCAGCCTCCTAATCCAATTAGGAGAGAGTTTCTTGATCCAAAGCTGATATTTGGATCTGGACTCTTAAATGGATAAGACTTATCTTCTCCTTCATCTAATCCTAATCAGGTTATAAATCAAATTTCGCCCCCTTTTAATTAACTAACTTAAGCCCAGTTCGAAATAGGCTTTAAGCCCATTAAGTCACATAGCTCACTTACCCTTTAATATTCTGGCTAACTTGGCTTTCTTTGTATGGCATGGGTGTTAGACAATGTATACCCTTAGCTCCAATTAGAATGATGTACCTTATGACATTTAATGTAAATGAATAAAGTAAATATTTGATTCATATTATTGTGGTATGTTTCTATGTAATACCCTTAAACTGGACACATATGAGACTCGTGTTAGTTTAGAATCTTTACAGTCATTGAAAAAATCTGGGGAGATTTATCCTGCCAAGGCTGACACTGATGTGCCGCCAAGTTGGTTGGGGTAGCTTGTCTCAGCTGCCAGGGTGTGACCTGAGGTACATGCAGTGTGGGTTTTCTTGAAACCCAGAACCAAACCAGAATTCCGGTATTGCCCTAGACCTTGGAGATAGATGGGCAAAACTAGAATGTTACACCTGACCCCTAAACTCGATTATGATACTGCACTAGGTGTCGGATTGGGTTGTCTTTGATATGCCAATCATCGAAATCCTTAGAGGGGGTCAAAACCTGGGTATGTTGAGACAGTCCGAGAATTCATCAAAGTGGGTGATCATAGTGACAGGATCAGCCCTTTTGTTGGACAAAGTGAATGATCGGGGATGCACTATCTCTGATGGAAACCAAAGCTACCGATAGCTGATTTCAATCATTGAAATTTGTTTTGCAAAATATATTTATATAGAGATATACAATATATATATATATATTATAGTTTCAAAATGTTTATAGAAGGTCTTAATTCCCGGGATCCATGTGAGTGGAGGGTGCAGCATTGTTCCTTGCAGCCGAGGGAGAGGTCCTCTCTTGTCGGGCAGTGTTTGATCATTATGGGTTGAGAGGTTAAGTGTAAGACCATTGAGGGTAATACCTGATGGGCTAATCTTGCATCTGCCCACAGTCCTTGGGTTTTTATAAGGTGGCTTGACCCAGGGACCATTTAGTGTAAATGTTGGGCCCATTAAGAGCCCATGGTGATGGACTCAGGGGTTCATTGTTTCCTACAGTGAATTCGGCCATGCCTTATAACAGAGGTTGGGCTGAACCCATGTGGCTGATGTGTAGATCAATGTTTGGGTCCCACGACATACAAGGATACCCAACTGGGCAGCAGTTTGGAGGATAAGTGAGCACATGGACTTAATGGTCCTAAAGCCCAATTTGAACTGGTTTAATATGATTAATTAAAGAGAGGCGGTTCTGGGATTTAGATCAGTAGATAGGATAAAGGATTGTCCCTATCCACTCAGAGAGTCCAGATCTAAATAAAGATTTGGATCAGGAAACTCCTAATGAGATTAGGAGGGCTGATCTTTATCTATAAATAAGATAAAGGATTATCTTTATCTCTTAAAGAGAGTCCATATCTAAATACAAGATTTGGATTAGGAAACTCCTAATGGGATTAGGAGAACCTCACTTTAAGGATATAAATAGAGGAGAATGATGAACCCCAGTTGAACCAATTAGATTACTGATACAAGAGAGAAGACAGTTGTAGTTGGATTGACGCCATCTTCTGCTCTTGCCTTCTCTTGTTGTTTCCGCCATAACTAGTTCGATCTCCAGTTGTATGAGCAATCAAGAAAGGCTCTTGATATCAATTTTTGGAGAAAAACTGATCTGAAGTCGTGTTCACTTGCCCTCCATCGGATTCTTGGTGAAGAATCAGGTTCTTGCTGAAGAACCACCCTGTTGATTCTACTCCACCTTACGCTGTGTCATCATCAATGGGAGCAGTCATTGGTGATCTCCTTGGGTGTGAACACCTTCATTGGGAGTTACTACTACTCTGTATCAGGTATTTCCCTCTCCTACCTCTTGGTTTCAGATCTGGTCTGGTTTAGGGTTCAAGATTGATCATTGAAAATGTAGTTTTCTACTTGCAGGGTTGGTGCAAGAAATCTGCGCTTTGTAGTTCTTTTACATTTTGGTATGTAATTAATTTATTTTATTTTCTAGATTGAATATATAAGAATTCGATTTGATGTAATATTAATAGAAAATTAGGGTTTTTCTATTTTATTTCAATCAAGATTGAAGCTGGTTGCGCAGAAGGAAGGACTTTCACATATTAGGGTTTGCCCATCAGCGATTTGTAGTTTGAAAAACTACAAGCTGCGAACTAACCTCTATTTTGCAGGGTACCAGGTCTGCGAACAGCCCTAGTACTGATTCTTGAATGTCTTTTATCAATAATTTAATTTCAGATCAATTCTTGAATTAAAAACCAAACCCTAGACCCATTCGAACCAAATTGGACCAAACTGGTTGGACCGAATCTGTGGTTCGATGGGGGCTGTTCTCAGCCCTAATTTTCACTCTTGGGTCAAGGGATTGATAGTTAATTGCAAGATCTAATTCGGTCCACACCTATAAAGCCCAATTTTAATGTGTTAAAACTACTTAAGCCCATTAACTACATAAAAGCTATATGGGCCGAACTGCTATTTGCTATTCAGCCCATATACATTGATAATATTAATCAGTAATATTATGAATTATTATGGGCTTTAATAATGGGTTTTACAGATATTAATTGATTGGATCAATTGTATCCCTGCATGTGATGTATGGATGTTTGATGTGCAATGTTCATGGGCCATAAGTACTTGGCCCATGCTGATACGATAGTGGCTCTTGTGCACACCATGGCTGAATGCACATCATTTCCATGGTGTCCTCAAGATCATTGGACGATCCTCCTTTCATGGTGGGCCCCATACCTCCCCAAGAGGAATCGTGCAGGACCCTAGCCGTTTAGGGCCCATAGAAATTTGGCTTTATAAAAGTTAGTAGAAGCCACTTTGGTTTGACCTAAATTAAACTAGGGCATAATAATTTTGTTCCCTCCTGAAATATGAGTGCATGTGATAGGGAGATTCATATGATGAACTCTCTAAAGGCCTTCCATCATTAGCATGAAGATGGTCATATGAATCTCTCTAAGGGCCTTCCATCATTAGCATGAAGATGGGTCCTTCAGTAATGAGGAAACACACCATAAAATTGGGCTATCCATCTGTTGTTGGATCTGTTGGAATGTTTCATAAGATGACAAGGGCATCATAGACCGATGTGGGAGGGCCCTATCCTAAAATGGAAGACTCTCTCATAGTACCTTGGCATTCATGAATATGATGGGTGAGCACTCACTGAACAAAAAGGTTTAACCTAAAATGGCAATGAACCTTGTCTGACAGAGGCCAAAGGGAAAGCTCATACGATAAGTGGATATGATCCTTCACAGAAAGGTGGTGGGTTTATGCAGCTAAAACAGTTGGCTCCATACACCTTATGTGATTTCCCACATTTCTAGAGACATAATTCGTAGTCTCCATCATTGAGATAGGAGGGAAATCTCGGAGATGAATAAATGGAAATGGAACATAGATTAAAAGCCATATCTATGTGGATAACATATATCAAATTAGGTTGTGGACTAATATTTGCTTTTTATCAGAAATGGCAAATGGACAATTCGCTAAATTGTTGGATGACAACAAAATTAAGGGCCCAAACTATGCTGATTGGTACCGTAACCTTATGTTGGTCCTCACTTCAGAGAAGTTGGACAAAGTAGCTAAGAATCCTGCCTCGGAACATCCAAGTGATAGGGCTTCTGAGGCCCGTAGGAGGGACTACCAACAATGGGAAGAGAAAAAATCCCTTGCCCGCTGCTACATCATAGCCTCCTTGGATAATTTGATATAGCGATAGTTCAACCAGATAGAATTGTCCAAGGATATCTTGGATAGTCTAAGGACGATGTATGAAGAGCATAATTGTTCTACTCGATAAAAGGTTTTGAAACAGTTCATGACCGCGCAGATGTCCAAGAACCAGTAGGTTCATGACCATTGTCTAAAGATGATAGGTTATATTAATGAACTTGAGGCTCTTGGATCTTGGCTGGACCATGTGACCAAAGTAGATGCCATCCTAAATTCTTTGTCTCCTTCCTTCAATCAATTCATCATGAACTATAACATGAACAAGCTAAATGTTAGCATCCAGAAACCTAGCAATATGTTGCAGAGGGTCGAGGAACTGATTAAAAAGGATGAGCCCATTTCCATGCTTATTGAAGCCGACAAATCGGGCAAGAAGAAGAGGAAGGCAAAGAGAAAGCCTAAGAAGAAAGCTACTAAGTCTAAGAAGCAGAGGAAAGACAAAGCATCGAATGCTTGTCACTTCCGCCGACAGGCCGACCACTAGAAGAGGAACTGTCCTCAGTACCTGGAATCCAAGAGACAAGGTAATTTCGAATCCTGTGTCATAGAAACCAATTTGTTAGTAACTTCTTCTTCCTAGTGTATTGACTCTAGGGCTTCGACTCATGTGTGTAACTCACTGCAGGGGTTCAGGATAAGTAGAAGACTGAGTGACGGAGAAGTAACTTTTTACTTTGGGACTTCTGCAAGCGTTGTAGCTACAACTATAGGAACTATAGAGTTAATTTTTAGAGAATGAACTATTGTACTAAAAGATTGTCTTTATATACAGAATTTGAGAAGAAATTTGATTTCTGTTTCAAAACCGTGTACAGATGGATATTTTGTTCTTTGTAGTAATTCGATTACTATTAAAAGAAATAACAAATTCCTTGCATACGGTGAACTTGAGAATGGTCTCTATGTTCTCCATCCATCTCTAGAAACTAACATAACTGACACTATGTCGGGTGACATCTCCAAGAAAAGAACTCGTGATACAGTTAATCCCATGTGCCTATGGCATTATCGACTTGGCCATGTTAACGTAGATCGTATCACAAGGTTGGTAAAAGATGGTCCTTTGGATTTTCTAACTGTAGAAGATCTTCCAACCTATGAACCTTGCCTTTAGGGTAAGATGATGAAACGGCCATTTAATGGTAAGCCTGAAAGATGTACAGGCACGCTTAACCTTATACATACTGATGTATGTGGTCCCATGAGTGTTAGGACACGTAACCAGCATGTTTATTTTATAACAATCACCGATGATTATTCTCGGTATGGTTACGTGTACCTAATGAGACACAAGTCTGAATCATTTGAAAAGTTTAAAGAGTTCAGACAAGAGGTCGAAAAACAGTTAGGGAGAGAAATTAAGACCCTTCGATCGGATCGAGGTGGTGAGTATCTCTCTGACGAATTCAAGGACTACTTAAAGGTCAATGGGATAGTATTACATCTAACTCCTCCTACTACACCACAACTAAACGATGTGTTAGAGAGGAGGAACCGGACTTTATTGGATATGGTCCGATCACTTCTCGTACACTAAGAGTTACCCACATCCTTTTGGGGTTATGCATTAGAGACTGTGATATACGTGTTGAACCGGGTTCCAACCAAATAAGTTCCGAAGACTACCTATGTGCTTTGGATCGGAAAGAAACCAAGTGTGAGACACTTGAAGATTTGGGGTTGTTCAACACATGTTAAAAGAACGAGTGTGGACAAATTGGAATCCAAGACCAGTTGTTGTCTATTCGTAGTCTACCCCAAAGGCTCTGTGGGTTACCTATTCTATGACCCAGGAGAATAGAAGGTGTTCTGTAGTCGAAATGCCCATTTCTTGGAGGATGATTACATCCTGAACAATCATTGTCAGGAAGTTGTTCTTGATGAGGAGAGCTCAGGGGTAATGGGAGGTGTCCCACAAGTTCTAGGTAATGACCAACCTAGAAGATCTACCCGGGTTTCCAGGCCTCTAGTCCATTTCGGCTATGATCAGGATAGTTACTTGGTGGAAGCTACGACCAGTGACGAGGATCTCGTGACTTATATGGAAGCTATGTTGGACATAGATTCCTTGAAGTGGGTAGATGCCATGAGAGTTGAGATGGACTCAATGAAGACCAATGGAGTCTGGACTCTAATAGATCCACTCGTGGGATAAAAGCAATTGGTTGCAAATGGATATATAAGAGGAAGAAGGGCCCCGATGGTAAGGTTGAGACCTACACCTAAACGGGTCTTGTAGTTACTTAATTAGGTCCTTATGAGAGCAAGGGGAGCCTCCCACATCCCCACCTCTTACCTGGCTAACCAAAGGAAGTGGTATAATTCCAAGTGAACCTAAAAGGATTCACATTGGTTGAACTACTAGTTCAGGAAACCCTAGGTCAGCCCCTAGGTCGTGTGGTTGATTTGCTTTCCTTTAAAGAAAAAAATTTAAAAGTTCAATTTTAAATTTTAGGGATTTAAATTTCAATATCTGAATTTAAATTTAATTTTCAAAAATAAAAAAAATAAAAAAACAAATTTGAGTTTAAATTTCAGAATTAAATTTAAAATTTTAAATTTCAATTTTCAAAAAAACAAAAGAAGAAAAAGGGGGTTAAAATAAAATGAATTGAATGACTAGAATTTGTGGAATGAGAAACTACTTCCAACTTGAGCCACAAATTGATTGGAACCATGTGTCTCGACAACTGGACATGATTAATGGTATGGCCCAAAGACTTTACGAAGTCCTTGCACATTGTCAACAAAGTGGCCCATACTCAAACTTGTCATCCTATGCATCATGTTCCATTTATGCAAGCCTGACCCATCATGTCAACCAAGTACATGCGGCCCATAGATTTTTCCAATCCAATGCTAACCCATTCTCTAGTCCATATAGCCTTGGGTGGGAAAATCAGCCCAACTTCAATTATAGGGTCCAATTCCAAGAAAACCCCCTAGCAAATATGCACTCTCAGTGGTCTGGAGCCCAAACTCACTAGGAGTACAATGATTACCATGGAACTTAATCGGCTCAATCATGTCAAACCTACACATAGTCCCAACAATATTATCATTCATCTAACTCTATGGCCCAACAATTTTAGAGGCCACAAGGGCAAAAACAATTCCAGCAGATGCATCCTAGGAATCAACCTACACATAGTCCCAACAATATTATCATTCATCTAACTCTATGGCCCAACAATTTTAGAGGCCACAAGGGCAAAAACAATTCCAGCAGATGCATCCTAGGAATCAACCAGCCCAAACTTATTAGACTTACCCACAACCTCCTCAAGCACCTAAAGTAAATGACCAATTCATGCAACTTCAACAATTGATCTTAAATCAACAGCAGAACCTTGATTGATTAGAAAGCCAAATAGGACAGCTAGCCGAACCCAAGGCAAGAAGAGGAGTAGGGCAACTATCGAGTCAACTATTTGTGAAACCTAGAAATCAACCTTTAGATTTTACTCCATAGTAGATTCAACCATCTCTTAAGAACCTCCAGTTTGAAAATAACAAGGCTATTAGAACCTTAAGGAATGGGTGAATTTTAGAGGACCCAGGAGTTAGTGAAGAAGAAAAGGTGCATGAAGACCCTAAGTTAGGGGGAGAAAAAAATGGAAAGGAAATGATAGAAGAAGAGCCTATAGTGAACCAATCTGTAGTTCCCTTTCCAATAGCACTCATAGTCGGGCCGGTGCTAAAGAACAAAGAAACTCTCAAATGATGAGAGTCGGGAAGTCCATATTAACAACCCTCTCCTCAATGTGATCCAACATGTCCCGGCCTATGCCAAGTTTTTGAAAGAGTTGTATACTCAAATGATGGAGCCACAAAAAATGATGCTCTTGGTAGATGTTAGTGCAGCTTTGCTAAATAAACTCTCCCGGAATGTGAAAGACCTTAGTGCTCCTCTCATAAGCTATGGCATCACTAGAATCACCTTTGATCGGGCACTAGTGGATCTTAGGGCCAATATATTTATGATAGGTTTAGGATTATCGAATTAAAATCAACCCTGATAATTCTACAGCTCGCTGATAAGTCAGTCAACACTCCTCAAATTTGTTATTAAGGTCAGGGTAGAGGGTTGTCACTTCCCAATGGATTTTATCCTAGACATGACCCCAATCGAGGAGTTGAACCATATCCCGATAATCTTAAGATGTTCGTTCATAGAAACGACCATCAATTGTAAATCAGGAGAAATGAACACTTCATTAGGGGAGCAAAAAGTCCAATTAAATGATCTATTTACCCCTTAGTTAGCCTAGTTTGAACCCTATCTATCTATCAGAAGAAAGTGAGTTAGAGAGTGTAGATGGATAAAGTGCTTGAATGTGTTCGGCTGAAGATGTTAAACTTAGCGTTGGTTGGGAGGCAACTCAACGTAGTTTTCAGTTGACTTTTGTCTGTTAGAACTATTGTTTCTTTTCTTGATTCAAGACCAGGTGGCATACCTTGAACTCCTTAGGAAAACCCTACTTATTGTTCCCTTTGGCCCAAATCTTCTTTGCATCATTCTAGTCATGCCATTAGGGTTAATGGCATTTAAGTTGGGGGGTGAGGAGAAAGAGAGAAAATTTGAAAAAAAAAATTAAAAGCTAAGCCTTTAAATATGTAGAATTAAAATTTCATTGAAATTTTTAAAATTTTCTATTAAAAGAGATTCCAAAATAGAAAAAGTTAAGGAAACTGATAAAATAATATTGAATTCTATAGAAATTGGGAGCAAGTGATAGGAGTCAAAAATTGGTCTTGTTTGAATATTGTCGAAACCATTTAGAAATTAGAAAATAGTCCCAAGTTTGCCCCAGTCAACAAAGGAAGAGAAAGATTGAGAAATTAGACAAAATTCTTCAAATTTTTAAGAGATAGTGGACTACCCTGAACAGTGTTGCAAAAAATAAGAAAAGAAAAGAGAGAGAATAAAAGGTCAATGAACACCCTAGACCTAATAATTGGGTCTCTTCACCAAAGTCAAGTGTCAAGATTCATGTCAAACGGAAAAATGAATGCCAAAGACACTTACATAACACTTAATAACTGAGTCTCTTCACCTAAGTCAATTGTCGAGATTTGTGTAAAACGGTGAAAGGTAACAATAAAAATAAGTTTAGGGGTTGAAATCCACTATCAAAAATAATAATAAGAATACATGTTTGATTTTAAAATCAATCTCATCTTATCAAGACAGTTTGCAAATTGAAGGGTAAATAAGATTTTTAAGCCATGTTTCGATAATATTCAAAATAAGATAGTTTTACCCTAAAGCCCAACACCAATCTATACAGAGTTTGAGAATGCTAGAATCAAGATGCTTGATTAATTCTATTAGGGATGACCTTGTAATGGGAAAGATATACTCAGTGTAATTTTGAGGCTGCATTGCTAAGGGACTAGCAATGTTTAAGTTGGGGGGGTGTGATAACCCTACATTTTGATGCCTTAAGGGCATTAATTCAGGGGTATTATCGACCTTAGAGTAGTCAAAGTGCACCCTTTTCACAGTTAAAATCAATTATATGACCTTTGAGGGTCTCTATGCAAATTATGTGGAAGATTGGGAAATTTTCTAGGCTAAAGTGCAGTTTTTTGGAAGCTGGTGTGAAGGCCAGCTGAGAGAGGGGGTGTTTTTGTAAAAAACTAAGAACAGGAGGGCGCCTCCTATCTGCTAAACCCATTTGGCGCCCATCTTATTGTATTGCCATGCTCCCCTCTCCTTAGCATACCCTAGGGAGTCGTTTTAACCTAATCTTTTCATTCTTAGCAAACCCTAGCCGCCCCTAGGTGTTTAATCTCCACCCTCCACCTCTTTTAATCTCAACCACTCATTTTAGGGCTCTCCTTTATAGCTTTTAGACCCTAGGGTGCCACCTATTCTGCTAATCCTTACCATTTAGCCCCTCACCTCCAAATCTCAACCACTCTCTCCATCTTATATCCCAACCATTCAATCTAAAGCACCACCTATAATTTTAATCTTAACCCTTCAACCCTAGATGTTCTAATCTACCCCCTCCTTTTCTGGGTGTCCAAATCTTAGCCCTACATAATATTGGGCACCCTCTCCTTTTTTGTTCAGCCATAGGATCACTCCAAAACCCTAGGGCGTCCCTAACTTTGCTAAATCCCAGCTACTGCCCTCCATCTTTCTCCCTATTTCTAATTGTATCCACCATTCTCTATAAAAAGGGTCCCAGGGGCCCTGTAGAAGGGGTTGGTCAATTCACCGAAGTAAGAAGGAAGGCTGATCTTGAGAAGTTCAAGAGTAAAGGAAGAGGAGGATGCCCAAGCAAGAGGAGGGGTTCCTACTTGCAGTTCGCCAACACCACTACTGCCACCTCCGGATTTGAATCCCAACCATATTTTCTTTAGTTTTAGAAGTACTTTATGTTCTTTAATTTCCAGTTTAATTTTTCCTTCCTACAAATTTATTTTTATTAGATTTAATATGTGTGTTATTTCTTTTTTGCAGATCTGAAATTCGGCCAGGTAAGACGGAAGACCTAGCTCAAGAAGTTCGAGGGTGGAAGGAAAGATCTGGAAACTGCTACCTCTGACCGGATTCTCAAACATTTTATTTTGTTTCTTTAATTTAGTTGTTTATGTTATTTATTTATTTTTATGCACTTGTTATTCTCAATACTGTTCGAATTTGGTTTTAATGAATTCAATTTTTTTAATTAATTAATTTTTTATTTCTGCAACTCCCACCTGCGTTCTCTTCTCCCGGATCTAAGTAAAAAATTATTTTTCCGTGCTTCCCTGTGGATATGACATGTTCTCACCCAGTTACTACATTAGTAGTTGTTTGAGAATTGTTAAATTCTATAAATGTTTAAGAAAAAACATCCTACAAAACTTTGCTAACATAGTAGACGGGTCACTAGACCCGGTCTACTTCTTTGATCAGTACTGAGTTGACTATCTTGTCACTCACGGTGAGGTACAGCTTTAACTCATCTCCTTCTTCAGGTCAGGTTAGAACCGGTGTAGTACTTAGGTACCTTTTCAGCTCGTCAAATGCGAGCTAGCACTCCTCGGTGCATTCAAAGTACTCATTCTTTTTTATTGCCCTAAAAAAAGGCAAGCATCGACCCGCCAACATAGACATGAACCGGCCTAGGGCAGCTACCTGGTCAATCAGCCCTTGGACTTCCTTTAATTTCCAGGGTGGTCTCATATCTAAAATAGCTTTAATTTTTTCCGAATTGGCTTCGATGTCATGTCGGTTCACTATGTAACCTAGTAATTTACCTGACGTAACCCCGAAGACACACTTGTTCGGGTTTAATTTCATATTATACTTCCTTAAAATTTGAAAAATATCATTTAAGTCATTTAATAAAGAGTTTGAAAATTGGCTCTTTATGACCATGTCATCAACATAACACTCCTCTTTATTGCCGATCAATGGCTCAAAAACTTTATTTACAAGTCGCTGGAATATTGCCCCAATGCTTTTCAAACCAAAGGGCATAACTTTATAATAGTACAACCTGAGTTCGGTTATAAATGCGACCTTGTCCTGGTCAGCAAGGTCCATTCTAATCTAGTTGTAGCCAGAGTAGGTGTCCAGAAAACTCAGCAACTTGTGCCCCAAGGTCGCGTCTACTAGGCAATCAATTTTGGGCAATGGGAATGAATCCTTCGGGTAGGCTCTGTTCAGGTCGGTGTAGTTGATGCACATGCACCACTTTCCATTGGCCTTCTTCACCAGCACCGGGTTAGCGACCCAGCTTGGGTAATGGACTTCTCAAATGAAATCTGTGGCGAGGAGCTTCTTAACCTCCTCATTGACTACCCTCCATCGCTCCGGGGCAAGGTTGCATTTTCTTTGACTTACTAGCCTGACTAAAGGGTCCACATTAAGTTTGTAAGTTATTATTTTAGGGTTGATTCCGAGCATCTCCATCGTGGAGAAAGCAAAGATATCTAGATTTTTTAGTAAGAAACTTATAAGTTAAGTTTAGTGCAGTTCGCTGATCAAGGTACCGATCTGAAGAGTTTTGGTTGGCTCGATATCAAAAACCTGTATGTAGACCATTTCTTCTGTCGGGGCAGCTCACTCCTCTTTATGCTCCGCTGATTGTTCGAGCTCGACATCCTCCACTAGCTTTGCCTTTCCTTTCAGGGCATCCACATAACACTTACGGGATTCAAGCTGGTCACCTCACTAAGTAATAGGCAGACACTCTTGCACGTAGAACATGTGTGATAGGCTGACCTATGATCGCGTTGTAGGAGGATGGAGTCGTGACCACCAAAAAAGTGTACTCAAATTGTACGACGTTCGGCCACGTGCCTGTCTCCACTAGTACTGTGACTGGCCAAGGGGTCTAACCTCTTCTCCATTGAACCCTACCAAGGGTACGTCTACTGGCTTCAGGTCGCTCTGTTCTAACTGCAACCTATCGAAGGTTTCCTTGAATAGGATATCTGATGTGTGCACAATTTACATATAAATTCTGGTGTTTATGCATGGTTTTGATGCTGATTTGTGTGAATTCTTACCCCAATTTAGCTTAATTTTAGGAAATTGTCAAAGGGGACAAGTCTACCAAAAAAAAAGCATAAAATCATGCTAAAAGAGGCCAAATATAAGGTGATACAGCCCAGCTAGGAGCAAGGCCCAACCGAGAGGTCAAAAGAGGGCCATTCGGCCAATGCAGCCCATGCTGCACTCTTTGGGAAAGCCCAAAGAGAGAGCACAATCGAAGCTCTCCAATGGAGCCTATTCGGCCCAGCAATGAGGAGGCCCATTTGTAGATCAAGAGCAGCTCAAGAGCAGCCCAAAGTGCAGCCCAGGGAGCCTAAAGGTGGGAAATTTTCTAGAAGAGAGAAAGGAGGCGTTAAGTGAATAACAAGGTTAATTGGGTAATTCTGGATAATTTCGGCACTGAATAGTAATTAGGGCATAACTCTCTCATCTGGACTCCGATTGAGATGATTCAAGATGAGTTGGAAAGATAAAGAAAAGTTCTAGAACTTTCATATTTGAATTTTGATAGACACGGACTGAATCGGGGTCAAAATCGAGCCTGAATTATCTGAAACCGCACTATAGAACTTTCTAGATGAGAGAACTTTCTAGATGAGAGAACATTCTAGAGGAGGAAAGGAGCTGAGGAGAAGGCTATAAAAGGAGAAGAAAGCCAAGGAAAAAGGGGTCCAACATCTGATTTCAAACTCTCCTTGAGCTCTTGTTCTAAGAGAGAAGAAGAGAGAGAGATAGGCGCAAGAGAGGAGAAGAGAGGAGAAACAAGCAGCTTCAAGGGAAGAAGCTGAATTCGAAGGGGGAGAAAGCAATTGGAGATCAAGGTTTCATCCTCACTTGATTTCTGCACAATTTGGTAATCGAATTCAGCTAAGATTTATGTAATTTCTCCATCAAATTTTCCTTTCTTACTGTAATCAAAGCTTGTTTTATGTAAATTCAATTTTGTAATTTGTTTTCAAAGTTCATTCGAGTAAAGTAGATTCAATCTTGAAGTATCTTGTTTGGAATTTTAATTGTGGATTGTTGGCTGAACTGTTAGTCTGAAATCTCAGATCTGAAATTTCAGATCATGAATTTACAATGTCTGAATTGCTATTTTCCAATCTCAGATCTGTAAATTCAGATCATGAAATAGTGAGATCCGAACTGCTATTTTATAAAATCAAATCTGTGATTTCAGATCTTGAACTTGTAATACCTGAATTACTTGAGAAAGAATTCAAGTAGCTTTAAGTCAGTTTGGCAGAATTGTTCCTCTTTCTTGGAATTTCTAGAGTGCTTGAGAAAGACTCTAAGAATTCAGATCTGCCAATCAAGAGCCGAATTGAGTGCAATGTTAGAGATAACTTGCACAATTCGGTTGGTGTTTATTTAGCTGAGTTGATGATCATCCAGCTAAAATGAAGCCCTAGAATTGCTAGATCTGAATGCATGCATGGGGATTAGATTCTTGCTAGAGATAGAAGAACCGTCACTCATGCATAGATTGAACATGTGCTCTAGAGAGGCTGTTCATTGCTTTGGGATTTCACCAAATGAAGGTTGAATCCTATTCTACTTGAATTGCTTAGAAAACTAGTTGCTGAATTTATTTTTCTATGCATCTTTAGCTTGTCTCCTCACTTGTATACAAGGTGTTTGGTCCAATGTGTTAGAAATAACTTTGTAGTTTTAATTTCAGTTTTTCATTAGTTTTACATTTTGACTGATCAGATAATAGTAGACTGATTTATTACTAGTAGTTGCTACATAAGTCCTCATGGGAACGATACTCTACTCACTACTCTATTACTTGAGCGGCTAGTGCACTTGCTAGTGTTACAATGAGCCACACATCAATATCAACCGAGTTGCCCGAGTCCACCAGAATCCGTTTCACTTCGAAGTCGTTGATTTTGAGTTTCATGACTAAGGAATTATCATGTGGATACTGAATCCTGTGCGCATCGTCCTTGGTGAAGTAGAAAGGTTCTTCGAGCCGAGGTCACTTTGGCGGGTTTTCGCCTTTGTTCTCCAACTCACAGACCGATGTCCTCCCTACTGATAATGTGCACCTCACAATGATAGACCCGCCGGTGGTCATATTGATCACACCACGGACTGGTCTCTCCTCTGATAACTGTCAAGGTGGCTGCTCATTCTACCTACTAGTCTTGGGGGTGTTCCTTCTCTGGTCTCCTTGATGATCTACCTGTTGGTCTCCCTACCCTCTCTCTTTTCGTAGGATGTAATTCTTCAAGTACCTGCGGTGGATAAGCTCCTCAATCTCATCGTGAAGATTCCTACAGTTCTCTGTACTACAATCGTGATCCCGGTGGAAGTGGCAATAGACATTTGGGTTTCTTGTTGCTGGATCTTCCCTTAGCCTAGGTGGCCATTTGACAATGGAAGAGCCCTTGATAGCCATTAGGATCTCTCCTCTCTTTGCGTTAAAGGGGATGTAGTTAGTTCGCTCTACTAAAGGGGTCCTGGAATGCCAATCTGACTTGTAGTCGCACGAGGGGAACTTACTTCTTGAACGTGGGGATTTGCTTCTTTTTTTGCTTGGGGACTTACTTTTCTTTCTTTTTTGCTTGTCGTTGCTTGTACCTTCATCTTCTCTCTTCCTCTTTTCACCCAGCAGATTGTCAATCTTATGGTTGATTTCTTCTTCGGTGCCAATGAACTAATCAGCCAGCTTGAGGAACTCGGTGATGTTCTTCGATTTGTTTAAGACCATGTTCCACTTGAACTCCCTATGGGTGATCCCCTTCTTCGTTGTAGTGAGGCGTTGGTGTGTCTGGAAGCACATTGTTAAACACTTTGGAACACTAGTTTAAACATTTATAATTTTTATTTTGATTCTCAAACAACTACTAATGTAGTAAATGGGTGAGAATGATTCTTATCCATAGGGAAGCAAAAAAAAAATAATTATGTACTTAAATGTAGGAGAGAGAACACAAAGGGGAGTTGTAGAAATATAAAATTATTTATTTAAAAAAATGAAATTCATTAAAACCAAATTCAAATAGTACTGAGAATAACAAGTGCAACAAATAAATAAATAATAGAAACAAATAAATAGAAGGAATGAAATAAAAATGTTTGAGAATCCGATCAGAGCTAGTGGTTTCTGGATCTCTCCTTTGACCCTTGAACTTCTCGAGCTAGGCCTTCCATCTTACCTGGCCAAATTTCAGATCTGTAGAAAAGAAATAAAGTACAAATTAAATCTAATAAAAGTAAAAGTTGCAGGAAGGAAAAATAAACTGGAAATTAAAGAACAAAAAGTAATTCTAAAACTGAAGAAAAAATGGTTGGGATTCAAATCCAGAGGTGGCAGTAGTGGTGTTGGCAAACTACAAGTAGGAACCCCTCCTCTTGCTTGGGCGTCCTCCTCTTCCTTTACCCTTGAACTTCTTAAGATCAGCCTTTCTTCTTACTTGGGTGAATTGACCAACCCCTTCTCTGAGGGCCCTGGGGCCCTTTTTTATAGAAAAGGGGGGTTGGAAGTTGGGTTTTAGCAAAAATATGGGTGCCCTATGGTTTAGAATGAAGGGTTAGGATGGTTTTAAGGTGATCCTAAGGTTGAGAAGAAAAGGGGAAGGCACCCAATATTATGTAAGGCTGAGATTTAATGGATAAAGGCTGAATGGTGAAGATTAGAAGTTAGGTGGCTTCTAGGGTTAGAATGATAAAAAGAGAGTGCCCTATAATGGATGGTGGAGATTATAAGGGATGGAAGGTGAGGATTTAGCAATTAGGGGCGGATAGGGTTTGTTAAGAGTGAAAAGAATGGGTTAAAATGCAACCTAGGGTTTGCTAAAATAGTGGGGAGATGCTAATACAGTAGGAGGGGCGCCAAACTAGGTTTAGCAGCTAGGAGGCACCCTCCTGCTTTCAACTTTTCACAAAAACACCCCTTCTCTTTACTGGACTTCACACCAACTTCCCAAAATCTACATTTCAGTCATGAAAACTTCATAGTTTTCCCCAAAATTTGCACAGAGACCCTTAGAGGCCACGACATTGCATTTAATTGGGAAAGTGGCACATATTTACTATTCTAAGGCCAAAAATACCCCTGAATTGTTGCCCTTAAGGCATCAAAATGAAAGATTATCACACCCCCAACTTAACCATTGCTAGTCCCTTAGCAATGCAGCTTTAAAATTACATTGAGTATATAGATCTTTCCCATTACAAGGTTATCCCTAACAGAATTAATCAAGCATGTTTTTAGCATTCTCAAACTTTGTATAGATCAGTATTAGGCTTTAGGGGTAAAACTCTCTTATTTTGAATATTACAGAAACATGGCTTAAAAATCGTATTTACTGTTCCATTTACAAATTGTCTTGATAAAATGTGATTGATTTAAAATCAGACAAGTATTCTTCTTATCATTTTTTATAGTGGATTTCTACCCCTAAACTTGATATGCATACTTATTTTTTGTTACCTTCCACCGTTTTACGCGAATCTCGACACTTGCCTTAGGTGAAGAGACCCGGTTACTAAGTGTTAGGTAAGTGTCTTTGGCATTCCATTTTCCATTTGACGTGAATCTCGACACTTGACTTAGGTAAAGAGACCCGGTTACTAAGTTTAGGGTGTCCATTGACTTTTTATTCTCTCTCTCTATTTTCTTTTTTTGCAAACATTGTTTAGGGTAGTCCACTGTTTCTAACAATTTGAAGATTTTTTGTCTAATTTCTCAATCTTTCTCTTTTTATCTTTACAGGGGCAAACTTGGGAGTATTTTCCAATTTCTAAATGGTTTTGACAATATTCAAATAAGACCAATTTTTACTCCTATCACTTGCTACCAATTTCTACAAAACTCAATATTCTTTTATCAGTTTCCTCAACATTTTCTATTTGGGAATCTCTTTTAATGGAAAGTTTTAAAGATTTCAGTGAAATTTTAGTTCTACATATTTAAAGGCTTAGCTTCACAATTTTTTTCTCTCTCTCTCTTTCCTCACCTCCCAACTTAAATGCCATTGTCCCTAATGGCATCACTAGAATGATGCAAAACAAGGATTTGGGCCAAAGGGAACAATGAATAGGGTTTTCCTGAGGGGTTCAAGGTCTACCACCTTGTTTCAAATCAAGAAAAGAAACAACAATTCTAACATTACAGACAAAAATCAACTGAAAACTACATTGGGTTGTCTCCCAACTAGCGCTAAGTTTAACATCTTCTAGCAGACACATTCATGCACTGTTCCCATCTATACTCCCCGACTCACTTTCATCTTCTGACAGATAGGGTTCAGATTGGGCTAACTATAAGGTAGACAAGGCATCTAAAAGATCATCAACTATATCCACATTGCACTCATCTTCCCCTAGGTTTGGATACTTAAGAGGCACTAAAAATGTTTAACTGGACTTTCTACTCCCCAAATGAAATGTCCATTTCTCCTGATTTATAGTTAGTTTTGCATTGGCCATTGCTAGAAATGGACATCTTACTATTATCAGGATGTGGTTCAGTTCCTCAGTTGGGGTCATGTCTGGGATGATAAAATCCACTGGGAAGTGACAACCCTCTACTCTGATAATGATGTCCTCAATAACACTTCGAGGAGTCTTGACTGACCAATCAGCGAGTTGCAGAATTATCGAGGTAGGTACTAACTCACCGATCCTAAACCTGTCATGAATGGATGAAAGCATATTTATACTGACCCCTAGATCCAATAAGGCCTGGTCAAAGGTGATTCCAAAGATGACACAACTTATGAAAGGAGCACCAGGGTCTTTCATTTTTTGGGAAAGTTGGTTTAGGAGATTTACACTAACATCTGCCGAGAGCATCATTTTTAGCGGGACTGATCATGGCTCCATCATTTGAGTACACAACTCTTTCAAGAACTTGGCATAGGTTGGGATATGTTGGATCGCATCAAGGAGAGGGAAGTTAATATGGACTTCCCAGCTCTCCTCATTGCGGGTCTCTTTCTTCTTTCGTACCGGCTGCAGTTGGAAATGTAACTATAGGTTGGTTCGCTATGGGCTCTTCTTCTAAAGTTTCCTTTCCTTCTTCTCTCTCCAACTTAGGGTCTTCTTGCTCCTTTTCACTAACTCTCTCACACGGGTCCTCTAAAATCCTCCCACTCCTTAAGGTTGTAATAGCCTTGGTATTTTCAAATTAAGGGTTCTTAGGAGGTGGTTGAATCTTCTTTGGAGGAAAATCCAGTGGCTGATTTCTAGGGTTCGCAACCAGTTGACTCGGTAGTTTCCCTACTCCTCTCCTCTTCTTGGCTTCAGCTAGCTATCCTATTCAGCTGTCTAATCCATCAATGGACTGCTGTTGATTTAGGATCAGTTGTTGAAGCTGCATGAATTGATCATCTACTATACGGGTCTAAGGAGGTTGAGGGTAAACCTAATACGGTTGGACCGGTTGGTTCCTAGGGTACACCTGCTGGAATGAACTTTGTACTTGTGGCCTCTAAAATTGCTGGGCCATGGATTTAGATGGATGGTATTGTTGTTGGGACTACGTGTAGGTTTGATATGGTTGAACCAATTAAGTCCTAGGGTAATCTTTATACTCCCAATGGGTATGGGTTTCAGACCATTGAAAGTGCCTTTTTGTTAAGGTGGTTTCTTGGGCTTGGGCCCTATAAGTTAAGTTAGGTTGATTTTCCCACCCAAGATTGTATGGGCTAAAGAATGGGTTAGCATTGGGTTGGAAAGATTTATTGGCCGCATGTGCTTGGTTTGGAATGACTGGTTGACATGGGCCTACCGCAGGGCACTGGCTAACATGATAGGTCGGGCTTGCACAGATGGAACATGATGGATAGGCTAACAAGGTTGGGTATGGGCCACTTTGTTGACGATATGCAAGGACTTGGTCAATTCTATGGGCCATCTCATTAATCTTGTCTAGTTGTCTAGACACATAGTTCCAATCTATTTGTGGCTCAGGTTAGAAGTAGTTTCTCATTCCACACACTCTGGCCATTGAATTCATTTTCTCTTATTTTGTTTTAACCCCCTTTTTCTTATTCTTTTTTTGAATTTTGAAATTTAAATTCAAATTTAGATTTTGAAACTTAAATTCCTGAAATTTAAATACAATTTTGAATTTTGAATTTTTGAATTTTTTTTAATTTTTTGAATTTTCTCTTTTTTAATTTGAAATTAAATTTAAATTCTAATTCAAATTTTGAAATTTAAATTCCTAAAATTATTTAAAAAAAATACAAGCAAATCAACCACATGTCCTAGGGCTGACCTAAGGTTTCCTAAACTAGTGGTTCAACCAATATGAATCCTTTTATGTTCACTTGGAATTACACCACTTCCTTTGGTTAGCATGGTAAGAGGTGGGGATGTGGGAGGCTCCCCTTGCTCTCGCAATGACCTAATTAAGTAACTACAAAACCCACTTAGGCATAACCGTTTAACCTCTTTCCTTAGACACCAACCATCGGTTATGGAATGTAATCACAAATTTCCCTAAAATTCAACACACCTTTGAACCAAATATGAGTTTTCCCTAAAGGATCTTGCTATCCAAATGTTGAATTAGGTTAGGGTGAACTGCACGTGAAGGGTGGTGATTTTTGGGCCAAGGAAGGGTGATGAAATCCCCACCTTATCTTAAGTAAGTTGGATGCCCTTAAAATGGATTAACGGAAAAGCAAAAATAAACACCACAAATGCAACTAATTACAATGCATGAACAAGTATTTCTAATATGCAATTCAGCAATATAACATAAATGAATAAAATAAACTAAGCAAGAGAAGTAATTAAAATGATAAAAAGAAAGAAATCCTAACACATTCACAACTAGCAATGACAATTTAACAATTAAATAAACATATATGATGCATGCTTTAGAATATGAAACCCTAAATCTTGGAATGCAGAAATGATAAAAAGAAAGAAATCCTAACACATTCAAATTTGAAATCTAAATTCAAATTCAAAAATTTAAACAATTTCCTCTTTAACAATTAATTTTTCAATTAAATCACTAATAAAAAGGAAGTTAAATAAGGCAACAAATAATTATAACAAGCAGAAAATAAAATAAATAATTATGCTAAAAATATTTACAACTACCAAAATAAATTCTAACAAAAAAATTGCTATTCTAAAAATTAAATAAAAAAATAAACAAAAGAAAATTATGCAGCAATAAATAAAATAAAATAAAAGTTTCTTTTTCTATTTTTTTATCTAAAATAAAATAAAAACACTAACATAATAAAATATAAATTCAAACAAGAAATTAAAATGAAGAAAAAAAATAGATCTAGAAACAAAACTGAAGAAAAAAAATAAATTGGATATATGATAAAAAATAATTAAAAATTCAAAAACCACTATTCAACTAAAAAAAGAGTTCAAAAATAAAAATAAAAAATCAAAAGTAAAATGGAACGACTACACCTGAAGCGCAATCCAATTTTTCTTCTCTTCCCTTCCGTCCTGCGGTCCCACAACGCTCTGGTACCCCACCTTTCGCTATTCCGTCCTGCAGAATCAAAGAGAAACAAGAATTAAACTGAGATAATGGTTCAAGTTATAAAACAAAAAAGAAAAAATAATGAAATAGATCCGGGTAAAGCAAATAAAAAATTTTCCCCGTGCTTCCTTGACAACGGCACCAAAAACTTGGTGTGTCCAGAAGCAAGTCATTAAACACTTCGGAACATCAGTTTAAACATTTATAATTTTTATTCTGATTCTCAAACAACTATTAACGTAGTAAATGGGTGAGAACGGGTCGTATCCACAGGGAAGCAAGAGAAAAATAATTACGTACTTTGATCCGGGAGAGAGAACACAAAGGGGAGTTGCAGAAATATAAAATTAATTGATTAAAAAAATGGAATTCATTAAAACCAAATTCGAATAGTACTGAAAATAACAAGTGCATAAAAATAAATAAATAACAGAATCAAATAAATAGAAGGAACGAAATAAAAATGTCTGAGAATCCGATTAGAGGTAGCAGTCTCCGGATCTCTCCTTTGACCCTCGAACTTCTCGAGCTTGGCCTTCCGTCTTTCCTGGCCGATTTCTAAATCCACAGAAAAGAAATAAAGTACAAATTAAATCTAATAAAAGTAAAATTTGTAGGAAGGAAAAATAAACTGGAAATGAAAGAACAGAAAGTAATTCTAAAGATCAGCCTCCTCTTGCCTAGGCATCCTCCTCTTCCTCTACCCTTAAACTTCTCAAGATCAGCCTTCCTTCTTACTTGGGTGAATTGACCAACCCCTTCTCTGGGGCACCTGGGGTCCTTTTTATAGAAAGAGGGGGGTGGAAGTTGGGTTTTAGCAAAAATATGGGTGCCCTATGGTTTAGAATGAAGGGTTAGGATGGTTTTAAGGTGATCCTAAGGCTGAGAAGAAAAGGGAAAGGCACCCAATATTATGTAAGGCTGAGATTTAATGGATAAAGGTTGAATGGTGAAGATTAGAAGTTAGGTGGCTTCTAGGGTTAGAATGCTTAAAAGAGAGTGCCCTAGAATGGATGGTGGAGATTAGAAGGGATGGAAGGTGAAGATCTAGTAATTAGGGGCGGATAGGGTTTGTTAAGAGTGAAAAGAATGGGTTAAAAAGGAACCCTAGGGTTTGCTAATACAGTAGGAGGGGCGCCAAACTGGGTTTAGCAGCTAGGAGGTGCCCTCCTGCTTTCAATTTTTCACAAAAACACCCCCTCTCTCAGCTAGACTTCACACCATCTTTCCAAAATCTGCATTTCAGCCATGAAAACCTCCCAGTTTTCCCCTGAATTTGCATAGAGACCCTTAGAGGGCACAACATTGCATTTAACTGGGAAAATAGCATATCTTGACTATTTTAAGGCCAAAAATACCCCTGAGTTGATGCCGTTAAGGCATCAAAGTGCAGGACTACCAGGCGCACCACTGGATCGAGGTTTGGTATTTGCAGGCACGCCTCATTGAAGCACTTGATGTAGCTTCTAATAAACTCTCCTTCCTTCTGCACCACATTTAGAAAGCTCTCCTGTGACTTCAGGCACTTCTTACTAGTGATGAAGTGTATCGTGAACAGGTCGGCAAACTGAGCCCAGCTTTTGATGGAGCCCGGTGTGAGGTTCCTATACCAGGTCCAAACTACTCCTCTAAATGTGGTGGAGAAGGCCACACACATGCAAGCTTCGTCAGCCCTGGCAAGTGCATCTAAGATCGGAAGGCATCCACATTGTCATTAGGGTCGAACGACCCATCATACTTGTCTAGCGTTGGGACCTTGAAGTCCTTTGGCATCAGGGCCACTAGGAGCTCGGGTGACAAGGGGGATGACCAGCTCAATAGAGCAGGCGTAGTTTTCATTGCCACCAAGCTCACCTCTTCTCTCTCTTCGGTCCGCTCCACTGGTTGGTCGGGCTTTGCTGGTGGACTGTTTCTGGCCGAAGAGCGGTGAGTCTTGCAATGCCGCCGCTGTTTCCTCTTTGCAGGTTCGGCATTGGTGTTGCTGGCCTCAATTTGGTCTGGTACCTCAACCCTGGCTCTCTCGCACTCCCAAACACTGCCACGAGGTAGATCAGGGCTCCTTCTCGCTGACTCCTCCTGGGTGTGAAGCCTGCGCTGGTCATGGTGCGGCACGGAGGGGGCTTGCCTCGGGCTCCGATCTGATGATCTTCTCTCCATGACCTGTTGTTCTCAGGCCGCGAATGCTGTGGTTGGTTGCCTCTACCGGGCTGGCTGACTTTGGGTCTATCTCCTAGGTTCCCCCTTGAGAGATCGGGGGAGTGCGCTGCCCGTCCGTCCTGCCCCATGGTGAAGTCTGGCTCTTGGGAGGTACTGGTACCTACGATGTCCCCTCACCCCGATGGGAAGATCGGCAGACATCCTGTGTGGATTTGTGCGGGCTTCGATTCTGCCCTTGATGCTGAGTGGCATGTCAGGGCGGAACCGGTTGCTGACTCGGCTGCAATGGTGGAAATTGTTATTGATACTACTGGTAGATGAAGTATTGTTGGAACTACTGGACTTGTTGCATCTAGATCTGCATCGTCCAAACGCACTGAACCATGTCATTGAACTGGGAGTGCCCAACCCCAGGGGGAATCACGAAGGGCTCCGAGAAGGTGGTGCCCACCTGGGGGAGCAGGACACTCACTTGCCAGGTGATCTGTGGTACAGACAATGATGGGACCCCTGGAGCTGTGAGGGGAATGGTAAACTGACCGATACACATCGTGGGAGCTTGAGGAAGAGTTGATTACTGATCTTGCCCCTTGGTTACGCTCATTTTGATACCTTTCATGGTGTTGCTGGAAGAGTCCATTGGAATGACCTTTCGATCATATTCTGATGAGACTAAAAAGAACCATATTTTTATCCCCTAATTTTCATCTTTTTACATTACTTTAGAACTTAAATGGACTCATTACTCTTGTATTTCGATTCAGGGCAATAAAGAAGGCAATTGGAAGAAAACAGAGCAAATCGGGTGATTTTGCACAGTTTCGGATACAATTAGTAATCTGAGCATAACTCCCAATTACGGATTCCGAATTGGACAATTCAAGAAGAATTAGAAATATGAAAGGAAGGCCCACAACTTTTATGTTTGGGTTTTGGCAGATTCGGTCCGAATCGAGTAGGAAACTGGGCCCGAACTTGGAGCAAGTTTGTAGCCAGGCCCATTTCACAGCTGAATCCCAACTCGCAGAAGAACCTCGAAGCAGCCCAAGTTATCAGAGAAGCCCAACTCAGATGCAAGAGCCTAGAGTCCTAATTCGAATGTAACCTCCAAGGGGGGAGAGAGTCTTATTAAATATAAATTTTGAATGTAATCCTATAAAGATAAGAAGGTTGGGGATTAGATAAGAAATAGGATAGGATTAGTTCAAAGAATATCAGGACTCCCTGAAGATAAGATGATCTCCTAGAAGGAGTTGGAAAACAGACCTCTCCTTTGGCTATATAAAGAGGGGGGGCGGACCGGCTCTAGCATCACTCACTCCAAGATCCAAAAGATCACCAAGCAACTCAAGCTACCAAGAGAGCAGTTCGGCCACAGAGAAGAAAAGCATGGAGGGTTCGAAGATCATGAGCAGCTAAACTTCTCTTTTCTGGTTCAAGGGGGGAGGTTCGATTGAGTCATTGTGAGGTTCCGTATTTAATTTAAGTTCTTGTTTTCTAGTTCAAGTATTCATTGATTCTTGTGCATATTTTCATTGGATGTTAATGTTAATTAGTCTGACAAATTGAATTAATGTTGATTTTCCTACTGCTATCCATGACTTATGTGATCCGTAATTGTCACGAATAGTGGTACAAGTAGCAATTAGGTTAATATCTTTTTGGGTCAGTTATTCATGACAACCTTTGACCAATGTATTGACATGGTTTAACCTAAAAGGAATTGATGGAACAAGATTCAATAATAGTAGCTATCTCAATTATTGTTGTTTTGGTTTAACCATTTTCACAAATCTTAATGCTATCACTGGTTAATATGGAACGCTATCGTACTTAGTTGAGTAGTGATAAGTGCTGATCGAATGTTGGGTTTGATCAGCTGAATTAGGAAAACACAAGGTTTATTATGGCTATCCTAATAAATATAAGGTTAAATGCTTGAATTGCAAGATTTTCAGGGATACCTATGATCGATGGCAACCGAACCCCTGAACCAGAATTCGGTAAGACTGATTTCTCTTGTTTGTTTAAGTTTGCTATTTCTTCTTTTAATTTCAGTATTTAATTCTCCCACTCAGTAATATTATCCATTCAGCTAAGGGATTACTGTTAGCTCCCTGTGGGATTTGACCTAGTACCACTTTTACTGCAAATATCTTATTGTGGGACTAATACTAATTTTGAGGGTTTCGACAAACCCATCATATTCCCATAGACGACGCCAAATGATGGTGCGTGATTTGGATGCTCCTAGCTAGAGGATGATCTAGATCTTAGCTACGTGGCAAGGTGGTTTGGTCTGCCAAACAGTGAAGCTCAGAGAACCCAGGGTGGCTAACCTAGCAAGGTCACTCCGATGCTTAAGTTAGTATTGCAAGTTGAAAGTTGAATGATAAGTGCACTAGTGAGCAAATAATCGCGCGTACCTTGATCTTGGGGTTTGAAGTCCTTATATAGCTGGGCTGTCGTGGAACTCACAAAACAACTCTAGGATCCTTGGCCCGCATGGTTAGGATCTATTTGCCCTAGAAGGGAGGTGACGTACTAGTCAATGAAGTCTATCACTACCTTCTGATCTAGGCAGGATAAGGATAAGGCCTTCGGTTTCGTGCTGTGATCCTGGGAGGTTCAGAGTTCGTTGGGTAGCGTCTAGAATCGAATATGTGTCACCTCGGTACATGGGCGACGAAGTGGCTCTTGGTTCCAAATTGAATGATCACCTGAGCTCTCGATCCACTAATGAGGCTCTCCTTGCTAAGTTGTCGTCCCATTGGCAGGTCATGTCCACGTGTCCCTTCCTTACTAGGTCGGGCCAAATCACCCTTCATCACGTCATTTTCAAGACAACCAATGAGATGCACTTTCCCAATAACCTAAATAATATCTTCTCCTAAAATTTCTCCTAAACTACCCCCTCCCCCCACTATCCCCTATTTTCTCCAAAATTATCTCTAATTCCTAGTTATCTTATAAATTATCTCTAATTCCTATTTATCTTATAAATTATCTCTAATTCCTATTTATCTTCAAAGTTATCTCTAATTTAGTAAAGAGTTTCTCTCCTAAATTATCTCTATTTCCTATTTATCCTCTCCCCTACTTTTTATCTATATCTACCTAAAGAAAGTTTAGTTTAAAAAAATTTAAGAATTATTTAAATATTCTGACAAAATTATATAATAACTTTAAAATATTTATTAAAAACACAAAAAGTAATTTTATATTTTTACAAAATATATCACGAAATTATGTACTACCAATTTAAATTATGTTTTTTCGGACAATCAACTTAAATGTTTTTTAAATATTTAATAAAATGTAATAGCTTTAAAAAAATAAAATTCAAATAACAAAAGATTTTAAATATTTTATAGATTATATAAATAACTAAATAATTATCATAACTAGATTTTAAATAGTTAAATTAATGAAACTATGTAATAAATTTAAAAAATTTCTTCAAAGTGGAAAAATTTATATAACATAATATTGAAATTAATAACAATTTAATATATTACAAAATTAATATTGAAACTACGTAATAATAGTATAAATTATGATTTTATGGATAATTAAATTAAATAAATAGATCATATTTTAAAATTTAAATATTTTACATATTACTTAAGTATTTAAGTAAATAAATATTTTAAATGCCAAAATGTTTAACATAACTAGATTTTAAATAGTTAAAATAAAGAAATTATGTAATAAATTTAAAAAAAATGAAAATTATAAAATAATTATAACATAATATTGAAATTAATGATAATTTAATATTTTTACATAATATTGTAAATAAATAATTTAAATTATATCACGTAATAAATTAGGAAAATCACTTTCAAAAATAATATTTATTTATAATAATTTTAAACTCTTAATATGTATGTATTATATAATTATATATACTAAAATTAATATTTATTGTATTTCATTAATTATTTATTATTTTTTGTGATAAATGTATTTTCAATGATTATGTATAAATTTATTTTGTTCTGCTATTTAACAAAAGACTTTTAATAATTATTGGAGATTAAACTACTATTATTGAAATTTTTAAATTTAATTTATTGTAATTATTATTTTTTTGTTATAACTTATTGACTAATTGTACTTTTGTAATTATTGACTAAGTTAATATATTTTTAGAAATTATTGTACTTTTTTAATTATTGTATTTTTTATTATAAATATATTTTGAATAATTGTGTATTTTCACTATAAATTTTCAATAACTATAGGTGATTAAACTATTCTTATTTATCAGAGATGAGACTATTAATTTAGCTAAAATTACGAGTATTCGTAAGTTGGTTTGCTTTGGTCGTAGGCTATTTGGCCAACAAAATTGACTTGGTCAGGTTGGGGAATTGGTCAGCTGAAACCGATTGATTAAATTAAATTTTAAAAATTACAATGTAGTTATTAAAAAATTAAATTTATGATATAAAATATTTTAGACTAAGAAATATGGAAAATTTCACTTTTCCTTATTAAAAATTATATTTAAAATATAAAATATTAATATATATGTATCTATATATATATATATCCATGGTTAGGCCATTCGATTTTGGTCGGTTTATAAATGGCCAAAGTGAAATTTATTCAACTTGGTCGAATTGGGAAATTTTTTAACCAAAGCTAACCTAAAATACTAGAAAATCGAACAACTCAAGTCAAGTTGATTGGGTTGGTTAGTTTCATCAGTTTGATGAATAAAACTAATTGAAATTAATTATTGTTATTTTTGTATTATAAAAATTTATTAAAAGTAGTGTATAAAATATGAATAATTATTAATTATTTAAAACGTTGAAAATATAAAAACAATTGTATACTCTTATTTGTTTCTATTAGGGTCATTTACTATAACACACCTTTAGGGATGGCAATTTTCCCCATCCTCGGCGGGGATGAAACTTCCCTAACCCGATGGGGTTGGGGATAGGGATTGTTTTGGCGGGGCAGGGCGGGGTGGGGACGGAGATTAATAGGAATCCCTAGTCGGGGTCAGGGATGGGGATTGAGGTCTCCACCTCGCCCCAACCCCGATTATATACAACAAATGTTATTTATATTAAATATACTATTATATTATTTAAATTATATATATATATATATATATATCAAAACATATTTAAAACATTATTTATAATTTAAAATTTTTATTTATTTTCAAAAAATACTAATATCTAAAAACATTTTAGGGATTCTGGTCCCCACGGGGAACCCATCCCCGTCACGGATCGAGGAAGGGTGTTAATTTTAGAATCAGGGTTGGGGACAGGGAATATGATCCTCGCCCTATTTCCATTCCTACACACCTTATAGTTTTACATATTTACTTAAACCTACCTTATAGTTTTCATTTTACTAAAACATCCCATATATTTTACAACTTATTTACTTAATCAACCTTTCATTAAAGAGTGTTTGTTTTGCCATTAGACCCATGATTTTTTATTCCAAAAATACCCTAAACACTTTTTTTGTATAAAAAAATTGACCAAATATAGCCAATAGAGTGGTTGCCTGTCTTATTAAGGGCAAAAACGGTATTTTTATTTTCTTTTGATTAAATTTATTTAAATGAACATTAGGGTCAACACTATCATTTTCCACCATTATCTAATGGAAGATTGATTAAATCCATTGCAAATTATAAGTTGTGTTTTAGTGAAATGCTAACTATAGGGTAGATTTTAGTAAATCCATGAAACTATAAGAGGTACTTTAGTAATTGACCCTTTCTATTATTCCATGTCATTTTTTAAACAACCAATGAAATGCACTTTCCCAATAACTTAAATAATCTTTTCTTCAAAAATTTCTCCAAAACTACCTCCCCCACTTTTGCCAAACTTATCTCTAATTCCTATTTATATTCTAAATTATCTCTATTTCCTATTTATCTCCAAAATTATCCCTAATTTAGTAGAGAATTTTTCTCCTAAATTATCTATAATTCCTATTTATCCTCTCCCCTACTTTTTATCTATGTTTATCTAAAGAAAGTTTGGATTAAAAAATTTAAGAATAATTTAAATATTATAAAAAATTATATAATAACTTTAAAATATTTATTAAAAACACAAAAAATAATTTTATATTTTTACAAAATATATCATCAATTTATGTACTAACAATTTAAATTATGTTTTCTCAGGATTATCAATTTAAATGTTTTTTAAATATTTAATAATATGCAGTAGCTTTAAATAAATAAAATTCAAATAACAAAAAAGTTTAAATATTTTATAGATTATTTAAATATTTAAATAACTAAATATTTATCATAACTAGATTTTAAATAGTTAAAATAACAAAATTATGTAATAAATTTAAAAAACTTCTTCAAATTAGAAAATTAATTATAACATAATATTGAAATTAATAAAAAATTAATATATTACAAAATTAATAATGAATTTTGTAATAATAGTATAATTTATGATTTTATGGATAATTAAATTCAATAAATACTTAATATCTTAAAATTTAAATATTTTACATATTATTTAAGTATTTAAATAACAAAATATTTTGAATAACAAAATATTTAAAATAACTAGATTTTAAATAGTTAAAATAAAGAAATTATGTAATAAATTTTTAAAATTTCTAAAAAGTAGAAAATTAATTATAACAATATATTGAAATGAATAATAATTTAATATTTTTACATCATAATGTAAATAATTAATTTCACTTATATCAAGTAATAATTCGAGAAAATAACTTGCCAAAAAATTAATAATAATTTTAAAATCTTAATTTGTATTTATTATATAATTATATATACTAAAATTAATATTTATTGTTTTTTGTGATAAATGTATTTTCAATGATTATGTATAAATTTATTTTTTTTTTGTGATTTAAAAGATTACTTTCAATAATTATTGGAAATTATATTACTATTATTGAAATTCTTAAATTTAATTTATTGTACTTAATGTATTTTTGTTATAAGTTATCGATTAATAATTATTATATATTAAACTATTATTTGAAATTGTATTATTTATTGAATAAATTTTTAGTACTTATTATATTTTTGAAATTTATTGTATTTTTTATTATTAGTATATTTTCAATAATTGTATATTTTCACTATAAATTTTCAATAGTTATTGGAGATTAAACTATTGTTATTTATCAAAGATAAGACTATTAATTTAGCTAGAATTATGACTGTTCATGTGTTGGTTCGGTTCGGTCATAAGCTATTTGGCCAACCAAATTGACCTGGTTAGGTTAGGGAGTTGATCAGCTGAAACCGACTAACCTTTTGTGAAAACTAACCCACTCAAGTTGTATCAGTTTGGATCAATTTTTTGGTTTGATTAGTCGGTTCAAAAGATTTAAACTTGAAAATTAAATTAAATTTTAAAAATTTATAGTGTAATTATTCAAAAATAATTTTAAAAATTAGATTTATGATATAAAAAAATTTAGACTAAGAAACATGGGAAAATTCCCACTTTTCCAAATTAAAAATTATATTTAAAATAAAGAATATTAATATATATCCATGGTTAGGTCATTCGATTTTGGTCGATTTACAAATGGCCAAAGTGAAACTGATCCAAGTTGGTCAAACTGGGAAATTCTTTATCCAAAGTCAACCTCAAATACTAGAAAAACTGAACCAACTCGGGTCGAGTTAATCGGGTTAGCCGATTTCATCAATTTGATGAATAAACCTAACTGAAATTAATTATTGTTATTTTTGTATGATAAAAATTATAATAAAATTAGTATATAAAAATATTAATTATTAATTACTTAAAATTTTGAAAATATAAAACAATTGTATACTCTTATGTGTTTCTATTAGGGTCATTTACTAGAACACACCTTTAGGGAGGGCAATTTCCCCATCCCCGACGGGGACCTAACTTTCCCGACTCAATGGGGCTAGGGATGGGGATTTTTTTGGTAAGGCAGGGGCGAGGACAGGGATTAATAGGAATCCCCAGTCAGGGCCGGGGTCAGGGATAAGGATTGAGGACCCCGCCCCGCCCCGACCCCAATTATATATATATATATATATATATATATATATATATATATTATATATGACATGTTATTTATATTAAATATAATATTATACTATTTATATTATATATATCAAAAGATATTTAAAACATTATTTCTAATTTAAAGTTTTTATTTATTAAAAGAATACTATTATCTGAATACATTTTGGGGATTTGGGTCCCCGTAGGGAACCCATCCTCGTCAGGGATCAGGGATGGTGGTTAATTTTAGAATCAGGGTCGGGGACAGGGAATCTAATCCCCGTCCTATTGCCATTCCCACACACCTTATAGTTTTACATATTTACTTAAACATACCTTATAGTTTTCATTATACTAAAACATCCCATATATTTTACAATTTATTTACTTAACCAACATTTCATTAAGGAGTATTTGTTTCGCCACTAGGCCCATTAGTTTTATTTCCAAAAATACCGTTAACACTTTTTTGTATAAAAAACAAAATTGACCAAATATAGCCAATAGAGTGGCTGTCTGTGTCTTATTAAGGGTGAAAATGGTATTTTTATTTTTATTTTCTTTTAATTAAATTTATTTAAATGAGCATTAGGGTCAACACCCATTTTCCACTATCATCTAATGGAAGATTGATTAAATCCATTGAAAATTATAAGTGGTGTTTTAGTAAAATGCTAACTATAGTCTAGATTTTAGTAAATCCATGAAACTATAAAAGCTTTTCTATTATTTAGGTTTTTCTTAATAAATCCCATGCATCGTACGGATCCCCGCTAGTATATATTAAAACAAAGCAATCAAGCAATTTTCTTCTTTTTTAAAATTTTTTGTTTTTTTAATTCCATATAATTTTTTAAACAACCAATGAGATGTACTTTCCAAATAACCTAAATAATCTCTTCTCCTAAAATTTATCCTAAACTACCTCTGCCACTATCCCCCAATTTCTCCAAAATTATCTCTATTTCCTATATATCTTCTAAATTATCTCTAATTCTTAATTATCTACAAAATTATCTTTAATTTAGTAGAGAGTTTCTCTCCTAAATTATCTCTAATTCATATGTATCCTCTCCCCTACTTTTCATCTATATCTATCTAAAAAGAGTTTGGATTAAAAAATTTAAGAATTATTTAAGTATTCTAACAAAATTATATAATAACTTTAAAATATTTATTAAAAACATAAAAAATAATTTTATATTTTTACAAAATATATCACGAAATTATGTACTAACAATTTAAATTATATTTTTCTAAATTATCAATTTAAATGCTTTTCAAATATTTAATAATATGTAATGACTAAATAAATAAAATTCAACTAACAAAAAATTTAAAATATTTTATATATTATTTAAATATTTAAATAACTAAATATTTATCATAACTACATTCTAAATATTTAAAATAACAAAATTATGTAATAAATTTAAAAAAATTCTTCAAAATAGAAAAATAATTATAAAATAATATTGAAATTAATAATAATTTAATATACTACAAATTTAATAATGAAATTATGTAATAATAGTATAAATTATGATTTTATGGATAATTAAATTCAATAAATAAATAATATCTTAAAATTTAAATAATTTACATATTATTTAAGTATTTAAATAACTAAATATTTTGAAAAACAAAATATTTAAGATAACTAGATTTTAAATAGTTAAAATAAAGAAATTTTGTAATAAATTTTAATAAAAATCTAAAAAATAGAAAAATAATTATAGCATAATATTGAAATTAATAATAGTTTAATATCTTTTCATAATATTGTAAATAATTAATTTCATTTATATCAAGTAATAATTCGGGAAAATAACTTGAAAAAAAAATATTTATTAATAATAATTTTAAACTCTTAATCTCTATTTATTATATAATTATATATACTAAAATTAGTATTTATTGTTTTTTGTGATAAATGTATTTCCAATGGTTATGTATATATTTATTTTGTTTTGTCATTAATAGTAAATATTCAAAAATTATTGGAGATTAAATTACTATTATTGAAATTCTTAAATTTAACTTATTGTACTTATTACATTTCTTGTATTTTTATTATAAGTTATTGATTAATATTTATTATAGATTAAACTATTATTTGAGATTATACTATTTATTAACTAAGTTAATATATTTTTAGTACTTATTGTATTTTTGTAATTTCTATAATTATTGTATTTTTCATTATCAATATATTTTCAATGATTGTGTATTTTCCCTATAAATTTCTAATAATTATTGGAGATTAAACTAATGTTATTTATCAAAGATGATACAATTAATTTAGTTGAAATTATGAGTGTTCATGAATTGGTTCGATTTGGTCATAGGCTATTTGGCAATCAAATTGACCTAGTCAGGTTAGGGAGTTGGTTAGCTGAAACCGACTAACATTTTGTGAAATCTAGCCCACTCAAGTATTATTTGTTTGGGTCGATTTTTTGGTTTAGTTAGTCGGTTCAAAAGATTTAAACTTAAAATTTGAATTAAATTTTAAAAAATATAGTGCAATTACTAAAAATAAATTAAAAAATTAGATTCATGATATAAAATATTCTATACTAAGAAACATGGGAAAATTCCCACTTTTCAAATTAAAATTATATTTAAAATATAGAATATTAATATATATCCATGGTTAGGTAATTTGATTTTGGTCGGTTTACAAATGGCCAAAGTGAAATTGATTCAACTTGGTTGATTTGGAAAATTTTTAAAGCAAAGACAACCTAAAATGCTACAAAATCAACCAACTCAAGTCGAGTTAATCAGGTTGGTTGGTTTCATTAGTTTGATGAATAACATAATTGAAATTAATTATTGTTCTTTTTTTGTATTATAAAAATTTATTAAAAGTAGTACATAAAATATGAATAATTATTAATTATTTAAAATTTTGAAAATATAAAACAATTGTACTCTTATGTGTTTCTATTAGGGTCATTTACTAGAACACACCTTTAGAGATGACAATTTTTCCCCTCCCCGACGGGGCCCAACTTCTCCAGCCTGATGAATAATTATTAATTATTTATAACTTAAATTTTTTATTTATTTAAAAAAAAACTATTATCTGAAAACATTTTGGGGATTCGGGTCCCCACGAGGAACCCATCCCTATCGGGGATTGGGGATGGGAGTTAATTTTAGAATCAGGGTCAGGGACAAGGAACACGATCCCCGTCATGTTGTCATTCCTACACACCTTATAGTTTTACATATTTACTTAAACCTACCTTATAGTTTTCATTTTACTAAAAAATCTCATATATTTTACAACTTATTTACTTAATCAACCTTTCATTAAGGAGTGTTTGTTTTGCTATTAGGCTTGTGATTTTTTATTCCAAAAATACCTTTTACACATTTTTGTATAAAAAGTAAAATTGACCAAATATAGCCAATAGAGTGGTTGCATGTGTCTTATAAAGGGAAAAATGGTATTTTTATTTTTATTTTATTTTAATTAAATTTATTTAAATGAACATTAGGGTCAACACTATCATTTTGCACTGTCATCTAATAGAAGATTGATTAAATCCATTGCAAATTATAAGTGATGTTTTAGTAAAATGCTAACTATAAGATAGATTTTAATAAATCTATAAAATTATAAGGGGTATTTTAGTAAATAAAAGTTTTCCTACTGGGTTGCGTTACCAGTTGAAAGGTGTTCTACAGGACATATTTACAGTATCTAGGTTTTTTGAGTCTTTCTTGTTTAAATTTGTGAATGGAAACTGTAATGCTATAGCTCTTGCCAGTCCTTTGTGTATTGGCCTAGAGTCCTAGAGTCCCAAACACGGGGATAAAATAGTCATTAATCTTTTTCAGAAAGATTATAATCAAATATCAACTTTCTGTTTCTGTCTTATTTACTATAAAACCAAATATAACATAATTTCTGCTTTTTAACAGAGAAAAAATATTCCATATTTAAAAGACAAGGTCATCCTCACCTAAAAAATATTCCTCAGGAGAGAAGCGATTTCTACCTTGTTGAATTAGATTTTTTTTAACGTGTCAAGAATAAAAAAAGCAAAATGCCATTGAGTTGCAACTACTTCACTGTTCAACGAAGGAAATGTTTGAAATGATCATATATTCATGTACACATTAGTAAAGTCAACGAACAAACTTAAAAAAAAAAAAATCCTAAATCTAAAATCCCCACAGACTGCAATAACTGATAAGAAATGCTAATTTTATATGAAGCCTAAGCATAATGAGTGTTGTCCCGAATAAAGTAGCAAAGAACTACTTGCAACTCCATCCAAAGCTAGTTAACTGCTGGGAGTTGTAGAAGCTATAACACCACTGGCATCCAGCAGGAAGATATTGATGGCGATGGAGGCCGAAGGCAACCATGGCACAAGTGGGACTCCCCAAAGCTTGGGGTTCCGAGCATGTGGCACAAACAGCCTTGATCCCCAGAGTCGTGAGAAGCCACAGAATCCCCACGACCAAATACGTTACCCACCGCGACTCATCCAATGCCCATAAGGCAGCCATGGTGCATGATGATCCCAATATGGTCAACAGGAAGGTTATGAGCAAGTTACGGTCTCGCGGCGTGGTTACACCGGTCACATAGTATTGGCGGACAAGCAGGGCGACGGCAACAAGCATGAAGATGAAGAGGGTTGAGATGGATAGGAGGTTGGAGAGGATATCAAGATCTGTAAAGAATGCAATAAGGGCTGTTGTTGCTATGAGCATAGCGATTGTGGCGTTGATCGGTTTCCCAGTCTTTTCGTTCACATGAGCCAGCCATGGCGGCATCATGTGGGTGCGACCGATGTGGGTCAGGTACCTGGCCTGGCCTATGGCGCTGACGAGCAATACCGATATCATACCCTTCAAGGCTTCAACGCCCCAAGAGCAACAATGTACTTGGCCCAGTTCATTCCGACATCCTTGAAGGCCTTTGAAAATGGTGCATCTGGGTCGAGCTGGTCGTAAGGTTGCATGAGGCACAGCATGTCTGCAAGCAGGCAGTAAGCTACTGTGATGATCGACATGGACCCCAGGAGCCCAATTGGAATGTCCCGACCTGGGTTCTTCGTCTCCGCCATGGTCGACACAGCGTCGAACCCCACATTGGCGAAGAAGAGAACGGCTGAGCCCTTGAAGATGCCACGAGCTCCAAATGGAGCAAACACAGCATATAGTTCTTGGTATCGGCATGGGCCATTCCTGCGATAATGACGAAGAGGATGATGCAGACGTGGATGATGGAAGAGACGTAGTTGATGCTGGACAAGGCTTTTGTGCTTCTCTTTGCAAATATGGCTACAATAATTTAATAAGTTAGTATAATATAATTGAAAGCAATTGTTTATTTTATTAATATATTATTATATAATATATTATATTTATATATAAATATATTATATATATAAATAATATATATAGGCCATACCGGTATGCGAACCGTGGAACGCACGGCCCACTCGGTCATGCCATGCCAGCTTGGCCCGCGGACCTAAAACCCCAAGCCCAGCACGAGATGGACCATCTAGCTGGGCCTGGCACGATCCGCGTGCCATCCTGTCATGTTGTCTCAAGTTGGTCCAAATTTGGCCCGATTTATACCTCTACATTGAGGAAGAATGGCAAATTAGAGAATTAAGTCTACGCATAAGAAATATTCTCTAAAATTGCAACATGTAATACTTTATTATATATTAATTCTCTAAAAATAAAAAGCTTTTAAGTAAATTACTAGTTTTTACAAAAATTGTTTATTTTATGATATAATTAGCATAAAAGAATTTTAATGCTTATAGTATATTTGTCTTGTTGTTTTTATTTATTGAGAAAGACAAACTATTATAGTACTCACAAAAAAGAAGATGAATTGAATGAGAGAGAAACCTTGTTTTATTTGCAATTGCAAACCCTTTTATAATTGAAAGTCCGAATTGGAAAGAAAAACGTAAAGATAGAAAGTTAGATAAAGGCGTTGGGACAGGTTTTCCGTTTTTGTTGGAGAGAAAGGCGCTGGGACTAGTTTTCCTCTTTTGTTGTTTTTTTATTTTTAATTATTTTGAAATAAATAATAAAGTAAGTAATTCCTAAACCGTACAAAAACGTTAAGATGAAAGGATCATTAGCTGAAACAGGTGTAACACACTATTAGGAATACTGTTTCATTGAAAATGGGGATTCTGGTTCTGGATGCATTCCCGAAAACGTGGATAAAATAGTAATTTAATCTATTTTGGGAAGATTATAATAAAAAATCAACTTTCTGTTTCTGTCTTATTTACTGTAAAACCAAATATAACATAATTTCTGCTTTTTAGTAGAGAAAAAATTATTCCATATTTAAAAGACAAAGTCATCCTTACCTGAAATGAATGCATTTTTTAACAAAATTAGGGCCTCATATACCCAAAAAATCAATGACCAAGAAAATTTGGAAAAAAAAGTATAACAAAACATGGAGTTCGAGGAATACGGTTTCATTGAAAACAAAACCGTCTTCATTTGGATGCATTTTTCTGCGACGCACGGAAAATTTTGAAAGATATAATTATTTCATTTACTTTTAATTAATATTAAATTAATAATCAAATTAATTAAATAAAAGTATTTAAAGTTATTGTTAATATTTAGAATTTTAATAATTATATTTTTCAATTAATGTTGATTTATAGAAAATAATTATTGTTAATTTAAATGAATAAACATTTTTAATAAATTTAGTTCTATTAATAATTTATAGTAATTTTAGTAATTGTTATTATTTTTATTATTTTCAGATAAGTATGGATAAGCCCACCGCAGAATTCTGATTTCCACTTTAGATCTACAACATTTTAAAATGTCAATTACTCCCTCCCTATGCATCAATGCCCGCTTGTGAATTGGCATCCATTCCGAGCTGGCATCTACCCCAACTATACGTTGGGATGAATCGTCATTCTCCCTATTATTTTTGAATAAAAATTTTGATTAACTTTAAATAAATAAAAATAATTATAAAAACTAATATTTTTATTAATTTTGCTAATATTTAACAATTACATAGGAATGACAACAAGGTGGGTTCAAGGCAGGCCACCCCATCCCTATTCCTGCCCCATAGCACTATATCGCATCCCTGCCCCTATCCCCAATGTCATGCGGGTTTAGGGCAAGGCAACCACTCCTCAATGTCAGGTGAGTTTAGGGGTAAGACACCCCACTCCTCATCAAGGTTGAGGAATCCTCGAACTTCCTTGCCCCATCCCCAGTATTGGGCGATTTCAAGTAGAGGTGTAAATCGAGTCATGTTGGGCCAGCACGACATAACCCATATGCGTCCCACACAAAATGTTGGTCGTGCCTCCCTCCCTTGGATAATTTAGGGGGTTGGTTCAACATGGTCCACAACCTAAGTCGTGCCATGGGCCGAGCCAGGCGCGACCAGGCCAAGCTGTGAGAGGTCCATTTAAAAAAAGAAATTGAAAAAGTTGTTTAAATTTTTATTTCATATGACTTTTGATGGGTCGGGTAGCCCTATGGCCCGACTTGGCCTGACTTGTTATTTTTCAGGCTTGGACAAAATTTTAAGCCCGTGGGCTTGAGCTCGGGCTTTCTCAAATTAGCCCGGCTTGAGCCCCAGCCCAACCAGATACTATTACATATATAAAAAAGTACTTATATATAATAAATAATATATATATATATATATATGCTTCTTAAATTATTAATAAATATCAATTACTATTAGGAAATAAAATTAGTTTATTAATTTATTAAACTATTACTAAATTAATGTAGTATTAGTTTATAAAAGTATACTGAAAATAAGACATTTTGTCTATAGGTCGGGCTTCGAGCTCGTGCTCCAACTTCGAGCTTTATATAAAGGCTAGGCTCAAACTCAAGATCTAGGCCCGTTGGTCAGCCCGGGCTTGGGCTCGGGGTTGCACATTTTCTATTGATAAAGAGGCCCGTGTTAATTATAAAACAATGATTTTTAACAAATTCAATTTTTTATTTAATTCTAGTCTAGTATAAATTAATATATAACATTTTCTATATATATATTAATATAAAATTTGTTATTTAAATATGATATAATAATATTTACCATATATGCATATAACTTCAAAGTTGAGCTTATTAGGGGTTGTTTAGCTTGGGTCCTATCCACTAAAACCATCATTGGACCCCAAAAGTTTAATACCTAATTAGACTTTGAACCTAATTATCCTTGATATGTGTGGGCATGTGGGCATGTGTGGGCATGGTACATATCCTTGATAACGATTTGTTACTTTTTATTAATTATTAAAATATTGTTATCTATTAAAATATTATAATTATTAAATTATTGTATTTATTTAAAATACAGTAACTTCAAGAAATTCTCATATTTTCAAAAATATTTCTAATTTCTTGGCTAAAACTAATTAAATGTAATTTTTTAGTAATTAAATATAACTTTTTGGTAATTAAATGTAATTTTCAACTATTTAAAAATAATTATTGTTAATTATATTACTATTAATAATTAAAATGCATTATTTTTTCATTATTATTTAGTATTTTTTGTAATAAAATACAATTAACTTAATTTTTTAATTCTTTTTAGTATTTTAATTAATCTTTAGGTTTTTCATAATTTTTGAATTTTTAATTAGTCTTTGATGTTTTTTCATTATTATTCAGTAATTTTTGCATATAAGTATTTTTCAATAATTTTCAGTATTTTCATCATTTATTTTTGCGTATTAGTCACTACAAAATTAATTTGCATTTGATTTCAGTAAAAATAAATTAAATAACTAAATAAATACCATAGTTAATAAAAAAATACAACTAATTCTCAATATTTTTCAATAATTTCAGATTTTCAGTAAATGTCCTTATTAATAGAAAATATTATTAATTTTCAATATTTTTTAATTAGTTTTAGTATTTTAATTATGTTTAGATTTTTCAAAATTTTTTGAATATTTAATTAATATTTTTTATTAGCGTTTATTAAGGTCTAAACTCATAAGTTATCTAATAATATTATTAAATCTATTAATTAATATTTTTATAGTTAAATTTCTTATTTTTATTAGTGTTTGTTAAGCTAAATTTTTAAGTGGAATTGAAATACATTTATAATATTTACTAACTTTTGTTAATATTTAATTTTAATGAAAGTTTAGTGGATTTTTAAATTAATAATTTTTTTATTGCTTAACCTTAACCTATTTATATTATTTGATTTATATCATGGCTTTCAAAACCGGACTGGATCGGAAAAACCAAACTTCAACATAATTTCATTATTAATTTTATAAAATATAAAATTATTATAAATTTGAATATTATGTTTTTTATTGCATAATTTCTTTATTTTAACTATTTAAAAATAGTTAGGTTAAATATTTCGTTATTTAAAACACTTACTTGTTTAAATATTTAAATAACATATAAAATATTTAAAAATACATATTATTTGAATTTATGATATTTAGTTATTTTAATATCGAAATAATATTTTATTTTTTTAATGTTAAATTCTACTATTTGAATAACATTTAATTTGAATAATCTAGAAAATCATAATTTATATTGTTAGTACATAATTTCATGATGACTTTTGTAAAAATATAAGATTATTAATAATATGAATATTATTAAATCTATTAGAATTGTTTTTTGTTTTTTTAATAATTATTTTAAAGTTTATCCTATTATTACATAATTTCATTATTAATTTTGTAGAAATATTAAATTATTATTAATTTGAGTATTATGTTATGATTTTATTTATTTTATTTTATAATTTTGTTAGTTTAATTATTTAAAATATAATTATGTTAAATATTTAGTTATTCAATTATTTAAATAATATCTAAAATATTTAAAAAGTACTCATTATTTGAATTTAAGATATTTAGTTATTACAATATTTAAAGAATTAAATATTTTCTATATAACTATTTATCTATTTTTAGTATTTTATTATTTAATATATTTAGTTATTGAAATATTGAAATAATTATTTGAAAGTTATTTGAATAACATTTAATTTGAATAATCTAGAAAATCATAATTTATATTGTTAGTACATAATTTCGTGATGAATTTTGTGGAAATGTAAAACTATTAATAATTATATTGTTAGTACATAACTTCGTGATGAATCTATTATAATTATTTTTGTATTTTTAATAATTATTTTAAAGTTATTGTATAATTTGTTTAAATATTTAAGTAATTTTTGAAATTTTAATTTAAACTTTATTTAGTTAGATATAGATAAAAAGTGTTAAAGAGGATAAGTAGGAATTAGAGATCATTTGGAGAGAAATTCTCTAGTAAATTAGAGATAAGTTAGAAGATAAATAGGAGTTGGAGATGATTTAGGATAAAGTGGGGAAGATAGTTTAGGATAAATTTTAGAAGAGATTGTTGGGAAATGGGAGTATCTCATTGGTTCAATGATTACTGTTTTATATTTTTAAAACAAAAGAAAATAAAAAAAATGCAAAAAATGGAGAAAATAGATAAATAGCTTCTCTAGAAGGAGAGCTATGCTGACATGGCAGAACTAGTTTTAATATATATATATATATATATATATATATATAGATTCAAGGCCTGAAAAAGAGTTTCATGAGAAAAAAAGTTAAATAGACTGCATGACCTTAGAAATCTGAAATTACAGTTCCTTCTAATCTACTAGTAGCCTCTGGATTTGGAATCGATCTACCGTCAGGATTCATCCCACCTATTTCGTTCTGTGGGAGCTTAGATTTCTGAGGTGGATTGAACAATAAAAACCCCAATAAAAAACGGTCCTGATCATCTGGACGCAAATTTGAACAAAATTCAATGACTCATATACCAGAGACTGAAAAAGAAAATCAGAGAAAAGTATAACAGAAAATAATTCAGGAGCAAGCCCATGATACCGGAAACAAATGGTACCGGAGGAGCTCTGACCAATCAAAGCACTTCCTCGAAGGGTTCGACTATGATAAGTCTCCGCTATATACTTGGGAAGTTGGGATTCATGGATTTATACGCAACTCCGCCCAGCCTCTTCCTATATGGTTTTCTACGCTGATGTGCCCTAATTCCTCACATTTGCTCTTCTCTCTTCCTTCATTCCCGTCCGGGCCCAGTGTCCAAGGCAAGTTACTCTACACAACAAAGCTGCTGTATCTTTTTCTTCTTCATTTCTTACTTTTGTTCTGCATAAAATGCTCATCTGATGCACTCCCACCCCACCCACCCCAAATCTCTGAACATTCAAACACCTTTCTCTCACCCCCATCTTCCCCAATGTATGTGAATATGCATTTTAGGATTCAGTTTCTTTGTATTTGCTTGTCTGTTGATCTTCATGGGTCATCACTACTGTTAAGTAGATCATCCCTTTCTCTGTAAAATAGTAGCACTTAAATCGATCATCGATCCTATATTTTTGTTGCATTCCACTATTCCAGCCCCTTAAACCAAAACAGTCATTTTTTTTTTGCTATTTTAATGGGATAGATTGTACTGTAACATCCTAATAATTATTTTATTTGTTTCATTGCTATTAAGCCTAAATATGTTCTGTAAAATAATAAGGAAAAGAAAGAATCATCAAAACATTAGGTTGTTCAATGCGGCCCTTCGATGGTGGTCTAGAAGATCCCATATGAATGACCAAATGGATTAATTTCTTTAGTTTCTCATTCACAGTGATAGATATTTATAGAAACAAGAGTTTTGGATTTCCTAGCACAGATTAGAAGATAGCAAAAGGAAAAGAAGTTGCTAAAAATAATGGAAGGTGAGAGGAAAGGGGTGAGAAGAAGAGGATGCGTTTGCAGTAAAGGAGATTTTCTACCAGAGGAATCGTTCAAGAGTTGGGGGAACTATGTCAAGGCATGGAGCGAAACCGGAATGCGGTTAAAGGATCGCATTCTGACTCGGTCCCTGGACGAAACCGAGCTGAACGAGATGAAGGCTCGAAGCCAGAATGACATGAAGAAGAACCTCTCATGGTGGGACCTCATATGGCTGGGCATTGGCGCTGTTATTGGTACTGGTATCTTTGTCCTCACCGGCCAAGAGGTCAGGTACGATGCCGGCCCTGCTGTTGTCTTCTCTTATGTCGTCTCCGGCATCTCAGCCATGCTCTCCGTCTTCTGTTACACCGAGTTCGCCGTCGAAATCCCCGCCGCCGGTACATTCAATAAACACAAACACACCGATTGAACTAAATATATATGATTTGTTTTTTTTTTTTCTTTTTGTTTTGAAAAGAAACTAAATATGAAATTGATTGATTTCGCTCTTGAATACATGTTTGGCATTGATTTTTCAGGTGGGTCTTTTGCTTACTTGAGGGTAGAGCTAGGAGACTTCATGGCCTTCATTGCAGCCGGAAACATCCTCTTCGAGTATGTGATCAGTGGAGCTGCCGTGTCCCGCTCCTGGACCTCTTACTTCGCAACTCTCTGCAATCACAAGCCCGATGAATTCCGTATCATTGCCAACGGCCTCGCCAAAGACTACAGCCGCCTCGATCCGATTGCGGTTGTTATCATCGCCATTGTAGCCGTATTTGCAAGCAGAAGCACAAAAGCCTCGTCCCGCGTCAACTACGTCGCTTCCATCATCCACGTCTGCATCATCCTCTTCGTCATTATCGCAGGAATGGCCCATGCCGATACCAAGAACTATGCTGTGTTTGCTCCGTTTGGAGCTCGTGGCATCTTCAAGGGCTCAGCCGTTCTCTTCTTCGCCTATGTGGGGTTCGACGCTGTGTCGACCATGGCGGAGGAGACAAAGAACCCAGGTCGGGACATTCCAATTGGGCTCCTGGGGTCCATGTCGATCATCACAGTAGCTTACTGCCTGCTTGCTGCCACGCTGTGCCTCATGCAGCCTTACGACCAGGTCGACCCAGACGCACCATTTTCAATGGCCTTCAAGGCTGTGGGAATGAACTGGGCCAAGTACATTGTTGCTCTTGGGGCGTTGAAGGGTATGAGCTCGGTATTGCTCGTCAGCGCCATAGGCCAGGCCAGGTACCTGACCCACATCGGCCGCACCCACATGATGCCGCCATGGCTGGCTCATGTGAACGAAAAGACTGGAACACCGATCAACGCCACAATCACTATGCTCATAGCAACAGCCATTATTGCATTCTTTACAGATCTGGACATCCTCTCCAACCTCCTATCCATCTCAACCCTCTTCATCTTCATGCTTGTTGCCGTCGCCCTGCTTGTCCGCCGATACTATGTGAGCGGTGTAACCACGCCGCGAGACCGTAACTTGCTCGTAACCTTCCTGTTGACCATATTGGGATCATCATGCGCCATGGCTGCCTTATGGGCATTGGGTGAGTCGCGGTGGGTAGCGTATTTGGTCGTGGGGATTCTGTGGCTTCTCTCGACTCTGGGGCTCAGGCTGTTTGTGCCACACGCTCGGGACCCCAAGCTTTGGGGAGTCCCACTTGTGCCATGGTTGCCCTCGGCCTCCATCGCCATCAATATCTTCCTGCTGGGATCAATTGACGGGAAGTCTTACATGAGATTTGCAATGTGGACAGGGTTGCTTCTGCTCTACTACTTCTTCTTTGGGCTGCATGCTTCATACGATACTGCCAAGGAGTTGAGCGAGAGCAGATTAAAAGATACAAAACAGTTGCAGAAGATTGAAGAAGGAACTATGACTTCAAGAGAGGGGGATGCCAGTGGTGGCATAGCTTCTATAACTCCCAGCAGTTAACTAGCTTTGGATGGAGTTGCAAGTAATTCTTTGCTACTTTATTTCGGGACAACATTCATTATGCTTAGGCTTCATATAGAATTAGCATTTCTTATCAGTTGTTGTAGTCTGGGGATTTTAGATTTAGGATTTTTTTTAAGCTTGTTCGTTCCTAATGTGTATATGAATAAATGATCATTTCAAACATTTTGTTCATTGAACAGTGAAGTAGTTGCAACTTTTTTTTTCTTGACACGTTAAAGGAAATTCTATTCAACCAGGAAGGAATTGCTTCTCTTCTAGGATTCATGTTATGTGTTGGCTGTAGTTTCAGCTAACCATGGATGCATGCAAAGTGGAAAAAAATGTTCTAGAATAGAGGACTTACATACAATAAATTGAAGTAGAGACTAGAAAACAGAGTTGAAGGGAAGAGAGATCCATCATATGGATGGTCGAACCCTGCAAGAAGTTAGGGCGAAATTTCAAAAATTTTCTCTCTCCCATCTGGGAATCACATTCCCTGTTTTAGAAAACTGATTTTCAATGATCAATCTTGAACCAAGAACCAAACCGGATCTGAACAAAATCAGTATGAGAGGGATATACCTGATACGAAGATGCAGTATCTCCCAACGAAGGTGTTTACACACAAAGAAAAAACACCAAAAACTGCTCCTGTTGAAAATGACGCAGCTTATGGTGGAGCAGAATCAACAGGGTCCGTCCAACGAACCGAATTCTTCAACAAGAATCCAATGACGGCAGTGAGCACGACTTCTGATTAGCCTTTCTCTAAAGACTGATATTAAGACTCTTCTTGATCGCTCCTACAATGGAGATCAAATTGGCAGTATGGCGGCAACTGGAGGAGAATGAAGAGAGAAGATGGTGCAGTCACACTGGTGTTGTCTTCTTTCTGTGTAAACTCTGATCTCTGGATGTTGGGATGGGCTGAATGGTTCACCCCCTCCTCCTTTTATAGCCTTAAAGAGAGCTCATAATCTCATTAGGAGTTTCGTAATCCAAATCTGTATTTGGATAAGGAGTTCTCTTTAAGAGATAATGATAAGAATTTATCTTATCTACAGATTAGATCAACCCTTTCCTAATGTCATTAGGAGGTTTCTATATTCAAATTTGTATTCAGATCTAGACTCTCTGAGTGGATGGGGATAAGACCCTATCCTATCTGTTGATTTAATCCCAGATATGCCCCATTTATTTAACTAATCAAATTAAGCCAGTTTGAAATGGGCTTTAAGCCTAATAAGTCTAAGCGCTTTATTTAACTAATCAAATTAGGCCAATTCGAAATGGGCTTTAAGCCCAATAAGTCTAATTGCTAATAATGCTTCCAAACTGCTGCCCAGTTGGGCTTCTTTGTATGGTGTGGAACCCAAACATTGATCTACACATCAGCCACATGGGTTCAGGCCAACCTTTGTTACTAGGCCTGGCCGAATTCACTGAAAAGATAGTAAACCCCCTGAAGCCCATCACAAGGACTTTTAATGAGCCCAACATTTACACTAAGTGGTCCTTGGGCCAAGCCACCTTATAAAAACCCAGGGACTATGGGCAGATGCAAGATTAGCCCATCAAGTATAACCCTCAATAGTCTTACACTTAACCTCTCAGCCCATAATGATCAAACACTGCCCGACAAGAGAGGACCTCTCCCTCGGCTGCAAGGAACAGTGTTGCACTCTCTATTCACATGGATCCCGAGAATTAAAACATTTTGCAAATAATTTGAAACCATAATATATGTATTTATATCTGTATATAAAATATATTTTGCAAAACAAATTTCAACAATTGAAATCAACTGTCGGTAGTTTTGGTTTCCATCAGATAGAGTGCATCCTCGATCATTACCTTTGTTTGACAATGGCTGATCCTATCACTATGATCACTCACTCAGATGAATTCTCAGACTGTCTCAGCATACCCGGGTTTTGACCCCCTCTAAGGATCTCACTAATTGGCACATCAAAGACAGCCCAATCCGGCACCTAGTGTAGTATCACAATCGAGTCTAGGGGTCAAGTGTAACATTCCAATTTTGCCCACTTATCACCAAGGTCCAGGGCAACACTAGAATTTTGGTCCAGTTCAAGGTTTCAAGTTAAACCTACACTGCATATACCTCGAGTCTCACCCTGGCGACTAAGACAGGCTACTCCAACCAACTTGGCGTTACATCAGTGTTAGTCTTATTAGGATAGATCTCTCTAAATTGACCCATTGGCTGTGAATATTCTAAACTAACACGAGTCTCATTATATATCCAGTTTAAGGGTATTATACAGAAACACACCACTATAACATGAATCAAATATGTACTTTATTCATTTACAATAAATGTCATAATGTACATCATTCTGATTGGAGCTAAGGGCATACACTGTCTAACAAGAGCTTCATAGGTATTCTAATTTCTTACAAAGAGTAATACAAGAAGATAACTTTCTGAGCAAGCCAAATAGAAGTTTCTTATGTATACTTTTACACTACACCACTGCTTCTCCTTTAACAAAGAACTTGTTTTGTTGCTTTAAAATCAATCTTCTTCAACATCATAGGAAATTAATTTGGGTTGCATTCATTTGACCCAGATGACATACAAATTTCAAATTACTGTGACTGAGAGGAACATTCATAGTTTAAAATTATAACAATTAAAATAAAATCTAATATATGATCCTAAATACCAAAATTCTAAAACTAATATATAAGATTTTTTTTCTTGTGCTTTCAAGATCTCCTTAGCTCCTAATTTAAAATTTTGTGGTTTTGTTGCTTATTAGATTAGTTCAATAGTTCTAATTTGAAACTTGTAAGTAAATTCTAATTTTTTATTCTGCTTATTAATTTAGTTTCTTTAGATATTTTCTGTTTTGTGGATTTCAATATAATCTATTGAGAATAATAAAATAATTTCATTCACCAAAATTTTAAGTGGTTTTACAGTTTTGATTGAGTGTTATTCTATTGTTTATTGAGTATTATTTTTTTGTATTTCAATTGTTGTTTAAGGTTTTATATAATTTTTATTTTCTTAAATTGGATTTCCTTGTTTTCTGTACAGGGGTTGGCTAGGCCAAGGCGGGTGTGCTGGGCAAGGGGCTGGCCAGGTGGGTGGGTTGGGTAGGGGCACAGGGTAGGTGACCAAGTGCAGGTGGGTGGGCTGGGCACTGGGCAAGCCCAGGTAGGTGGGCTAGGCAGTGGGCAGGGGGTGCAAGCATAGTCGTGCGAGACTCGCACTGCGAGTGCTTGTCTAATTCAAAGTTGGTCATTCGTTCTTATCCATTAATCTTTAGGATCTTTATAGAGGAAAAATAATAACAAATACATCAATAAATAAAATAAAAAGAAAAAACATAAAAAATCCAAATAATTTATAAGTTGTATCTCAAATCTATAATGTAAAATCTTTTTCTTTTGGTATTCCAACTTCCAACGTATTGAATGAAGGAATTGCAGCACACAATGACAAACTAATAATAAAAAATTAGGATCATATATTAGTTGTAAAATTTTGGTATTTAGAATCGTATATTAGATTTTATTTTGATTGTTAGCATTTTTAATATAAAAATTAGGATCTGTGTTTAAGTAGTAATCATATTAGCTTTTGGCCCCCTAAGAAAAAAGCCCTGGCTCCGCCCTTGACTAACAAGAAATTTACTCAAAAAGAAAAGAAAGAAACTTGTTCATTCTTCTCAAAACCAGTTTAATTGAGCAAATCCTAAGCATAGTGGCCTTGCTGCCACGATCCATTGACACAACACACTCTTCTATTTCTCGGAGAGAGTTTTGAGCAAGAAAACATTACTTACTAATAAGAAGCTTCCATATAAGGAGTTTGGCTTCGATCAAGGCAAAGCCTGTTCGAGCAGCCTTTACAACCTTGTATTGAGAATACCTCTATACTTATTTGCTTTATTTCATGGAGAGATATTCCCAATGCAAAGTTGAAAAAGGTGGTTAGAATGGTATAGGCACGGGCTTGCCCTGATGGAAGCCGAAAGTAGACGTACAAATTGTGAGGGTGAATGTTGACACAACAGCAACCTTTTCCCCTGAGTTTGTAGTTTGTCGTTGGGTCTTTACGTTTCCTTTATATCTATTCTATCCTTTACTTAAATGGGTGTGGTTTCTATATATAGTAAATGATGAACTTACAGCACCTACAATCAACTCTTGTACATCAGAGGAGCCAAGGTAAAGATTTCGAAGGGTTTGTACAGTCAAGCTTTCTAGTTCCCATCCATGATTATCTCTCCCTCCAAGGTTCAAGGTCTATTGATAGGGAATAAGAAGACTAAATTGATTTTTCTGCTTTTTACTAAAGCGCTTTCAGCCTTTGGAGACTAAGACTCAGTTTGGAAGGAGTACAAATATAAATATGTAGAATGCAAAACCTTGTATTTTGTATTATTTTTATCTATTTGTACCGTACATATTTGTATTTGTACTCCTCACAAACTGAGCCTAACTAACAATGTCAAGCTGAAAGAGCTAGCCACTCAATATGGCCAATCGAATTCGAACTTGATTGCTAAAAGATTGAAGAAAGACCAGCCAATCTAAGAATCCACCCAGAAATAAAACTAGAGAGAAGGATTTAAGGATATGTTTGGTTTGAAGGGAAAAATAAGGAAAGGAAGGGAAAGGTAAGGAAACCTTTAGAAATCTTGTATAGGTTTCTTTACATTTTCCTTCCTTTCCTTACCTCTTCCTTCAAACCAAACATAGCCTAAAGGTTCTAGGAATCAAAAGTTTAGAAGGAGGCTGGATGATAGGGGAAGTAGGAAGAAATGGTTTAGGCGTTCATGGCACTAAACAAAATGTTATAGTTAATTAGACAAGATTCATGCAACCCCCTTACAGCTGTGCACTGAAAATATCTCCCTGAATAAAAACATACGGTAGAGGTTACTCCCAATGCATGGCTGCAAAGGCCGTGAGGACGGTCTTGTGAGAACCAAATATGAGTTTTAATAATCTTTTACCAAAAATAAAAAAAGACCAATGTGTAATCTGATTAGTAATGATAAAAAAGGCCCCATTCGCTTTTTGATAAGTTATTTATCCGGATAAATACAGTTGTCTAGGTAAGTGTTTCTTAGGAAATACTTATTCGAATAAGTGCATTTACCCATGTTCTTTTATTGCCCAGGTATAAATAAAACAATGACCGTTTTAGCCATAAAAATTCATTATTAAAAGGGACATTTCTGTCCCATTCAAGTATTGGCAGTTTGCTTCTAGGTGGAAAAGTTATTTATCCACCTAGGAGATGGATAATGATACTAAAAAAAAATAAACTTTCCTTGATCCCCATCTGAAAAAAAAAAAAAATATGCTCAACCAAAACCAAAATCTCATTGACCAACTTTCCCCTTCTCAAAATCCAAAAATAAAACCCCTAAAAAGTAAAGCGAAATAGAATGTAGCATCCAAAAAATTCCTGTTGAAATAGTAATATAATTAATAAATTCCTGCAAGTAGAATAAGAGAAAATGGTTGTATCCAAGCTGAGACAGGGGCAAACGCTGTTGTCCCTAAAACCAATTAGTGCAAACTATAATACAACATCTCTCAACTCTGGAGAGGTGTGCACTCACGATCCACAACAATAAACCAAAGTATTAAGCATACGCTCAAACACAGGAAGATGAACACCGAGTGAAACGTTGTAAAAACCAGTTGATCGGTGTAAATAAATGTAGGACCGTGGACCGAAACATTGTGGAACGATCATCTTCTCCATTGACCATTCTTCCCACCGCCATTCCGCAGATCTCTACTCATAACTCACCTAAACCTTTTTCTTCAAGGTAAATAAAATTATTTAGAGAGGTATTTTAAGTTTTTAAGTGAGAAAAACCCAAAAAAAACAAGAGGGAAAAGAATAAAAGGGAAACAAAAGATAGTGTAGGACTATACGCATGACATGACACGACACAACACCGTGCAGTGGGCGCATGCTTGTGATAGCCCAGCCCAGCCGGGTGCACGTGTGGAGTGTTCCCATCCCACTCTCTCTACATGTCTATTAACATATAGCAACAATAATCAACAAAAGGTCAAGTGGAGTTTCTTTCCTACTCCCTATGGGATTGTAGTACTTTTCACAACTTAAAAGGCTGTGTTTGTTTGCGGTTTAAAATGTCATTATCGGTTTGGTTTTGTCGGCGTTTGAATGCAATGAATATCATCAACAATTCAGTTTTGTCAATGTTTGGATGGAGGTTTAGTTTACATCGATTATCAATGTAAAGTGTCACTGCTTGTAGTGGAATTTTACATCTACAGTCACATTTTTCAATGCTCACTTTTTTTAACGGTTCAGTGTGAAACACCATCGATGTTGTTTTAAACTCCGAACAAACGCAGCCTAAGAGAGCAAAAAACAAGAAGCAAAAGCCTTGTAATATTTGGAAACTTGAGCATAAGAGAAGCACAAAAGAAACTTCAAAGGCATTAAAACCAACCATAAACAGGAAAAAAAACTTAAATGATTTAAATAACACCAATAAAACTCCAACAATTGGGATAATAAGGTTTGGATGATGATGATAACCAATTAAGAAATAATAATTGAATGATGATTTTTTATATAAAGAATTTCAAGCATTTCCAATAGTTACTATTCAATTAGATTGTTATAAAAAACACTTTTTTTTTTTGTCAATTCCTACCTTTGCTGTATTTCCTTCGTAGAATCTATACTTTCCCTTAGGCTGTGTTTGGTTTGAAGGAAAAAGTAGGGAAAGGAAGGAAAAGTAGGGAAACATTTACAAACCTTGTATGAGTTTCCCTACCTTTCCCTACCTTTTCCTTCAAACCAAACATAGCCTTAATATATGTTCGTTGTTCCCCATTAACAATGGCCTCTCTGAAGTGATTGTCATCATTTAAAGTAAGTTTAGGAGCCTATAAATTCTAAGGTTAGGCCTATGCTATTTATAGAAAACACTTTAGAAACAATGAAAAATCTAGCTGATTAAAAGTCGGGCTTATATTGCAGATCTAGCAAAGGACACACAAATAAGTAACTGGCAAATTTGGATTGCCTCAAAAGTGGAAAGGTAGGGGTCATCATGGGTCGGGCTTGATTTTTAGACAAAAGCTTTTGCATGTAAAGTATTAAATTTGTATAATATTTTATATTATATTAATAAATGTGCACATGCTTTAAAAAATTAATAAATGTGCACGTGCATCACACGTGATAATTTCAAATAACAATAATAATTTCAATATTATTATTACCCATTAAATAGATAAGAAATTAAAGCATGATTTGCTATTGGATTTAAATTGTATTTTATTTCAATTGCTAATAAAAATACTTCTTATTTATCATAATTATTTTTGTTTAATATGATAAAAATATAATATATATCAAAGAAAACAATGTGTTGACATATTTATTTTTGTCTATTATTACATCATGTGTTGAAATTATAATCAATTGTAAAAACAATTATTGTTTGTCATACTTATATAGGACATTTTAAATTTCTATTCTAGTTTCATAATCAATTGTAAAAACAATTATTGTTTGTCATACTTATCTTTGTTTAATATGACAAATTTATAGTATTGAGATATGTCAAAATTGTCTATATTTTTTTTAATTCCATATATTTTCATTTTTATTATTTAATAATGACATCATTGGATCATTATGGTGCAAGTTGCGTAGGTTGTTGAAATTATGTGTTTTGATGATAACAAACTCATTGAAAGTATTAATGTGGTATGAATCCAATTGTATAGATACTTAATTTATTGATTTTCCTTTGTTTGGGATGAAATTTGGATAAGAAATGCAAAATTCATCTGTTCGAAGAAGAAGAAAATCAAGTTCAAGAGATTTCAGGAGTCTTATGTACAAGAACTTGATGTAATAAATATGCATGTGCACTACAAGCTAGGGCTGAATACACACTTACCTTGCTTCGCTTCATACCTTAGAAATCAATAGTTAGCCTAGGGAAAGCCTTAGGCAATTTCCTAGACCTTAACTTGATGGTTGGGCAATTTTCAAAAAAATGTCTAACCCAACTCGAGAACCAATTTTCCAATGATTTTGAAATATGAAATTTTTTTATCAATCTTGCACTGAACTGGACTACATTTGAAATGAAAATCAAAACTGATTATACCTAATATGGAGTCCACAAATTAGAGTTTCCAAAGTGATAGTTCACACCCAATAGAAGTCCCAAAATTGGCCTCCAATTAAAGATGGCATAGAGTGTATGAGAAGATGATTCAGCAAAACCATTTCAACATAACTGCTATCCAACTAACTTGGATCGAATGGGATTTGTGAGTTTGATTTCCCCAACATTTTTCTTGCAAAATATAAGTGGAAAAACTTATAAAAATCAGTTCTTGCAATGGCTAGGTCATGATAAGGTTTTGGATTCTCCCATCTTTCTTCTTTATATAGAGCACTCTCCTAACCTAATTAGGAGTTGATCCAAATCAAATTTGAATCAGAACTCTATCTTTAGTTGATAATCATTATCCTCTTAAGATAATTGGTGCTCCATACCCAGATCCAAGCCAATTTGGACCAAAATCACATAACAATATGTTGATCACTTAACTAATCACATTAGTAATGGGCCTTAGGCCCATTATCTCCAATGGCTCACATCCCTAAGTGTTGCATGGCTACTTTGGGCCTGAATATTGTATAGCGTGGGAACCCACAAAGGTCTCACACAAGTCCATAAGGGTTCGACCTTATCCATGAAAGAGGTTAGGCCGAATTCACTACTCAAGGCAATGAATCCCTGGCCCAATCAACATGGGCTTAGTTTGGACCCAACATTTACAACTCAATGATCATTGGATTTATCCACCCTATGAAGACCCAAGGATAATGGACTTATGTAAGATAAAAACCATCAAGTAATCAGCCCTATAATGGTCTCTTACACTTGACCTCTCAATCCATAATCATCAGAACACTACCCATAGGGAAGGACCTCTCCCTTGCCTACAAGATGTAATGTCATACTCTCTGCTCAGATGGATCCTAAGATTAAAATCTTTTGCAAACATTTTCATAAAATAACATAATGTAATAATATAAATATATTTTGCAAATCATATTTCAAATAAATTTGAAATCCATTGTTGACAATTTAGGTTTTCATCACAAAGAGTGTAAACCTTGATATCCACTTTGTCTAACAAAGGGATTGACCTATCACTATGATCACTCATTTAAGTGAATTCCCAAACTACCCCAACATACCGAAATATTTTACCCTTGATGGATCTCACTGGTTAGCATATCAAAGATAGTTTAGTCCAACACCTAGTGTAATATCATAATCAAGTTTGGGGTAAAGTGTAACTTTCTAGTTTTGCCCATTTATCTCCAAGGTCTAGGGCATAACTGAAAATTAGTCTGGGTTTAGTGCTTCTTGTAAACATCCATTGGTTTGTGCTTGGGTTCTAACTCTAATAGGTAAAACAAGTTTCTCCAACTATTTAGTAGTACACTAGTATCAACCTTGTCAGGATAAACTCCCCAAGTTTATCAAATGGCTGAGAACATTCTAAATTAACGCGAGTCTCTTAAATGTCTAGTTCAAGGGGTATTTCACAGAAAACATACCAATATGAACATGAAACAATAATTTACTTTATTCATTTATAGATAAATGTTTATGTACATCAATTTGATTGGAGCTAAGGGCATACACTTTCTAATAACTCCCACTTACACTTAGGTCCACTCAGATTTTTGCCTCAATCCCATACTATCCATATGTCCATCAAACACTTTCTATGTCAATGGCTCAATTAGTGGGTCTACCACATATTCCACTAATGCTACCTTCTAAATCTAGATGCCTCCTCTACCAACAATCTCCTGTAGAATGAGATACTTTCTCTCGATGTGCTTCAACTTCAAGTTGACTCTTGGCTCCTTAGCATGAGCAATGGCTCTAGTGTTTTAATATAACAGTGGAATGAGTAATGTACTAAATGGTATAACTCCTAATTCTTAGACAAATTTCTTCATCCATACCAATTCCTTGGTAGCTTCACTTGCGACAATGTACTTGGCCTTGGCCGGTGGAATCCACTGTGGACCCTTGTTTCTCCAACTATCTGCACAAGACCCCAACATAAAGATTTGGGTCAGACTGGAAGTCGACAACTATATAACCAATCATCTATAGTAAACTACCATTAAAGATAAGACAATAGTCTTTACTCCTTTGTAAGTATTTTAGTATGTTTTTCACAGTTGTCTAGTGATATTATCCTAAGTTGGATTGGTATCAACTTACAACACTAATGGCCTAAGCAATGTCAAGTTAAGTGCGCAATAGAGCATACATGATGCTCCCTACGATAGATGCATAGGGAACCTTTCTCATGTCCTCTATCTCCCTACAACAGAGGCACAATAGAGCATTCATTCCTTTGGAGGGAGAAACTCCATGTCTGAAAGGAATGAATCCCTTCTTGAAATCCAACATGTAGAATCTTTTGATAATCTTGTCAAAGTAAGTAGATTGGGAAAATCCAATTATACTCTTCGATCTATCTCTATAGAGTCGAAGTCCTAAAATGTAAGAAGCTTCTTCAAGATCTTTCATGGAGAATTGTTGCGAAAACCATACCTTCACTGTTGTTAACCCTCCCAAATCATTCATAATCCTAATGAGCATAATGTCATCTACATATAGAACCAAGAAAACAACATTGCCTCCCACTATCTTTCTGTAAACATAGGGTTCATCCGGATTTTGCTCAAAATCAAACTGTTTGATTGTTTAGTTAAAACATATGTTAAATCTTTTAGAAGCTTGCTTTAATCCATATATGGATTTATTCAGCTTACACACCATGTGTTCCTGACCCTTGGCAACAAACCCTTCCAACTATTGCATATAAATATCTTTAATAAGATCACCATTCAGGAACGTAGTTTTGTCATCAATTTTCCATATTTTAAAATCATGGTATGCAACTATAGCCAATAGTATCCTAATGAATTTCAGTATGGCCACAGGTGAGAATATTTCCTCATAATCAATTCCCTTTTGAGTATAACCTTTTGCTACAAGTTGAGATTTATAAGTCTCAACATTTCCATCAAGGTCTTTCTTCCTCTTCTTGTAGATCCACTTGCAACCAATTGATTTCACCCTAGGAGTTAGGTCTATAAGAGTCCGGACTCTGCTAGTATTCATTGAGTCCATCTCAATTTTTATGGCATCTACCCACTTCAGGGAGTTTATGTCTAACATAACTTCCATATAAGTCAATGGGTCTTCTTCACTATCCATGGCTTCCATTAAGTAACTTTATTGATCATAACCGAAACATACAAGAGGTTTAGACACTCAAGTAGATCTTCTAAGTTGGGTACTCATATGTGGGACTTGTGGACTCTCTCTCACTACCCCTGAGCCCTCATCATTAAGAATAATTTTCTGATGATGATTGTCTATGATGTAGTAAACTTCCTGTCTACACTAGTCTTTTTTGGCATGTGCTAGACAACCCCAGATTTTAAAGTATTTTGACACTTGGTATCTTGTCGGTCCAAAGTTTAAATGGAGTCTTAGGAACTAAATTGTTCGGAACCTAATTCAGCACGCAGATCGTAGTCTCTAATGCGTATCCCTAAAAGGATATGGATGATTCTAAGTGGATAAAGAGTGACTAGACCATATCTAATAAGTTTGATTTCTTCTCTCTGATACACTATTTAATTATGGTATATTAGGGGTAGACAATTGTGATATAATCTCATTGTCCTTTAGATAATCCTTAAATTTATTAGAGAGATAATCACTGTGAGCATCGGAAAAATGGCTCACTTCGCCACTTGGACTGAAATGGAGTCACCACCCATCAGTTATGGAAATGGAGGTGCTAGGACCTCCGAGAATAATTTTTAAAATGCATTGTTTTAATAGTGACTCCAAAACCAAATCCAAGAAACCGGTCCAAACCAGTTCGGATAAAAATCGAAGGGAAAGGATTAGGCACCCCTCTCCCGAATCCAATAGGTGGGGCCCACATGGGATTATCAGACAAGCATAAACACAAAAATATGATTCTCCTATCAGATAAAAAGCATAATAAGCAACATAAATGAGAAGCAGAGCATCACAAGAGAAACCTCCTCAAATATATTTTATTTATATATATGTATATATATTTTGCATCGTTCATATTTTTATATTTTTTTAATATTTATTTCTTTTTATTTCTTTTTCATTTTTTCATTATTATATTTGTTTTTAAAACTTATTTCCCCTTTGCAAATATATTCTACTTGTCAAACTAAAAACTAGATCTGTTAACTTAACCTACGATTACAGTTTTTTGTTCTTATATTTTCTCTTTTCTCTTTTATTATTTTTTATTTTATTTTACTTTTTTAATTTCATGTTATTACCATTACTTTACTTCAAGCATGCTCTGTTTTCACCGGCATTATCCCTCTTCACTCCTCTAATCTGCAAAACCGAATATCAGTGTTTGCCCATTTCAAGTACACCATGTTTTCTCCAACCTGGTCCCTCTTCACTCCTTTAATCTACAAAAGATCGAATCACCCCTAACCTCTCCTCTTTTATCTCTGATTTAAAGGAAATTGCCCCTGTTTCATCCCCCTGTCCGATCCCAATTTAAACAAACAGATAAACAAAGAGGAAATAAAAAAAGAAGCAGCAGATAGATCCACTATCCTCATACCACAGTTTTATCATGAGAGGAATTAACAGCAAAATGACTCGATAATGGAACAAAAAAACTAGAACAATAAATAAAATACCAAAAAAAAGGAGAAATAATAATAATAATAAATAATAAAAAAGGAACTGAAACCTATAGGAGCTAGTTCAACGGAGCCGATTGTCGGCTCCGCTGATCCTCGCTCCTCCCAACTCGCAATCGATTCAAATATCCGATAAAGACAAGGGAAGGAGAATTAAAAGAAAAACTAATATGTGGAGAGAATGACAAGGTTTACTATATGTCAGCCTGAATCTGGGCGATGGATGAAGAAGGGAGGCTTCGGTCAGCTGAGTTCAGTGTACAATGACAGTGTGGAGGAGGATGACGGGATCCAAAGAGAAGATGATGAGACGAACCATTGAAGATCTGATGAAGTATTGCTTCAAATGCTATCTCTATGCGAGATCTCTCGCTACTTGCCGCCGATGTGTGTCAAAGAGAGCCGAAGATGAACAACGCGTGAAAATAAACTGATTAGGGCTGATTAGAATTGAAGGAAGAAGAAACAGAGAGAGCCGAAGAAGGATAGAGAGAAGGAGGGAGATCAGAAGGGTTACGAATGAAGCGCCTCCACTGTTAAGAGTTGCAGCACAGTCGTAGAAAATAGGGGCAATGGAAAGGGATGACGGCAGGAGATGAAGAGATTTCGGAGATGAGGGCCAGAGATGGGGGCTCATTTTGATTCGTCGCTACTGGTAGTCGTTCGAACTAGGGAAGAAGGGGAAGTCTCTCTTCTCCTTCGAATTCTCCGCCGTTTTCTGCTTCGATCAAGAGGAGGAAGAAGGGAATCGTGTCTTCTCTCCAATACAGAGCTTCAGTTTGGTTTTATAATGGGACAGGGATAATTCTATGATTTTGATGAGTTCAATGGGCATTTTTGTATTTTCATAAAATGGGTTAAACCATTCTAGGGGCTTAGACCGGGGTCTTGGTTCAAAGATGGGTGGTTCTGGGTCAAAATATTGGATGGTTGAGATGGGTCTGATGGTTGAGAAGGGTTTTGATGTGTGAGGGCTAGTGTGATTGGCCAAAATAGAATCTTTCTGGATGAAGAGGAAAATAGGGGTAGTTTTGAATGAAATTTCATGAGGTGGGGTTTTTGGACATTTTGGGTTGATTGGCAGGTCAAATGGCCCGACTGGGCCCGGATTTGGTAGATTTGGAAAGGGTTTAATTTGACTAATCTTGGATCTAGGAATGAAATCTTTGCATGATCAAGGGGAAAACAGGGTCTATTTTGGATGAAATTTCACAGGGTAGGGTTTTTGGGTAGTCTGAGGTGATCAACAAGGTTAGATTGAGTCAACTGGGCCTGGATCGGGTAGACTTGGAATCCTATCAATCTAAGACCTTGAAATAGAATCTTTATGTAATCAAGAGTAAATGAAGGTGTTTTGGGCTGGAATTTCATATGTAAGGGTTTTTCAATATTTTGGGATGATTGGAAAAGTTTGATTGGTTTAGATGCGTTTGGATCAAGTGCATATGGGTTGTGGGTGTGAGAATGGTCGAAATGGAATCTTTGTTTAATGTATGGGTGAATAAAGGAATTTTGAGTTCAAATTTCATAGGTATGTGTTTTAGGACGTTCTAGGTCTAGTGGTTGTGTCTGATCTAATGGTTGAGGTGTAAGTGAGGGTCGATCCGGGTCACCGAACAGGTATCGAGCATGTTTAATGGTAGATCTGAGGGCTTTCGGGGTAAAATTTGGTTTTTTGGGGTTTTTGGTTGTTTTAGATGGGTCGGAAGGGACTGATCGGTTGTTTGGGGGTGAATTGGAGGCTCAGGCAGTGGACCAAGTAAAAATCGGATGTTGACATTCACCTCCTCGATCTGATCAAAGGGATTTGGTTTGTCCCCCCAAATGTTTCTCGACTTCATGTCTAAACTCCTCAAACTTTTCAAAAGATTCGAACTTATGTCTCATTAGGTACATGTAACCATATAGAGAATAATCATCGGTGAAATTATAAAATAAGAGTATTGGTTCCATTTCCTAGTATTCATGTAACCAAGTGTGCATGTACTTCTTTCAGGTTTACCTGTAAATGACCTCTTTTCCATCTTGCCTTGGAGGCAACGTTCACAAGTTGGTAGATATTCTACTGTGAGAAAGTCTAGGGACCATCCTTTACTAATCTTGTGATCCGTTCTTTATTTATATAGCTAAGTCGATAATGCCATAGGCATGTGGGATTAATCATTTCTCATTTTCTTTTCATGAGGATGTGTTATGAAGTTGTTCCAGTTATTTCTAGAGAAGGGTGAAGTACGTAAAGACCATTCTCAAGTTCTCCATAAGCAAGGTATTTGTTATTCAATTTAACTGTACTTTTATTACTGAATAAAATAGAATAACCATCTTTACATAACTTAGAAACTGAAATCAAATTTCTCCTAAGTTACAAAACATAAAGACAATCTTTTAGGGTAATTATCCCTTTTCTAAAAACTAAATCTAATAATCCAATAGCAATAGCTACAATGGTTGCAGACGCACCCATGTAGAGCACAATCTCATCATCACTTAGCCTTCTACCTTCCTTGAACCCCTATAAAGTGTTACATGTATGAATAGAAGTCCTAAAGTTAATACACCAGCAGGCAGAAGTGGGCAACATGTTGATCTCTATAACCAAAGTTTTGAAAATACCTTCTTTCTTAAGGGATTCTAGATATTGAGGACAATTCCTTTTTTAGTGCAATTATACTTGTAGAAGTGACACTCATCTGATGATTTATCTCTCTTCTGCTTCATTGATTTGTCACCCTTCCTCTAAGGCATTTTTTTACCTTTTCATTTCTTCCTACCAGATTTGTCTCCTTCAACAAGCATGGCAACATATTGTCGAGCTCTTGCAAGTTAGTTTTTATCTTATTCATGTTGTATTTGAGGACAAATTGATTAAAAAGCATTAACAAAGAGTTCAAAATGGCATCAGTTTTCATGTCATCAACAAGTTTGGAGCCAAGAGTCTCTAGTTCATTTATAAATCCTATCATCCTCATAACATGGTCATAAACTAGTTAGTTCTCAATCATCCTAGTAGTCATCAACAATTTGAGGACATTTTGCCATGTAAAACAATTCTACTCCTCATACATGGCCTTCAAGCTATCCAGAATATCTTTACAGATATTTATTTTACCAAATTGTCTCTGGATAGAATTTTCAAGTGGGGTGATGATGTAAACCAGGCAAGAGGGTTCTTCTCTTCCCATTCTAGATGTTCCTTCTTTCTTGCTTTAGAAACTCTTTCACGGGGACATTCTGGTGTCGGGATATTAGCAACTTTTTCTAATTTTTTTAGACGTTAGCAGTAATTTAAGGTTAGGAATCCAATCTGCATAGTTGGGTTTTGAGTTTATTATTGTTTAACAATTTAGCAAATGGTCCATGTGCCATTTCTAAAATATTGCATGAGTAATTAGTCCATGACCTAATTATTTTTTCATGTTAAGTATCATAGAATGAACTTTTATCTACATTCCATTTTCATTTGTTCATCTCTGAGATTTCCCTCCATTCAGAAATGGAAACAATATCCATGCCTCTAGAAATGTGGGAAATAACATAGGTGCATGGGACCAACTGTTTCTATAAAGGATCATGAATTCACCCATCTCTCATAAGTTTCCCCTTTGGTCTCCATTAGACAAGTTTCATAATCATTTTAAAGTAATGAAACATAAAGACAGTTCTTTTAAAGTAATAATCCCTTCTCTAAAAACTAAACCTACTATTCCTATAGTAGTAGTTGCAACGGTTGCAAATGTTGCTAAATATAGCACGACCTCATCATCATTCATCCTTCTACTTTCCTTGAACCCCTACAATGTATTAAATGCAAGAGTAGAAGTCTCAGAATCAATACACCAAGAGGCAAAAGTACTAACATATTTGTCTCTATGACCTTGAGTTTTGAAATTACCTTCTTTCTTTTTCTTGAGGGATTCTAGATATTGAAGACAATTCCTCTTCCGGTGCTCGGTTTCGTTGCAAAAGTGGCATTCATCTAATGACTTGTCATTCTTCTACTTCTTTTGCTTACTGCCCTTCCTCCGAGGCCTCTTCTTACCCTTATGTTTCTTCCTATCCAATTTGCCTCTTTCAACAAGCATGGCTACTAGCTTGTCATTTTTAATCAATCCATTGGCTCTTTTCAACATATTGCAAAGCTCTTGTAAGGTAGTTGTTAGCTTGTTCAAGTTGTAGTTCATGACAAATTGATTAAAGGATGTGGGTAGAGATTGTAAAATGACATCAATCTTGGTGTTATCATCTAATTGGGAGCCAATAGCCTCCAATTCATTGATAAAACATATCATCTTCATGACATGGTCATGAAGCATCTAGTTCTTAGTCATCCTGGTGGTCATCAACAATTTGAGGAACTTTTTACCATGTAGAACGATTGCGCTCTCGTACATGGTTTTTAAACTATCTAGAATGTCTTTGTAGTTATATTATTCATGAGAAAAAAATTATATCAGTCCCTAGATCAGCTTTAGGTCTTACCATAATGCCTCCCACTGACGTTCATAAATCCATATTCAAGTGAGCCCTAAATGGGCTAGGGTTTCGTAGGGTTCCCATTAAAGAGAGATCCTTCATTGATCCATGGTCATCATAGGAATGATGTGCATTTAGTCACGATGAGCGTAGAGAGCCGCATAAGTCTTTGCATGGGAAAAACACTTATGGCCCATGTATGAATCACATTCACCTTCCACATTACACATAATTGATCAAAAACAAATAAATCTTGTAAAACCTATATCCATTTAGATTAACACATGATCAACCAATTAATGGACCTAATTGTCAAATAATATCATGTTCGAAGGATTAGAATCCATCATCTGGATGGCTAAACCATCATAGATAAATGAGCAATTTTTCAAAATTTTTTCTAACCCTTTCAGGAACCAATTTTTCGATGAATTTGAAAAGTGAATTTTCTGGATTGATCTGAATCAAACCAAATAAAAGACCAAATTGAAAGGAGATTATACCTGATACAAAGGCTATAAATAGTAGCTCCCAAGGTAGAAGTTCACTCCCAATAACAGTCCCAAAATAATCCTCCAACTAAAAATGGCGCAGTGTATAAGAGAAACCAATTCAACAACTCTTATTTTAGCAAATCTTCTATCTAACTTGATTGGATCAAGTGGAATGTGTGAGCCTGAAATTATTCAATGTTTTTCTTGAAAAACATAGAATAAAACTTATCAAAATTAGTTCTTCAAAGCCTAAGTCGAAATAGGGTTTCTTGAGAGACAAAAGAGAAGAAGAGAGCAAGAATGTGAAAAAAGAAAGACGGGTTCACCCTCTTCTCTCTTTATCTCTTTATGATGCAAAACTCTCAATATAATTAGGAGGTGATCCAAATCTGATTTGGATCATAGCCTTTCTTCTTGATAAGCATTATCCTCTTGAGAGGATAAGTTCTCCATACCTAGATCCATGCCTAGTTTTGACCTAAATCACATGACAACTTAAGTTGTCATGTGACCACTTAACTAATCATATTAGTAATGAGTCTTAGTACATTTATCTTAAAAGATCACGTCCCTTAGTGTTGCATGGCCACTTTGGGCTTGATATTGTATGCCATGGGACCCATAAAGGTCTCACATAAGTCCACGAGGGTTTGGCCCCACCTCTACAAGAGATTAGGTCGAATCAATATAGGCTCAGTTTGGGCCCAACATTTATGCCTAAATGATCCTTGGATTCGACCACCCTATGAAAGTCCAAGGATAATAGACTTATCTAGGACAAAGCCCATTAGGTAATCAACCCTGTAATGGTCTCTTATACTTAACCTCTTAGATTATAATGATCACAACACTACTTGATAGGGGAGGACCTCTCCCCTAGCTGCAAGGTGTAGTGTCATATTCTCTATTCGGATGGATATCGGGATTAGAACCTTTTTCATAAAATAACAATATGATTTATAATTATATTTAGAAAAACTAGATTTCAAACATAGGTGAAATCCACTACCAACAGTTTAGGTTTCCATCACAAAGAGTGTGAACTTTGATATTCACTTTGTCCAACAAAGGGGCCAACCTTATTATTATGATCACCCACTCAGGTGAATTATTAATGTATGCATATAGTGTTTGCTAAGACCCTTAGAGAACATCAAACACTAAATTAACACCACGAGGTTGCATACGAATAGCCTATAGTCAACTTTCCTGTTGCGATGAACCTACAATGCACCACAGGTTCTGTGATGAACTCACAGCGCGCATCGCAGAACCACAATAAACTCGTGAGCCCACTTAAAGCCCAAGCCAAAGGAAACCATGGCCAAACCTGGGATAGTGTTCCACACCTGTTCGGACATGCGATAAACCCATAGCTCGTTAAAGAACCACGCCCAGACGACACCTATGCATGTGACTCCAAAGGGACAAACATGGCAAGGCACCATGTGTGACTAACAAGATATCGCCTACCCAGCGATGATGTCGTGAGCACCATGTCATTTAAGTAGGGTGCACAAGAGGTGATAGGAAAACCAATCCTTAGGAAGATCCCCATGAGACTCGTGGAGAAGCCCCAATGGTGCACCCAATGATTGACAGGAAGCGTAATATTCCCTTTTCCGATAGGTCATAAGCACCTTTATCTCCTACCTTTTAGGACCTCAGGATCTTTACCATAAATACCTCCTCACATTGAAAGCCATTCAGCATCCAACACTCGAGCACCCTTTTGCTTTGACTCCTTAGCCCAGCACCCCTAGCCCAATAGCCAATCTCCCTACTTCCCAGCCTTTCTCTATCTTTCAAAGAGACCGTTCCCCATCCAAGCCTTACCCTACCTACAGTAGAATCTCTGGTTGCATCTTTGATCATAGAGATTGGCCTTACAAAGAATCAACCTTACCCTAGCAACCCTAGCCCGAAAGCCAATCTCCCTACTTTCCAACATTTCTCTGCCTTTCAAAGAGACTGTTCCCCATCCAAGCCTTACCCTACCTACAGTAGAATCTCTTGTTGCATCTTTGATCAGAGAGAATGGCCTCACGAAGAATCAACCTTACCCTAACACCCCTAGCCCGAAAGCCAATCTCCCAACTTCCTGGCCTTTCTCAGTCTTTCAAAGAGATCGTTCCCCATCCAAGCCTTACCCTACCTACAGTAGAATCTCTGGTTGCGTCTTTGATCATAGAGAATGGACTCACGAAGAATCAACCTTACTCTAGCACCCCTCGAACTCGTATACTTCCGGAGAACACTAACCTAGGAGTAGAGGACCAACCCGAGATGGAGACACCTATCTAGGCCGATATTGAGATACTTTCAAATAAAGTATTCGAGTTCAAGACACTCTTTGAAAAAAGATTCTGAAGGCTTGAACAGATGTAGGAGGAAATGAGAAGCACCCTTAAGATCATGCTCAAACGTTCGGCCCAAGCTGAACAGACTCCCGCGGCCATTGTTACCGGCATCCCCTGAAGGGATGAGAGATCCATCATATGGATGGCCGAACCCTACAGGAAGGTTGGGTGAAATTTCAAAAATTTCTCTCTCTCCCATCTAGGAATTGCATTCCCTATTTTAGAAAACTGCATTTTCAAAGATCGTTCTTGAATCTAAAACCGGACCAGATCTGAAACCAAAAGAGGAGGAGAGGGATATACCTGATACGAAGTAGCAGTACTCCCAGTGAAGGTGTTCAGAACCAAGGAGAATACCAAAACCCGCTTCCACCGAAGATGACATAGTGTGTAATGAAGCAGGATCAGTAGGATGGCACTTAAGCAAGAACCAGGATCCTTCAGCAAGAATCGAACAGAGGCTAGTGAGCACGACTTCAGATTTTTTCTTTCGCTAAGAAACAATATCAAGAACCTTTCTTGATCAATTCCTCAATAGGAAATCGAATAGGGTAGGGAAGGCAAGAGTAGGAGAGAATTCTGCAAGTTGTCGTGTTGTGTATAACTGAGGAATTTGCCCCCTTTATTTATAGCCTTCTCAGGATCAGCCTCCTAATCCAATTAGGAGAGAGTTCCCTAATCCAAATATGATATTTGGATATGGACTCTTGAATGGATAAGACTTATCTTATCCTTCAGCTAATCCTAATCAGATTATAAATCCTATCTTGCTTCCTTTTAATTAACTAACTTAAGCCCAATTCGAATTGGGCTTTAGGCCCATTAAGTTTATGTGCTCACTTAACCTCTTAACCTACTACCCAGTTGGCTCTCCTTATATGGCATGGGACCCAAACATTGATCTATACATCAGCCACATGGGTTCAGCCCAGCCTTTGTTACAACAACTGACCAAATTCACTGTAGGAGATAGTGAACCCCTAAGTCCATCACTATGGACTCTTAATGGGCCCAACATTTACACTAAATGGTCATTGGGTCTAGCCACCTTATGAAAACCCAAGGGCTATGGGCAGATGCAAGATTAGCCCATCAGGTATTACCCTAATGGTCTTATACTTAACCTCTCAGACCATAATGATCAAACACTGCCCAACAAGAGAGGACCTCTCCCTCGACTGCAAGGAATAATGCTGCACTCCCTACTCACATGGATCCTGTGAATTAAAACCTTTTGCAAACATTTTGAAACCATAATATATATGTTTATCTCTATATAAATATATTTTGCAAAAACAAATTTCAACGGTTGAAATCAATTGCCAGTAGTTTAGGTTTCCAATAGAGAGAGTGCATTCCCCGATCATTCACTTTGTCCGACAAAGGGGCTGACCCTGTTACTATGATCACCCACTCAGGTGAATTCTCAAACTGTCCCAACATACCCAGGTTTTGACCCCCTCTGAGGATTTCACTAAATGGCATATCAAAGACAGCCCAATACGACACCTAGTGTAGTACCATAATCGAGTTTAGGGGTCAAGTGTAACATTCCAGTTTTGCCCATCTATCTCCAAAGTCTAGGGCAACACTGGAATTTTGGTCTGGTTCAAAGTTTCAAGAAATCCCACACTACATGTACCTTAGGTTTCACCTTGGCAGCTGAGAAAAGCCACCCTAACCAACTTGGTAGCACATTAGTGTTAGCCTTGGTAGGATAAACCTCTCTAGATCTATCCAATGGCTGTGAAGATTCTAAACTAACACGAGTCTCATAAGTGTCTAGTTTAAGGGTATTACACAAAAACACACCACAATGACATGAATCAATTATGTACTTTATTCATTTACAATAAATGTCAAAAGATACATCAATATGATTGGAGCTAAGAGCATAACTGTCTAATCGCTCCCACTAGCACTCAGGTCCAATTGGGTATAAGCCGGAGTTCCATACTTTCCATGTATTTCTCAAACACTTTCTGTGTCAGTGGCTTAGTTAATGGGTCTGCTACATTTTCCGTTGATGCTACCTTTTGAATCAAGATGTCTGGTCTTCTAACTATCTCCCGCAGTATATGGTACTTTCTCTCGATGTGCTTCAATTTTGAATGGGCTCGTGGCTCCTTAGCCTGAGCAATGGCTCCAATGTTGTCACACAACAATAGAATGGGTGATGTGCTGGATGGAACTACTCCTAATTCATTAATGAACTTCTTCAACCAAACGACTTCCTTGGCAGCTTCACTTGTGGCAGCCATGGTTGTGGAATATGCAGTGGACCCTTGTTTGCTGCTTTTTCAATTAATTGCACACGATCCCATCATGATGGGTTAAATCGGTATCTACTTACCACACTCACTGCCTGAGAAATGTCAGGACGAGTGCACAACATGGCATACATGATGCTCCCTCGGCTGAGACATAGGGAATCTCTTTCATGCCCTTAATCTCTTCGGGAATCTTGGGAGACATACCCTTGGAGAGAGTGACCCTGTGTCTAAAAGGAACACTTCCTTTCTTGGAGTTCTCCATACTGTATCTTTTGACAATCTTGTCAATGTAAGCAGACTAGGATAATCCTATTATCCTCTTCGATCTATCTCTATAGAGTCAAAGACCCAATATATAGGAGGCTTCTCCAAGATCTTTCATGGAGAATTGCTATGAAAGCTACACTTTCACCATAGTTAACATTCCTACATCATTCCCAATGAGTAGGATGTCATCTACATAAAGAACCAAGAGCATAACCTTATCCCCATTGGTCTTCCTATAAACACAGGGCTCATCTGGATTTTTCTCAAAGTTAAATTGTTTGATGGTAGAGTCAAACCAGATGTTCCAACTCTTAGAAGCTTGCTTAAGTCCATATATGGGTAGGTTGAGTTTACCATGTATTCCTGACCTGCAACTATGAAACCTTGCGGTTGCTGCATATAGATATCTTCAGTAAGATCTCCATTCAGGAACGTGGTTTTGACATCCATTTGCCAAATATCGTAGTAATGCAACGCAACTACAGCTAACAGGATTCTAATGGATTTAAGCATGACCACGGGTGAAAATGTTTCCTCATAATCAATTCCTTCTTTTTGAGTGTACCCTTTCACCACAAGACGAGCCTTGTAGGTCTCAACTTTAACATCGGGGCCCTTCTTCCTCTTATATATCCATTTGCAACCAATTGCTTTTACACCAGGGGGCGTATCTACTAGAGTCCAAACTCTATTGGTCTCCATTGAATCCATCTCAGAAATCATGGCATCTACCCACTTCAAGGAATCTATGTCCAACATAGCTTCCAATTAAGTCACGGGATCCTCCTCACTGATTATGGCTTCAACCAAGTAACTTTCTTGGTCATAGGCGTAACGAACTGGGGGCCTGGAAACCCAGGTAGATCTTTTAGGTTGGATATTTTCTAGAGCTAGTGGGACATCTCCCACTATCCGTGGGCTCTCCTTATCAAGAACAACTTCCTGATGAAGATTATCCAAAATGTAATCTTCCTCTAGGAAGTAGGCATTTTGACTACAAAACACCTTTTGCTCTTTTTTATCATAGAACAAGTAACCTATAGAGCCTTTGGGGTAACCTACAAATAGGCAACGATTGGTTTTGGATTTCAATTTGTTAGCACTAGTTCTTTACATGCACTGGACAACCCCAATCTTCAAGTGTCTCACACTTGGTTTCTTACTAGTCCATATCTCATGTGGAGTCTTAGGAACAGATTTGGTTGGAACCCAGTTCAACACGTAAATCGCAGTCTCTAATGCAAAACTCCAAAAGGATGTGGGTAACTCTGAGTGGACGAGAAGTGATTGGAGCATATCTAATAAAGTCTGATTTCTCCTTTCTGACACACCGTTCAATTGTGGTGTAGTAGGAGGAGCTAGTTGTGATAGTATCCCATTGTCCTTTAAATAGCCCTTAAATTTGTCAAAGAGATACTCACCACCTCAATCTAATCGAAGGGTCTTAATTTCTTTCCCTAACTGTTTCTCGACTTCTTGTCTGGATTCTTTAAACTTTTCAAAAGATTCAGACTTATGTCTCATTAGTTACACGTAATCATACCGTGAGTAATCATCGGCAAATGTTATAAAATACACATAACCAATTTTATGGTGCATCTCCACCCACCAATACAGTCAACCTTCATACTAACGATGGAAGGTCTTTAGAGAATTCATCATATGAAATTCCCTATCACATGCACTTATGTTTAATGGAGAGAATGAAAGCCCCTATATTTGATTTAGGTCAAACCAAAGTGGCTCCCATTGGCTTTCATAAAGCCATATTCAAAGTGGGCCCAAAATGGCTAGGGTTCCGAGGTGTTCCTCTTGGGGAGAAACTGTAGTGGACCCCACTAATAAATGGAGATCATCCAATGATCTTAAGGGCACCATGGCAATGATGTGCATTCAGCCATGGTGTTCGAAAGAGCCACTATCGAATCAACATGGGTTAAGTGCTTATGGCCCATGTTCGTAGCACATCACACATCCATACATCACATGCATGAAATTCATAATTGATCCAATCAATTAAATAACTGTAAAACCCATAAATAAAGCCCATTTAATTCCATAATATTACTAATTAACATTATCTAGGAATATAGCATTTATGTTGAATTGGGCTAAAGCATTTTTAACATATTAAAATTGAGTTTTATAGATGTGGGCTGAATTTCATCTTGCAATTAACCATCAATCCCTCGGCCCATGAAGAAAATCTTAGGGCTGAGAACTACCCCCATCGAACAACAAATTCGGTCCAACTAGTTTGGTCCAATCTGGTTCGAATGGGTCTAGCGTTTGATGTTTAATTCAAGATCCAATTCAAGAATCATGATCTGAAAATAAAGAAACTGATACATGACAATCAAGAATCAGTAAGAGGGCTGTTCATAAGGCTACTACCCTACAAAACAAAGATCAGTTCACAATATGTAGTTTCCAAAACTGTAAATCATAAATCGTTGAACCCGAATCTGCGAAATTCTCTCATTTGCGCTTTCAGCTTGGTCTTCGAATGAAATAAAAATAGAAAACCTAATTTTTCTATTAATATTACATTAGATTCAAATTCCTATGCATTTTATCTAAAATTAAAATAAAACAAAATTAATTATAGACCAAGAATGAATAGGGAAAAACGTAGATGCACAAATTTCTTGCGCTACAGAAAATATTTCGATCTCCTCCATACGAACAGCCCAAAATTCAAGAAACATAAATAGAAAAATTCTAGATATATAACAGAATAATAAAGAATTATTTTCAGATCACTCGCCCAAAACTGGGAACCGATTTCCTAGAAAAATCGCTAATTGTGCAAATCGGGTAGAATAGTTTCTACCGATTTGTGCAGAACAAATCTGGTTCAACTTCAGTTCGAGAATCAAACCTGGATCTAATACCACTGAAGGGATGAGAGATCCATCGCATTCCCTATTTTAGAAAACTGCATTTTCAATGATCATTCTTGAAACCAAAACTGGACCAGATCTGAAACCAAAAGAAGAGGAGAGGGATATAGCAGATATAAAGTAGCAATAACTCCCAATTAAGGTATTCACACCCAAGGAGAATACCAAAACCCACTTCCACCGAAGATGATGTTAGACAGTTTTGTATGCCCTTAGCTTCAATCAAAATGATGTGCTTTATGAGTTTATTGTAAATGAATAAAAGTGCATATTTGATTCATGTTCCCTTGGTATGTTTCTATGTAATACCCTTAAACTGGACACTCAATGAGACTCGTGTTAGTTTAGAATGTTCACAGCCAGTGGATCGGTCTGGGGAGACCTATCCTGACAAGGCTGACACTGTGGTGCCACCAAGTCGGTTGGGGTGGCTTGACTCAGCTACCGGGGTGAGACCCTAGGCACATACAGTGTGGAATTAATTGAATCTTTGAACTGGACCAGATTTCTAGTATTGCCCTGGACCTTAGAGATTGATGAGCAAAACTGGAAAGTTACACTCGGCCCCTAGACTCGATTATGATACTGCACTAGGTGTCGGATTGGGCTGTCTTTGATGTACCAATCAGTGAGATTTTTAGTGGGGGTCAAAACCTGGGTATGTTGGGATAGTCTGAGAGTTCATCTGATTGGGTGATCATAGTGACAGGATCAGCCCCTTTGTCGGACAAAGGTAATGAACGGGGATGCACTCTCGATGATGGAAACTAATACTACCGGCAGTTGATTTCAATTGTTGAAATTTGTTTCACAAAATATATTTTATATGAGATATAAAAGTATATATATTATGGTTTCAAAATGATTTGAAAAAGGTTTTAATTCCCGGGATCCATATTTGAGAGAGTGCAATATCGTTCCTTGCAGCCGAGGGAGAGGTCATCTCTTGTCAGGCAGTGTATGATCATTATGGGCTGAGAGGTTAAGTGTAAGACCATTGAGGATAATACCTGATGGGCTAATTTTGCATCTGCCCACAGTCCCTGGGTGTTACAAGGTGGCTTGGTCCAGGGACCACTTAGGGTAAGTATTGGGCCCATTGAGCCCATCTGATGAGTTTTAGGGGGTGCACTGTCCATAAAAGTGTATTCGACTAGGCCTTGTAACAAAGGCTGGGTTGAACCAATGTGGCTGATGTGTAGATCAATGTTTGGGTCCCACGCCATACAAGGAAGCCCAACTGGGCAGCAGTTTGGAATGCTAAATGAATACATAACCCTAAATGGGCCTTAAGTCCATTTCGAACTGGGCTAATTTGATTAGTCACTTAAGGGGCAAATTCTGAGATAAGATCAGCTGATAGGATTGGGCCCACACCCTATCCACTTAGAGAGTCCAAGATCTGAATAAGATTTAGATCTGGAAACTTCCTAATTAGATTAGGAGATGGCTGATCTAATCTGTAGATAAGATAAGGGTTATCCCTTATCTTAAAGGGACTTCTAATCCAGATATGATTTGGGTTAGCAACTCCTAATGGGATTAGGAGCTGATCCCTTTAAGTCTATAAAAGGAAGAGGGGGTGGCAACCTTTAGACACAACACAACAGACAACCACCAGCAATAGTCTTGTCTTCAGAGCTGAAATCACAAAAGAGAGAATTCTGCACCCTACAAATACTCTCTTGCCGCCTCCTTCCTACAGCCACCGCCTACAGCTGTTCGATCTCCATTCCTTGGGAGAAATCAAGATTGGATCTTGATTCCATTCTTTTAGAGAAAAGATTGGCGGGAGTTGCATTCACAAGCCGTCCAGATGATTCTTGAAAATGATCAAGTTCTTTTGGAAGAACACTACTGATTCTTCTCCACCCTGCACTGTGCCATCTTTAGTGGGAGTAGATTTTGGATCCTACCTTAGGCATGAATACCTCCATTGAGAGATATTATTTCTCTGTATCAGGTATTATCTCTCCCTACTCCTTTTGGTTCAGATCTGGTTCAGTTTATGGTTCAAGAATGATCCTTGAAAATATGATTTTCTAAATAGAGAATTCGATTCCTAGTTGAAGGGAGAGAAAAATTTTTGAAATTCGCCCCCTTATTCCGCAATCTTTGGGCATCCATGTGATGGATTTCCTATCCCTTCAGTGGTTCAAATCTTGAACCATTCTATTTCAGATCTGAACCTGCACAAATAGGGAGAAGGCGTTCTACCCAATTTGCGATGATATGGGTTTTGGGAAATTTGTTCCCAAAACAGATGGACAAATAATATGAAATTAATTTTAAATAAATCTGATTATTATTTAGAATAGTTCTTTATAATTTTCTTGATTTATGGGTTGTTCGTACAAGAGGAGATCGAATTCTTGGTTTGCGTAGGGAGAACTACAAGATTTGCAGTTTATTGAATTTATTTATTACATTTGGTCTGTAAATATTTTTTTTTTATTTTTAGACTCAATGTATAGGCATTCGATCTGATGTAATAATTAATAGAATTAGGATTTCTATTTATTTTTATCAAACTCTTGATGAGGTGTGGGGCCCACCACTGCGGGAGGTCATCCAATGATTAGAAAGGACACCATGGCAATGATGTGCATTCAGCCATGGTGTGCGCAAGAGCCACTGTCGAATGAGCATGGGCCAAGCACTTATGGCCCATGTACGCAACACATCACACATCCAAACATCTCATGCAAGGATAAATTGATCCAATCAATTAATTATCTGTAAGGCCCATTGGAAGCCCGTTGACAGTTCATAATATTAACCATTAATATTATCTAGGTATATGGGCTGAATTAGGGTTGCCCAGTTCGGCCCATATAGCTTTATCCTTTAAAGTGGGCTTTTAGTAGTTTTAACTATTTAAAATTGGGCCTTTACAGGTTGGGCCGAATTAACCATTTAATTAAATATCAATCCTTATGCCCATTAGTGGGAAAATTAGGGCTGACTTTCAGCCCTGATCGAACCCTAGATCTGGTCCAAACAGTTTGAACCAATCTTGGTTCGGATGGGTCTAGTGTATGATCTCAGTTAATTAGGGTTGTTCGCACACTCCATCCTGCAAAACAGAGGTTAGATCATAGATTGCAGTTTCTCAAACTGTAAATCGCAGATAGTCAATCTCCCATCTGAGAATTCAGTTCTTAGTTTTGGGCGTATGATTTGAAAATTAATTCTTTATTGTTATGTTATAATTATGGAATGGTTCTGTGATTATTTCTTGGATATTTGGGTTGTTTGTGTGATGGAGATCGAAATCTTTTATGGCATTGAGATCTGTGCACCCTGCATTCTTTATTCTATTATTTTGGTCTATAAATAATTTTTTTAGACAAAATGTATAGGATTTGATCTGATGTAAATAATAGAAAATTAGGTTTTTCTATTTTTTTTATGTTGGAAGAGTTGCTGGAACGCACGGAGGAGAAGAAGAAATTCTGCAGATACAAGATCTGCAATTTGCAATTTGTAGAAAAGAATTCTGCTATCTGCGATTAATCTTTTTCTTGCAGGTATGCAGATTGTCCAAGATCATCACACTTACAGCCCCATGATTATGTTTTCTTGCTGATCTTGATTGTCTTTTCAGCTGTAATTAATTTTAGATCATGTTCTTGATAATTGGATCATGTGTTGGACGCCAAATCCTAGGCCGAATTGACCTAGTTTGGTCCAAATTGGTTGGACCCAACCTATGGTTTGATGGGGTTTGTTCTCAGCCCCATGGGTCACATTTTAGGTGACCCAAAATCGGTTATGGGCCAAGGGTTTGATGGCCATCACATGATGCAATTCGGCCCACCCCTGTAAAACCTTGCTTTTGCTAAGTTAAAGCAGACTCAACCCATTTTCAGCATTACAACTATGTGGGCCGAACTAATTTTTGCAGATTAGCCCATATACCTAGATGGTATTATTCGATAATACATGGGCCTTAGTGGGCTGATAGTGTGTTAACTTTATTAATTATGGTTTTACAGTTTATTTAATTGATTGGATCAATTATGTGCATGTGGATGTACGTGATGTGCTGAATATGATTCGTACATGGGCCATAAGTACTTGGCCCATGTTTAATCGTTAGTGGCTCTTTATGAACACCATGGCTGAATGCACATTGATGGAGGGTGATTTGGCTTGACCTGATAGCACGGGTACATGTGGGTATGACCTTGCTCAAGCGATGACTCTGCGTGACAACACAACAAGCGCAGCCCCAACTCAGTGGGAAGGGCTCACCGAGTTTAGTCTAGCAACTTGGCGGGTTAGGCTACTCGCTGAGAGCCGCCTAGCTTGTGCCTTCCTCCCAAGGCTGAGGCGCTCCGAGCAACCTCCGAGCTCAGGGCCCCCTCACCTTTCCTAATTTTTGAGCTCCTCACTATGGATTTTAGGCCACTCCCAAACAGAACACCCGATCTGCCTCTAGATACCCCGAGGTAGAGACACCTTGGGCCAAACAGTTCGGTGTAGCTTGCCCCAAGCAACTCGCCACTTGCAGGGTAGCTCAGAGAAGAGCAGTTCGGCATATCGCAGGAAGGTCTCCTGCCCGACCACCATACCTGACAAACCTGGAGACTGCAACCATGTCTCTCGTCAGACAGCGTTGTGCCCGCCACCTTTGGAAGGTGTCTTACATTTGACAGGTACGTACCCTGCAACGATGGCCCCGTGCGTGCCACCTCAGCCCTGGCTGTAATGGCTGTGGCAAGACGACAGTGGCGGTTATACCTGTCCTATCAGAGGCAGGTGGGCCTGATTCGACAGAGTTCTGTTATAAGTAGCACAATCCCAAAGGACAGAGGTAATCTTCTAATGCTCGTGCTATCTCCACTCTTAGCCCCCTTTTACTCTCTTTGCATCTTTCACAGAGCTCTAACTTAAGCGTCGGAGTGTTCCTGCCAGGCAAGCCCCCAGGGATTCCTCATCTTCTCCATCTTAGGTACCATCCAGGAGCCACGCAACTGCCAGCTAAGAGTGACCGGATTGCGCACCATCATTTGACGTCGTCTGTGGGATAGACTTCAAAAAGCCTCCCCTTAGTTTCTGCAACTACTTTCTAAGACTTAGCACCCATGGCTTCTTCAAGCAACGCCGAACGCAACGTGGAGATGGACATCACCAGGGAACAACTCCAGGTCCCCGTGGTCTGCATTGGGTAGTTCATCATTCCCCTCTCAGTGGACGGAGTCCCTAGCCTGAACATGCCACGAGCAGTGGCGCCTGTGAGTGTTCCCCTTCCCCCCTCTATTGAGACAACCTTCGCTGAACCAACTGTTGTCCCTCTAGTGACCAGCCAGAACCAACTTGATGATTTGATGTAGTGCATGCAGGCCACGCAATCCCAAGTGCAACAGCTTCAGCAACACCAACTCTAAGCAGTAGGTGCTGCATCACGTCTCTCAGCTGCCTCAGCCTCAGCCTCAGCCTCAGTCTCAACTCCCTCCTCGGCACCCAGCCTCATGACAAGCTAAGTCTCGCCACTAGGATGAACGCCCTTCTCGCCAAGAAGAGGCTTCCCAGAACCCCACTAAGAGCCAAGCCTCCTCTCACAGAAAAAAGGAAAGACCAGCCACTCCGATCTCGCCGCGGGCAGTCAGGTCGGGAGGACCCTAGCTCGCCAGGTCTACGTCACCCCAGCAATCGAAGTTCAAAGCCCCACTTCTGGAGAACCGGTTCGAGATCCAAGCTATAGACTCTAAGCAGAACCCCTCTGTCCGTAGCCATCACCAGCAGCCCGAGTTGCTTTCTGCACAAACTATCCCTGACACCAACACGGAGCCCGCCAAGAAGCAAAGGCGTCGTCGCTGAGCTCGCTGAACTACCACCCACAACCTGCCCGAACTTAGAGGCAGGGAAGAGGTAAGCTCGGTTGAAATAAAAGCTCCCCTCCTTTCTGTTCCATCCCCCATGTCTCCCAAGCTCCTGGCTGTTCCAATGCCCAAGGACTTCAAGCTCCCCCCCCCCCTCTCGATAAATATGACGGGTCGTTCGACCTGAATGATCATGTAGACGCTTTCCAGTCACAGATAAACCTGGCGAGGGCCAGTGAATCTTGCATGTACGTGGCTTTCTCCACCACTTTCAGAGGAATGGCCCACACATGGTATCGAAACCTTGCACCCGGATCATTAAGAAGTTGGGCGCAGTTCGCGCAAGCCTTCATGTCCCACTTCGTCACCAGCAAGCGGTGCTCGCGAACTGAGGAAAGCCTTCTCAGCATAGTTCAAAGAGAGGGAGAGTCCATCCGAGGCTATATCAAGTGGTTCAACGATGCATGCATGCAAATACCGCACCTGGACCCCGCAGTGCATCTTACAGCAGCCAAGAAGGCATGACACACAAGGAATTCAAGTGGCACATGGTTGTCAACCAGCCGACGACCATAACTGAATTCCTCAAGCTCGTAGATAGGTTCATATCCATGGAAGAAGAGATCAACCAAAAGGGCGAGAGCGCGCCCGAGAAGAGAAAGAGAGAAGGAGAACTTTCCAGCCAAGGAGACAGCCGAAAGAAGAAGGACGAAGCTCAGGGGGCAAAGTCGGGCCAGCCGTTCTGAGCCCCTGTAGCGAACCGAACTGATCTGGCACCCGACCTCGGTGGGAGGTGGATGCCAGATGGCCCAAAGCCACCCGTACATCGGACAACTGGGCGGCAGAAGAGGCACCCTGAGCCGAGGTACCCACCTTGGGCTCGTCAATGAGACTGTCTACACTAGACGACATGAAAGCACGGAAAGAAAAGAAAGTTTAGAAAAGAAAAGGAAGCTCGGGGACTCATCATAGAAAACGCAAACCAAACTAGGGAAATAACCAAACTAGAAAACCCGAGCTAGGAACCTCAGACGCGAGCTCAATACTGATGTTGAAGACTTTGTGGCGAAGAAATGACCAAGGGTCCCCCACTATTTATAGCCACTGCGTCCGGGCGTTAACGGTCGAGATTGAGATGATCCAACGACTCTTAAGGAAACCGGCTACGGGTTCCTCGAGGTGAAATTAGTTTAGTGCATTTTTTGGCGTCCGCAAAGTCCAAATCACGTGATGTACGTGCGTAAACTAAACGCGACCCGGGTTTTTTTTTATTGAGCTAGGAGCTGGATCGGTCAAGCAAGGCGAATCACACGACGGAGTGGCATGAGTACCGAAGCCAAATCCACCCGACGCGTCATGAACTCCCCTAACTGGGTCAACACCGCCAGCATAGGGAGTGGGGGGCAATTGATGGAGGGTGATTTGGCCTGACCTCATAGCACAGGTACATGTGGGTATGACCTTGCTCAAGCGATGACTCAGCATGACATCAAAGCAAGCACAGCTGCAACTCAGTGGGAAGGGCTCACCGAGTTTAGTCTAGCAACTTGGCGGGTTAGGCTACTTGCCGAGAGCCACCTGGCTTGCGCCTTCCTCCCAAGGCTAAGGCGCTCTGAGCTACCTCCAAGCTCGAGGCCCCTTGACCTTTCCTAATGCCCGATCTCATCCCAGTGGATTTTAGGCCACTCCCAAACAGGAACACCCCAATCCGCCTCTTGATACCTCGAGGTAGAGACACCTCATGCCAGATAGCTCGATGTAGCTTGCCCTAGGCAGCTCACCACTTGCAGGGTAGCTCGGTACATGGTAGCTCGGAGAAGAGCAGTTCGGCATATCGCAGGAAGGTCTCCTGCCCGACCACCGTACCTGACAAACCTGGAGACTGCAACAACTTCTCTCATCAGACAGTGTTGTGCCCACCACCTTTGGAAGGTGTCTTACATCTGACAGGTATGTACCCTGCAACGACGGCCCCGCGCGTGCCACCTCAGCCCTGGTTGTAACGACTGAGGCAGGACGACAGTGGCGGTTATACCTGCCCTGTCAGAGGCAGGTGGGCCTGATTTGACAGAGTTCTGTTATAAGTAACCCAATCCCAAAGGACAGAGGTAATCTTTTGATACTCGCGCTACTTGCACTCTTAGCCCCCTTTTACTCTCTTTGCATCTTTCACAGAGCTCTAACTTAAGCGCTGAAGTGTTCCCGTCGGGCAAGCCCCCGGGGATTCCTCATCTTCTCCATCTCGGGTACCATCCAGGAGCCACACAACTGCCAGCTAGGAGTGACCGGATTGCGCACCATCACACATCATTGCCATGGTGCCCTAAAGATCATTGAATGATCTCCCTTCAAAATGGGCCCCAAATCAGCTTCCTCCCCAAGAGGAACCGTGCAGAACCCTAACCCGTTTTGGGTCCATTTGAATATGACTTTAAGAAAGTCAGTGGGAGCCAGTTTGGTTTGACCTAAATAAGATCTAGGGACGTTTCAACTTGTTTCCTCTAGATATATAAGTGCAAGTGAAAGGGAAATTCATATGATGAATTCTCTAAAGGCCTTCCATCATTAGCATGAAGATGAGTTGTATTAGTAATGAGGAGATGCACCATAAAATTGGACTATCCATTTGCTGATTCAGTCTGCTTAATTGCTTCATAAGATGATAGGGGCATCGTAGACCGATGTGGGAGGGGCCTATCCTAAAATAAAAGACTCTCTCATGGTACCTTGGGGTCTACAAATATAACGGGTCAACACTTACTAGACAGAAAGATTTAACCTAAAATGACAATGAACCTTGTCTGACAGAGACCAAAGGGAAAGCTCATAAGATGAGTGGATATGATCATTTACAGAAAGTGGTGGGGTTTTGCAGCTGAAACAATTGGCTCCATGCACCTATGTGATTTCCCACATTTCTAGAGACATAACCACGTCTCCGTCACTAAGATGGGAGGGAAATCTCAGAGATGAAGAAATAGAAATGGAACATAGATAAAAGCCCTTTCTATGTAAATAACATGAATAAGTTTTTAGGTCGTGGACTAATATTTTTCCTTTTATTAGAAATGGAAAACGAACAATTTGCCAAACTACTGGATGATAACAAGCATAAGGGACCCAATTACATTGGTTGGTTTCGTAGCCTTATATTGGTTTTGACATTTGAGAAATTGGACAATGTAGTCGAAAACCCTGCACCGGAACCTCCAGGTGATAGGGCTTCCAAAGCCTGTAAGAAGGAATATCAAGAATGGGAGGAGAAGAATTCTCTTGCCCATTGTTATATCATAGCCTCCTTAGACAATTCGAAACAGAGATAGTTCGATAAGATCGAAGTGTACAAGGATATCATGGATAGTCTAAGGACAATGTATGAAGAGGATAATCGTTTTGCTCGACAGAAGGTCCTAAAATTGTTTACGACCATGCATATGTCTAAGAACTAACAAGTTCATAACCAATGTCTTAAGATGATGGGCTACATTAATGAACTGGAGGCTCTCAGCTCTACGCTAGATGATGACACCAAGATTGGTGCCGTCTTAAACACTCTACATTCCACCTTTAATCAGTTTATCATGAATTATAACATGAATAAGCTAAAGGTTAGCCTTTAGGAACTTAGCAATATGTTGCAGAGGGTTGAAGAACTGATAAAGAATGACAGGTCGATAGCCATGCTTGTTGAAGGTGGCAAGTCGGGCAAGAAAAAGAAGAAAGCTAAGAATAATCCTTAGAAGAAAGCTGGTAAACATAAAAAGCAGAAAAAGGACAAAGCATCGGGTGCATGTCATTTCTGCAAGCAGACCAATCACTAGAAGAGGAACTGTCCTCAATATCTAGAGACCAAGAAGAAAGAATATAATTTCGAATCTTTTGTCAAATAGACCATTTTGTTGGTCACTTTTGCATCTTGGTATATTGACTCTGGGGCTTCTACTAATGCATGTAACACTTTGTAGGGGTTCAAGACAAGTAGAAGGCTGAGTGACGGAGAAGTGACGCTTTACTTGAGGACTTCTACAACAGTTGCAGCTACAACCATAGAAATTGTAGATTTGTATTTCAGAGAAGGAATTATTACACTTAAAGATTGTCTTTATGTACCTACTTTGAGAAGAAATTTAATTTCCATTTCAAAATTGTGCAAGGATGATTATTCTATTTTGTTTAGTAATACAATTACTATTAAGCTGAATAACAAATTCCTCACTTACAGAGAACTTGAGAATGGTCTCTATGTCCTACATCCTTCTCTAAAAACAAACGTAATCGAAACTATGTCGGAAATAATCCCCAAGAAAAGATCATGCGATACGATTAATCCCACGTGCCTATGGCATTATCGACTTGGCCACATTAATATAGATCATATCACAAGGTTGGTAAATGATGGCCCTTTGGATTTTCTAACTGTAGAAGATCTTCTAACCCGTGAACTTTGCCTTTAGAGTAAGATGATGAAACGACCATGTTTATTTTATAACATTAATGATGATTTCTCACGGTATGGTTATGTGAACCTAATGAGACACAAGTCTGAATCCTTTGAAAAGTTCAAAGAGTTCAGACAAGAGGTCGAGAAACAGTTAGGGAGATAGATCGATAAGGCAAATATCTCTCTGATAAATTTAGGGACTACTTAAAGGACAATGGGATTGTATCACAATTAGTTCTTCCTGCTACACCACAACTAAACGGTGTATCGGAGAGAAGAAATCAGAATCTATTGGATATGGTCCATTTACTTCTCGTCCACTCAAAACTACCTATATCCATTTGGGGTTACGCATTGGAGACTGTGATATACATACTAAACCGGGTTCCAACCAAATCCATTCCTAAGACTGTATGAGCTTTGGACCGACAAAAAACCAAGTGTAAGACACTTGAAGATTTGGGGTTGTCTAGCACATGTTAAAAGAACAAGTGCTAACAAATTGGAATCTCAGACCAGCCATTGCTTATTTGTAAGTTACCCCAAAAGCTCTATAGGTTACTTATTCTATGACCCAAAAGAGAAAAATGTGTTTTGCAATCAAAATGCCTATTCCTTGGAAACAATCATCATCAGGAAATTGTTCTTGATGAGGAGAGCTCAGGAGTAGTCGGAGATGTCCCACAAGCTCCAAATAATACCCAATCGAGAAAAACTACCCGGGTTTCTAGGCCTCCAGTTCATTATGGTTATGATCAAGAAAATTACTTGATGGAAGCCACGATTAGTGAGGAAAATCCCATGACTTATACATAAGCTATGTTGGACATAGATTCCTTAAAGTGGGTAGATGCCATGAAAGCCAAGGTGGACTCGATGGAAACCAATAAGATCTAGACTCTCGTAGACCCACCCCTTAGGGTGAAAGCAATTGGTTGCAAATGGATCTACAAGAGGAAGAAGGGCCTTGATGGGAAAATTGAGACCTATAAAGCCCGTCTTGTAGCGAAGGGGTACACTCAGAAAGAGGGAATCAATTAAGAGGAAACATTTTCGCTAATGACCATGCTTAAATCAATAAGGATCCTGCTAGCTGTAGCAGCACACTATGACTATGAGATTTGGCAAATGGATGTCAAAACCGTGTTCCTGAATGAAGATCTTACTAAAGATATCTACATGCAACAACCGCAAAATTTCATTGCTGCAAGTCAGGAACACATGGCATGTAAACTCAACCAGACCATCTGTGGACTTAAGCAAGCTTCTAGGAGTTAGAACATTCGATTTGACTCTCCCATCAAATAGTTTGACTTTGAGCAAAATCCATATGAGCCCTGTGTTTACAGAAAGACATTGGGAGATAAGATTACATTCTTGGTTCTGTATGTAGATGACATTCTACTCATTGGGAATGATGTAGAAATGTTAACTACGGTTAGACCTATTCATGGGTCGGGTAGCCCGATGGCCCGACCCGGTCCGACCCGCACCCCGGTCGGACTTGGTTATGTAATTAGGCCCGTGGGCCTGACCTCGGGCCTAACACAGTAAGCCTGACGGTGTTACGGACCAAGCTCGGGATTTGTCAAAAAATCCCAGCTCAAGCAAGGCCCGGCCTGACTCAGCATTATATATTTTATAAAATACATAATATGTATTTTATATATTATATAAAATATATAAATAATATAATATTTATTAAAATATATATATATATATATTTATAATTTAATATATACATTTTTTATTTTTTTTCTTTATAATTTCTCTCTCATTCTCTCTCTCTCTTTCTCTCTCTCTCTCTCTTTCTCTCTCTCTCTCTCTCTATTTAGCCACTTCAGCAGTAGTAACAACATGGGATAAATTTCGAGCTCGGGCCTTAGAAAAATCTGTTAATATAGAGTGAAAGTCCGGCCCGAGCCTGGCCCATGAACATGTTTAACTATGGTGAAGGTATGGCTTTCGCAGCCATTCTCCATGAGAGATCTTGGAGAAGCCTCCTATATCTTGGGACTTCGACTCTATATAGATAGATTGAAAAGGATAAAAGGACTATCCCAGTCTACTTACATTGACAAGATTGTCAAAGAACTCCAAGAAGGGATTGGTCCCTTTCAAACATGGAGTCACTCTCTCCAAGCGTACGTCTCCTAAGACTTCCAAAGAGATTGAGGGCATGAGAGAGGTTCCCTATGCCTCAGCCGTAAAGAGCATTATGTATGCCATGTTGTGCACCCAGCTAGACATTGCTCAAGTAGTGAGTGTGGTTAATAGATACCAATCAAACCCAGGATAGGAGCACTAGACAACTGTGAAAAACATACTTAAATACCTTTGAAGGATAAAAGAGTTTTGTCAGGTATTCGATGATAGTTCACTACAGATCCTAGGGTATACCGATACTGACTTCCAGTCAGACCCAGATGATAGAAAGTCTACATCTGGTTACATCTGTAGGTACATAGTGGTCACTAAGACCCTCAGAGTACAGAAGGTGTCAAACCAACACTACACGAACGCTTGCGATGAATCCAGAACCCATCGCACGTTTGTGATGAGTTCATCGCAGATCCACGATTGCAATGAACTCATACCCAGGACAAGTTGTGATGAAATTCAGCTAGCGCAAATCTGTAATAAAGCTAGGACATGTGCAGATTTACGATGAACGTCGAACGCACACGGAATTGCGATGCACCTGACACCATTGCAAGAATTACAGAATCATGGTAGATTGGGAATAAATGTCGGTTACACGTGCGCTATTTAATTACGCATGCGGGTATGCACGCCAAACGATGATGTCACTCGTGCCAAGCAAAAGAAAATATCTCATTTCCTAACAGAAAATATTCCCTTTCCTAATAGGAAAAAACTTCTTCCTTGATAACCTTAACTTCCTCTCTATAAATGGGAGAGAGGAATTCTTACCTAGGGGACGAAAAGGATAATAATTTTATCCTAGGTTTCTCACCAAGAGGGCAACTCCCTCCTCCTCTCTCCTCTCTTCCTCATGCCATCTCTCTTTCCCTATCACCTTCTCCTCCAGACTTATAGAGACTCGACCACTTTTCGACTGCCATAATCTCCCTAGTCATGAAAACATCTTTACGATGGGGTCCTATGCAGTTAGTTGGAAAAGCAACAAACAAGGATCTATAGAAGATTCCACGACTGAAGCCGAGTACATTGTCAGAAGTGAAGTTGTCAAGAAAGTCATTTGGATGAAGAATTTCATTCAAGAATTGGGAGTACTTTCATCTAACACATCACCCATTCCACTATTGTGTAAAAAAACTCGACCCATTGCTCAAGCTAAGGAGCCCCGAGCCCACTCGAAGTCAAAGCACATTAAGAGAAAGTACCATGTACTGCGGGAGATTGTTGGTAGAGTGGACGTCCAGATTCAGAAGGTAGCATCAACAGAGAATGTGGCAAACCCATTGACTAAGCCACTAACACAGAAAGTGTTTGAGAAACACGTGGACAGTATGAGACTCTGACTTGCACTCAATTGGACGTAAGTGCAAGTGGGAGTTGTTAGCTAGTGTATGCCCTTAGCTCCAAGCAGATTGATGTACATTTGACATTTATTGTAAATGAATTGAAGTATATAATTGATTCATGTTATATCTGGTATGTTTCTGTGTAATTACCCTTAAACTAGACCCTTATGAGACAAATGTTAGTTTAGTTTTTTCACAGTCGTTGGAAAGACCTAGAGAGGTTTATCCTGACAAGACTAACACTAATGTGCTGCCAAGTTGGTTGGGGCAGCTTGTCTCAACTGCCAATGTTAGACCTGAAGCACATGTACTGTGAGTTTGCTTGAAACTTTGAACCGGACCACTTTCCAAATTATGCCCTGGACCTTGGAGACAGATGGGCAAAATTGAAAAGTTACACCTAACCCCTAGACTCGATTATGGTACTACACTAGGTGTTGGATTAGGCTGTCGTTGATATGCCAATCAGTGAGATCCTTAGCGGGGATCAAAACCTAGGTATGTTGGGGCAGTCTGAGAATTCACCTAAGTGGATGATCATAGTGATAGAATTAGCCCCTTTGTCGGACAAAGTGAATGATTGAGGACAACACTCTCTCTGATGGAAACCTAAACTGACGGCAGTTGATTTCAAATTTGTTTGATGTTTGTTTTGCAATATATATATATATATATATATATATATATATATAAAGGGTTTACAAAGGTTTTAATTCCTGTGATACATCCTGAGCAGAGAGCGGGACACTATACCTTGCAGCCAAGGGATATGTCCTCTCTTGTTGGGTAGTGTTTGATCATTATGTGTTAAGAAGTTAAGTGTAAGATCATTTAGGGTTTATATATATGATGGGCTAATCTCACTTAAGACCATAGTCCTTGGGCCTTCATAAGGTGGCTGGACTCAAGGACCATTTAGTGTAAATGTTGGGCTTGCTAAGATCCCATATCGATGGGCTCAAGGGTTCACTGTGTTTAGTAGTGAATTCGGATAAGCCTTGTAACAAAGGCTGGGCAGAACTCATATGGCTTTTGTGAAGATCAATGTTAGGGTCCCACACAATACAAAGATAGCCAAGTCAACTAGCAATTAAAAGGGAAGTGAGCCTGATAACTTAATGGGCCTAAAGCCCATATCATACTGGGTTAATGTGATTAATTAATATGGGCGAATCTGGGTTTAGATCTGGATTTGAATCAGCAAGAGGATAAGATAAGTCTTATCCACTTAAGAAATCAGATCCAAATAAAAATTTGGATAAAAAAACTCTTTCCTAATAGGATTAGGAAAGCTGAACTTCAAAGGTGATAAATAGAGGGAAAACTCCTTCAGTTTAACACTTTTTTTGCAATCAGTTCTTTCCTTTGTTCTTGCCACCCTAGGCTATTCGATTTCTAGTTCTTGGACCAGTCAAGATTAGATCTTGATTCTGATTTTTGCTAGAAAAATCAGATCTGAATTTGTGCTCACCTCCCTTCCGTGATCCTTGCTGAAGGATCACAGTTCTTGTTGAAGGACTACTTTGCTGATCATGCTTCATCTCAAGCTGTGTCATCTTCAGTGGAGGCAGGATTTGGTGACCTCTTTGGGCATGAACACCTACTTTGGGAGCTACATTTGTGGATTCCGTATTAGGTATAACTTTCTCTTATTTTGGTTTCAAATCTGGTCCGATTTGTTTCAAGAACGAACCTTGAAAAATGTAGCTTTTCTAAAATTGGGAATATGATTCTCGGAAGGGAGAAATAAAATTTTTGAAATTTCGCCTAGCCTCCCTACATGTTTCGGCCATCCCTATGGTTGATCTCCCTTCTCTTTATCTTTCAAGTACTATGGTGCATCCAACACCCTAGCACTTGCACTAAAACAAGACACTAATAGAACTATAGACACCAAAGGGGTTAGTAGATCACATGTGTAAGTACATGTAGTTCTCCATTACCACGGCAATGATAAAGGTACCAAAACAAAACCATACATACACTTGTAACAAAATCTCAACAGCCCCGTTTTGTTGATGAGTATGAGGGTATGAGAAGCTATGTGAGATGCCACAATCATTCAAGTATGTGGAGAGACATCTATACTCCCCACCCTAGTCACTATGGAAGTGCTTAAACATCAGACACAATTAATTCCAAAGGTACACTGGATTTGAAATGAGAATAAAATGGTAACTGATGGGCTTTGGCTCGTTGACAAGCATCAAAAGAGCCAAAATCATTATTAGCAGATAAGCTTAAGGATGAAAGAACACAATGAACAACTTGAAGAGATGGATGACCCAATTGAGCATGCCATTGGAAGAGCTAACACGAGCAGTGAGAGCTTGAGAACTACAGCGAGGGGTACCATTTTAAGATGATGGAAACTGATAGAGCCCATTAACATTGGGTCCGCAAAGAACCTCCGTCCCCGTGATAAGATCCTTCACAAGAAAATAAGAGGGGAGAAACTCAATAGCTAAATTATTATCACGGGTAAATTGAGATACAGAAACTGTGTTTTTTGAAATGGAAGGAACATGGAGAAGGTTATTAAAGGAAAATGACTGATTATTAAAGGTAAGAGTGGACCGTCCAACATGATTTATGGCCAAACCTAACCCATTTCCGACTAGCACTTGTTCAATGCCGGTGTACTCTTGTGTTGTCTCGAGATTGTTGAAATTTGGTGTCATGTGATTGGTTGCCCAGAGTCAAGGTACCAATTAGGATCAAATGTGGAAGAGAATTGAGATGTTGGTGGTGTAGTCGCCTGATAGCATCAGCAAGCTACGCTCACGTAATGAAGCGAACATCGCAAGAAGCATAGCAAATGTCAGATTTGCGAACGCTTCTGTTAGTGATTTTAGAGATGAATGTATTTACATTCTTTCTTCCTACCCCACCAAATTTACTCGTTTCAAAACCCAGCCTCTAAATTCAGAATCAGCCCCAGATGAAACAACCAAGACGCGGAAAGAATTCAACATGAAAAACCACATGAACAACAACCACCTTTACTATTACAGTAATCAATATTGCTATTTCCAATTTCGCAAGTATGGATGCAGAGGTCGAGTGAAAGGAGATGTGGATAAAGAGAACATGGATAAAATGGAGGCTTTGTTAAAGGATGCCACTAAGACAAACCGCCACCAATAGGTGAGAACATCATGTCCACGTCAGTTGCATAGTTGACAAACGACCCCACTATTGTTAGATTGACCTCGTCCGCGCCCACAATCACCATAGCCGTAACCACGACCATTATTGGAACCACGTCCCCCATTGTTGGAGCTGCGGCCACTGCTTTGAGATGGGTTGCGGCTTCCAGTGCGCGCAAGGTTAGCAGATGGAGCAACAGGATCCATGGAAGAATGGTGATTCTGTTGCAGCCAAACTTCATGGCTAATAAGAAGCCCATGAAGATCTTCTAGAGTGAGGTAGCCTGTATCCGTATGAGTCGTGAGAGAGGTGACGAACGACTTATACTCTGGAATGAGACCAGCCAAGATATAGAGAATCATATCCAACTCGTGAACAGGTTCAGACACTGCGGCAAGGCTATCTGCAAGTTGCTTAGCCTTTTTGGAAATACTCATGAATGGTACTAGCTCCTTTCTTCATGGTCTGTAACTGAAGATGTAGCTGTAGTACTCGAGCTCGTGGCGGAAAGCCATACGTGCGAGCAAGGGCTCTCCAAACTGCAGCAGAGGTAGGAAGGCCAACGACCTGGGCTGACTCCTTCAGTTAAAGAGGAGATGATCCAACTCAGTACTAGTTGGTCGAATCTGTGCCATGTCACTGCTAGGGGGTTCTCAACAAGTCTTGAGGGGTTATTTGGATCAGGGATCTTGGAGGGGGGACAAGATACTAAACCATCGACCAGTCCCAAGAGGTCATGGGCATTAAAGATTGGAAAGAACTGGGCTCTGATACTAGTTGGCGGTGGAGTTTGCTTGGCCGGCTGAAGCCATTTGAGGCTCTGATACCATGAATGAAACTAAGGGTAGAAGTTGTAGAATAAAGGGTTTCTCAATGAATGATGGATACCCGTATGATGATTATTATATATTGGATAAGATGTGCAGATAAATATATATCTGAGATAAGGATAACAGTTACAGAACAAAAAGATAACAATTACAAGATGATAAGATTGACAGTCTTCTAATCCACTAATCCTAATCTATAGTGTTATCCGTTACATACCCAAACTATTGAAGAAGTCGATCCAGCTGGTACATAACCAATTGTCCTTCATCGGTTTTATCTAAGTAGCTGACAACGCTGGGCTACAGAACAAGGTGTGCGACAGTCGCCACCAGATTGTCCACACCAACAACACATTATTGATCACCGCCTTCAGGGACATTCATCCAGATACAAAAGGTCATCGCATGAGAAACATGCTCAACGTAGGGGCAGGGGTAAAAGCCGTCCACACATGCAAACTAAGACTCTATCTCAGCCATGCCAAAACCCTTCCTATGCTTAGCATTCAACCAACGCTTACACCGACATACATCTCGGGGAACACTGCGAATTGGATCCATCTAGTTCTGTCATGAAAATGGTCAAGGGTGATGGCTTCCAAGGCACAACATCTATGTCAAAGTTTTCACAAATAAACATAAAAAGGAATGGAGAAAACACATAAGAAGTCTGTCGCTTAAAACCAGGATCCATCACCTAATGAACCGCTTCATCCATTTGGTCATACAAGTATAGTAAAAACATCGACACAAAGGGGAGTTGGTGGCCACTAGCTACTAAAACGGCAAGAGGGTGAGCACAGTTCAGAGACCATAATCAGGGCTACTAGGAAAGAAAAATCGTGACACAACATATAGTACGAACACAACCATGTGACACTAACTGTCAACCTTCCTGACCATGACATCCGTTGCACTCCTACACTCAAACCAGTATTGAATCCATCCATTAAGAGGCCATTTCCAATAAGCTATCATCACATCCACCTTGGCACCAACCAAAGGGAGTGCAAGAAGGGCAGTGGCATCCTCCACCGTAACCCCAAATTCACTGAAAGCACCCAATGTGTGGGTACAACAACACCAATGTGACAAAAGCAATTCCATGAAATCCACACGCCTTATGTGTCCGGCGCTGTGCAGCAATCTGCAGTACATACGGTTTTCGAGAATATAGAACGCCTACGAATAAAATTGGTGGCAGACTTGGACCCATCAGTTTTCAGTTCCGAGCACCTATAAGCAATACTGTGTTTCTGCCGACTATACAGAAACAAGAGTTCATTTCCTTCCACTGCATCGAATGTGTCATCCTTACCCTTTGGCACTGGCACAGGAGGCCAAAAGCCTCTTCCCATATCACACGCTTTCACAATGTCATACTCAGAGAGAAGCTCGGCGGTGTCAACTTCCCATACAAAATTGACGAAGGGTTAGACATTACTCATTGCCTTCTTATGCTTGCAAGGAGCCATTCACACAAGATAAAGGAGACCTAAGAACCCTGGAGAAGGAAGACGGTCACAAAAGAGAATAAAACCCAAAGAAAACAACAGAGGCTCTGCAACAGGCGAAAACCCTTGACGCAAGATGATACTTAGAAAGGAAGAAAATCTCCCTACACATGTTTGGAATCATATCTGCACCACACAAAAGACTGGCACAACCAGCCAATCACTCCCCTTCACCATGCAAGTGGGAGACGAATTGTCATGAAAATTATGACAAGACCCCTAAAATTGGGCAGGACACAATTAACAACAAATTAAATACAACCATCATGTTTTAAAATAATTGTGACACAAAAATGGACTGATAACCGCACAGGAGGTGAATCACCTACCTTCAAGAAGCAAAGCGAAGAATTCCCTTCCGGCCATAGACACAGGGGGGCTGCGCAAAAACATAACATAATACTTGTTTCTCAATACAATGCCTTCTATGAAGAAACAAGGGGACTAATACAATGAGCAACGAATTATAACACCTTCTTTTGATATATGCTAAAACAAATATGTTGGTAACAACAATCTTCTTCCCAAAGTTGTTATCCATAACAAGCTCAAAACTCTGCATTCCCCATAACAGACAAAGAATAAAACAAAAATTCATTTTGACCTCTGTCACCAACCGATGGGTCATTAAACGAACTCATGATCCAGTCAAACACTCCAATCTAAACTCTTGTGGCCATGGCCATGAAACCCCACCAATACGGGACACCTAAACCTGAGTAGCAAACCGACACTCTGCCAAAACGCAACTCACGATACTTACCAATTTACGAAACACGTGGCTATGAAAAAATTAAAACGCCGACTGCAAAAAATGCTTATGGATAAGAATACTCTTATCAATAAGCAAATGGGCTAATTGTAATTACTTGAAGTTCTTCATTGCCATGATCATTATTAAAGTATCGAAACAAAATCATACATACACTTGTAACAACACGGAGAGCCACCCAAAACTTGCGATGAGCTCTAAGCCTGCAATGAGCTTAGAAGGCTATCCTAAGCCTACAATCCTAAAGTTGCAATGAGCCCAAGGAACCGTCCTAAACCTGCGACTTGAGGAAGCCGAAACACAATGCCTCAAAGACAACAAAGCGCACAACCAAACACGCCTGTCAAACTAGGGTCCCGCCTCTACCACATGACCACGAGGAAATCTACGACAGGATGTTGCCTACACGTGTTAGATGAGAATTCTCAGGAGAAAGAAACTTTGTCCTTAAGGGATTTCACTGGGCACATGGCGAAACCCCAATACTGTCCCCTCGATAGCCGACATAAAGGCAAGGATTCCCTTTCCTAATAAGAATCAACCTCTTTTTAGATCCTTTCTCTTAAGGCCTCAGGATCCTCCCTACAAAAGGGAGGATGAAGTACAACCCTAGGACATGATTATCACTCTCATTGCCCTCCAGTTCCTTAAGACTCTCAGGCAACAGAGAACATACCACTACCTTCACCCGCAACCCTAAAACTTCATTCCTTTTTTCTCCTTTAAAAAGATGACCCTACCTAGCCTCACCGCCATACTTACAACATACCAGGGCGGCAAGAACTAGATTATTTTTTCCATGTTCACTCCACCAAGCTAAAATATCAAAATTATTTATTTCCTCTAAGCTGAAGGAATCATCTAAATAAGAAAAAAATTCTTGTAAATAAAAATTAAGTTCAATAAATGAACTTGTTGATGAAGTGACAGTAGATTTCTGACTTTTACTTTTTAGAGACCAAAATTTTTCTTTTCCACTAATGGAACTAGATGTTTTAGAAGTGGAAATTGCACATGTACAAGTTGAAGTTTTTCTATGCCCTAATAATTTAAATTTATATAAACTATACATTTGAAATAACAAATTATTAATTTCTTCTTTTTTTATTTCCAATTTCAGTATTCTTATTTTTCATAATATGATTCAAGTAAAACATCTAAACCATCTTACTTAATCCTAGGGTCTAATATTGTAGCTAAACAATATAGAGGAGAAATGTTTTCCCAATATATATATTTTTTTAATTTAAGTTCCATTATTTCAATAATACTTTTATAATTTGAATTATTTCTATATTTTGCAAACTATTCACTAATCCTAAATAAATGATTAACTAAAACACAACTAGTTAGGTGATAAACACCTAAAAATTCATTTGTTGCATCATAAAAACTTGTAAAAGATCTTCTATACAGATTGTCATTTCCTAGTCATCTTTAGTTATAAAATTATGTGGTATTTTTTTATTATAAAAATTAGTAAGAATATCTTTTTTATATTTTTCACTATATTTTTGAAATAAATATTTAAATTCTTGTTTTCTTGTTCGAAATAATTTACCATTTAAATAAGGTTTCAAGTGAGATTTTAAAATATTTATTACTAAATCATTATTACTAGTATTATCAAAACTAATAGAAAAAGTTTATGTTTAACTCCATAATTATGTACAGTATTTAAAATACTTACAACAATTGTTGAGCAAATATGTGGTCACTTAAGCCTACTAAAACTTAAAATTCCTTTTTGTAAAAGCCAATTTTTATCAATAGAATGTCTAATAACATAAAGATAATGTATACTATATTTAAAAAGTAATTGCATCTATAGAAGTAAGTGTTGATGAAGTAGAAATTAAATTTTGTTTATATGACTAAAAAAATTTTAAAGCATCTGATCTAATAATATTTCTAGAAACTTTTTTAAATTAGGGATTTGTAAAAATCTTTCAAGCTTAGTGTCTTTAGCTAATAAAAATGGTTGTTTAGCATGTACAGTATATTTTGCTAATTCTTGTCTCATTTTTTCTTGAGAATATTTAAAATTACCAAAATTTCCCTTCATTTTTTCGATGACTGAGAATATGTCTGGTGAAGTGGCCAATACTAAGGTGTCAATGGACCGATTTTGAATTGGACCCCATCTAGTCCAAAACCAATTTGGACGGATTGGATAGACCAACAAGACATTTTGGATTTGACCAATCCGGTTTAAAATATTTATTAGATTGGATTGGACCTGGTCCGTCTGTAACAAATTTATATTGGATTAGGTTGGATTAAGCCAAATACCCAGTCCATTGATATAAGATAAGAATATATGTGTCAATGGATTGGGTTTGGGTTAAAACCAATCTAAATCAAAATGAATTTGAACATATTGGATGGTCCAGACATTGAATTGGACTGGTCCAAATTGGTTCAAAACATTCATTGGATTGGACTGGACCTGGTCCATTTATAATGGACTCACATTGGACTAGATCAGATTGGACCAAATCATGTCCAATTGACACCCCTAGCCAATACCACCCTTGCTACTATAACTGAAGTTACTCCTACATTTACGACGCTAACACTATCATGTCTAAATACTTCCTAGACTGAACTAGTCAACTTAATGCCCTTCTTTTTATTTCCCTAGTAGTAGTACTAGGGATGGAAATTCCAACAATATTAATAACATTCATATTGATGCTAACACTATCATACTATGACTAAACATTGACGACACTGAACATGTTAGGAAATTGGTTTTGAGAAGAGTTGACCATTTTTTCAATTTCTATAAAAATAAAATTAATTTAATTGCAACTTACCTAGACTTCCAATTCGGAATCTCAACTTGATTTCAACAATTGATGCCTCCAAAGTTGTTAACTTGAGATATTTGAGCAAGCCTTCTACTTATTGAAACTTGAATAAAGTTGAGAATTAGATAGTAGAGAAAATATAAGTGTGTGTATAAGAGAGTATATAAGAGTATGGTAATTGGTGTTATGATAAAGGTGGAGGACATTGCACGGTAGCATATTCTTTCTAGAGACAGTGTAATTCTCTCTCAGGCATATGCCTTTGTGTCTAGAGAGGAGAGTATGATGAATGTGATGATGAGGAACCCAGGCCTTAAGCAATCAATTATGGTTAGCACAGTGAAGCCTAAGTCGAATAGAAACAAAGGTGGAAATGAACCCAGGAAGGAGGACAAGAAGGATCTAATTTGTGACTAATATAAGAAGTCTAAACATACCAGAGATACCTATTGGAAGTTTTACCCACACCTTGTGCCAAGCCGACTTAGAAACAAGAAGGAAAATGTGAATATGGCAGTGATTGATGATTTATCAGGACCACCTACTACAATTGTCCTAGAGTCTATTGCAGCAGCTACAATGAGGGCTGAATTGGAGAGATATGGGTAGTTTCTGAATAAGAGGAACAAAATTAGTTGCAACCCATTATCAGGCGGACAACAAGGTACATGTGGATCAAGAGGTAGCAATTCTACTTCGTTTGCACGTACAGGTAATTCACATGTCACTACAAACTATGTTTCCACCACAAGTAAGGAGGGACCTCCTTGGATTACAAACTCAAGAGCCTCAAAAAATATGACTAACATTTCCACCATTTTTTCCTCATACCACCTATGCTCTGGCAAAGATAGAGTATGCACATCTAATGGATCACATGTTCCCATTACTGGGAAAGGGTTTGTCAAGATAACCGATACCATTACCTTACCCCCTATCCTTCATGTCCCTAGACTGAGTACTAACCTTTTATCTGTTAGTAACTTGACAAAGAATTTGAATTGTTTAGTGATTTTTTCTCCTAGTCATTATGTTTTGTAAGATCTAGAATCAAAGAAGAGGATTGGGAGTAGTCATGAGGTGAATGGAATCTATCTTCTTGATGTGCTTCTTAGTCATTAGAATCATCATGTCAGCAAGGGTATTGAGTCAAAGTCAGTGGGTCAGATTATGCTTTGGCATAATCGATTAGGGCATTTGTCTTTTGCTTCTTTGCCTTTCTTGTTTCCGAATTTGTTTGAGTTTCACAATTTGTCCAGTTTGGAGTGTGAAGGTTGTCAACATGAAAAGCATTTTAGACATTCATTTAAAGCAAGTAATAAAAGATGTTCTGCTTTTGATATTATTCATAGTGATGAGTGGGGACCATATCATGTTTCCTCTATGGGTGGCTATCGGTATTTTCTTCTGTTTGTTGATGATTATTCCCAATATTCTTGGCTATATTTGATGAGATCCCATGATGAGGTACCATCTTTGGTTCGACAGTTTCATCATATGGTGCTAACACAATTTGGGGTACAAGTGAAATTGTCCATACACTCCAAAACATAATAGTGTAGCAAAAAGGAAGAACAAACATATTGTAGAAGTTGCAAAAAGCATGATGTTGAGTTCTATGATTCTAGTTCATTTTGGGGGTGATGCAGTTCTTATAGTAGTTTTCTTGACTAATCGGGCGCCTTTTCGTGTTCTTGGATATAGTGCTCCATTCAGCCTTTTTTTTCCTAAGGGGGAGATGTTCCATATTCCTCTAAGGGTGTTTGGATGTGTATGCTTTGTCCATGTTCTTGGTCCTCATTGCTCAAAGCTAGACCCTAAGGTGAAGAAGTGTGTCTTCCTTGGGTATGCAAGAAATCAGAAGGGGTATTATTACTATGACCTACTCTCCGAGAGTCGATATGCTATGATGATTGTCTCTTTTTTTGAGTCCACATATTTTTTCATAGATAGTTTTTCTTAGGGGGAGTGTTTTGGGGGAGGAAGTGAGCTATACTACTTCCTGTTCCAGCCCCTTCTCAGGGGGGTGATGCTATGTTGTGATAATCAAGAAGCAATTAACATTGCCCACAACCCAGTTTAACATGATAGGACAAAACACATCGAAGTGGATAAACATTTTATAAGGGAAAGGGTGACCTTCAGAGAAGTTCATTTGCCATATGTTGCATTTGACTTGTAGCTTGCTGATGTTCTTACAAAAGGTGTTGCAAGAAATAAGCTAGAACATGATCTACTCAAGTTGGGAATGTGTGACATTTATTCCCAACTTGAGGGAAAGTGTTGAGTTGTAGGCCAATTTTATTTGTTCTGTTTTTATTTACATAACTTAGGTAGTTGTTGGACCTTAGGCCTATTAGTTTGTGTTTAAGTTAAGTGTGACTTTTCAGCTTCTTACAAGTAGCCGGCTTACTAAGGGCATTCTTGTACTTGTACACTCTTTATTTATGAGTATATAATCTAATGAAGGGAGCGGTCAGATCTGATTTTGCCTTCTTCCCCATTCTATTCTATCTCTCTTATCTTTCTTTCTAGTAGAAACTTTTTCCTCTCTTCTTTCTCTTCTATCTTTTACAGATTTTTTATCAAAATAGGTTATCAAAACTTTTCCATTATCTCTAATTCCCCTCTATTCTCTCCACTTTCCCATAAAAATAGGGCCATAATTTATTAAGATTTGATTTTCCAAATCAAACAATATTTATATCTGTAGACGTGATTTCAAGCAAATTAAAGAGAGGGAAACAAGGGGAATTCAATATTTCCTATATATTCATGGCATCTTCCATTATTGTTAAATAATTTATTCTTAAATAATAATCTATTGTTAAATAAACCATTAGTAATGAAAATTATTAACAACTTCTAGAAAATAATCGACCAAAGATTATGAAATAATTATTTCAGAAATAATCTATTATTTAGCAAATATTAAATAATTTAATAATCTACCATAAATTAATAAAAAATCCATTATTAAATAATTTTTTGTTATTAATAAATGTTCAAAATTTCAACATTTAGTGTAATTTAATTAATGATTGTAATTTAATAAATTTTCATTAAATTTTCACAATAATAATTTATTGATAAAAGATATTACTAATTAGCGTTATTTATTAATTTCTATAAAATCAACAATTATAGTTAATAGTTATCAAATAATTTAGTGAAACTATTTAAGTAATAATTCATAATTATTTTTTTAAATAAGAAATGATTCTATGAAAAAAATATTCTCTGAAACTATGTAAATAATAATCCATTATTATTATTCAACTAAATAATTATTAAAAAATTTAGGAAAATTATTAAGTCTATCCACATCAATCTAGACCACTTGGTTGATTTCAATATACTAGGTTTTACATATTTTTGATAAATTCTTACTAGGTTATACATTAATTAACAACAAATGGTTTACTTTTAATTAAAAATAATGTAATTTACCACAATTAGATTAATTTACTATAATTACATTTGCTTTGATTAATAGTAAATAATTTAGGCTTAAATAGTCAATAATTTACATTAATTTATTATTATTGTAAATAATTAATTTACTATACATTACTACTAATCAATAGCAATTTCAATAACTTTTTGGAAATTATCATAAAATATTATAATTTATTGTTATTTAATTTACTATTAGTTAATTAGTTATAGAAAATTAATAGAATTATAGGGATGGCAATTTTTCTTGTAAAACTAGGGCCCTACCCTAAAATGGAACAAGTTCTCTCAAATCTTAAACGAGGACGAAGCAGAGACGAAGTGGGGACAGGAAAAATATTTTTGCCCTAAATTAAGGATGGGGCTTGCATATAATTCCCCAAACCCGATATAAATTAGTAAAATATCCATAAATTTAATATTATTTTTTAAAATATCTCTAAATTTTTCTAATATTCTTATAATCCTAAGATCCCATAATTTTATTAATAAAATACCCCTAAATTGTCATAATCTAATACCTAAAATACCTCCAAATTTCCATAATCCTATTTGTAAAATATCCATAAATTATATTTTTTAGGTGATTGCCTTAGGGTAGGGAAAATTTGGGGATTCCCCATCCCTAGAGGTGTAAAGTGGGCTGTGTTGGGCTGGCACGACACAGCCCATGGGCAGCCCGTACAAAGTGCGGGCCATGTGGTGTTGGCCCGCGAACTGTCACGGGTCGGGCTGGGCTGCAGGCCATACCGTGGCTTGGGCTGTGCTGGGCTAAGCCACAGGGCGGGCCTTGAGCCTAGCCGAATAGACTTTTTTTTTTACTTTTTTTGTTTTATTTGTTTTTTGAAAATTTTTATTTCTTTTCTAAGTAAAAGTGTAAAACTAAAATATTTAACTTTCCTTTGAACTTTGTGAACTATTTGAAAAATTAAGAAATGAGAAATCTGAGTTATCTAGCACATAAATGAAAAAAAAAATAACTAACCAAAATGAAATAAGAATGATGAAATAACAAATTGGAAGAAAAATAGGAATTTTATTTCATTTAAATTTGAATGATACAAATTACAAATACAATGATTGGATCATTGGATACTTGGATGAATAAAATATGAAAATGGAATAAATTAATAAAATATAAAAAATACAATATAGTTACAAATTGAAATTACAAAATTACATTGTTAAAATTTTTAAAAATATCAAATAAGTTATTTAAAATTAAAAAAATTACAATAATTTGAAAAAAATAAAAAAAAATTATGTACAACTACTCAACTTCATGAATCATGACTTTCATCATCTGCTTCAGGTGAAATATCTGGTGTAGTATCATGCCCTCCTTTGTCTTGTAATCTATCTTTTGCATCTAGCCAATCCTTAAAGCACACACACATCTCTATACTTTCATCGTTCATGCAACTTCTCTTGTCATCCAACACCTTGGTACCTACACTAAAACATGATTCTGATGAAATTGTAGACACCAGAGGGGTTAGTAAATCACGTGCCATGGTGGCAAGAACTGGATAATTTTTTTAATGTTCACTCCACCAGGCTAAAATATCAAAATTATTTGTTCCATCACCTAAACTAGAAAAATTTGCTTGTAAATAAAAATTAAGTTCAGTAAATGAACTTGTTGTAGAAATAGTAGTTTTTTGCCTTTTACTTATTAAATAAAAAAGTTTTTCTCTTCTACTACTCGGCTCAAGATCAGAAGTAGAAGATGTTGTACAAATTGTAGGAATATTTCCTACCGTTTGAGATTCATATAAACTGTACATTTCAAATAACAAATTATTAATTTCTTTTTTTTATTTCCAATTTCAATATTCATATTTTCACAATATGATTCAAGCAAAATATCTAAACCATCTCTCCTAATCCTAGGTAAACAATAAAGGGGAGAAATGTTCTCCCAATATTTTTTATATTTATTTCCATTAATTCAACAATACATTGAAATTGTGAATTATTTCTATATTGTGAAAAACAATCACTAATTACCTTTAATTGATAAAGTAAATTACAACTGGTTGGACAATAAATACCTGATAATTCATTAGTTACATCATAAAAATGTTTTAAAAAATCTCTTATACAAACTACCATTTCCCAATCTTCCTCAAATATAATATCATTAGGCATTTTTGCATTATAAAAATCAATAAGAATTTGTTTATGAGAAATACAACTTTCTAACCAAGCATAGGTAGAATTCCATCTATATTTTACATCTAATATAAAATATTTATACTTTAAAGCATAATTTTGACATAAATATTTAAATTCTTAATTTTCTTGCCCCTGAACTTTTAATATATATAATACAATTTCTAATTTCAGAAATATGAGTAGAAATAATATTGAAAGCATCTTGATACATAAATTTAAGATGCGACATGCACATCTTATATGAAATAATTTACCATTTAAACATGGTTTTAATTGAGATTTTAAAATATTTATTGTAGAATCATTATTGTTGGCATTATCAAAACTAATATAAAATAATTTATTTTCCAATCCAAAAGCATGAAAAGTATTTAAAATACTTGTAGCAATAGTTGAGCCCGTGGTCGTTCAAGCCTATTTAAACTTAAAATTCTTTTATTAAAAAGTCAATTTTCATCAATAAAATGGCCAATAACACAAATATAACTTATGTTAAATTTAAATGTCCAAACATAATAAGTAATTGCACCTTTAGAATTAAGATTTGGTAACAAAGAAATTAAATTTTGTTTATATGAATAAAAAATTTTTAAAGCATCCGATCTAATAGTTTTCCTAGAAACTTTTTTATATTGTAGATTTACATAATTACGCAACCATATTTCAAGCTTAAGATCTTCAGCTAATATAAATGGTCGTTCTACATGTACAATATGCTTTGCTAATTCTTGTCTCAATTTTTTCTTGTGAATATTTAAATGTACCAAAACTCCCCCTCCCAATTTATATTTATGTTGTTTCTCTCCCTTCTTCTTCCTTCTCATGTGTGAGCAAATGTCTGCTCAAATGACTTGTACCACCCTTGCTACAATAACTAAAGTCTTTTCTACATTTTTTGCAAACTGCTCTTTTTCCCTTCCCCTCAATATCCTATACTTCAAAAATTTTCTAAACCGGACTACTCAACTTAGAAGTCCTCCTTTTTGTCTTAGTATCAGTACCAGGGGTGAAAGTTTCACTTTCATCAATATCAATAGCATCAGTGCTAACACTATCATGATGCGATTGAATATCGCCAATAATGGACATGTTGGGGAATCGGATTTCGGAAGAGCCGGCCTTTTTTTTTAATTCTAAAAAGATAAAAATTAATTTAATTGGACTTACTCAGATTGCCGGTTCAAAATCCCAACTTGATTTCAACGGTTAAAGCCTTTCAACGTCCAAGCCTTCCAAATTGAGATACATGAGCTGGTTGAGCAAGCCTTCTTCTTGTTGAAAGTTGAAACTTCAATAAAGTTGAGACTTGAGAACTGGAGAAGCAGGCAATTAGCCAATCAGAATTACTCAGATTGCATAGAATTGAGAACGTATGAGTATGAGAGAGAGAGAGAGGGAAAGAGATTGAATTGGTGTGATGAGATTGGTGGAGGATAGGGATATTTATAGAAATTGAACATAATTCAATTGCCCAAAATACCCTAAAAACTAATTGTTTTTTAGTTGTTGGGAGGGGTATTTTGGTCATTATAAAATTATTTATAACTTTACCCAAAAAGCCCCCCTAAGCTAGTTGTTATATAGCTGTTGGGGGGTATTTATGTAAAAAACCCCCCAAAAGCTGAAACTAGCCATTGGGGGGGGATAGCTAGTTTTCGGACGGGCCATGCTGGATGTCGAGCCGTGGGCGGCCTGACCCGATTTACACCTCTACCCATCCCCAACGGGAAATGGGTGCCTTGCCCCGAAATTGCCCTGCCACTAGGATCGGGGCGGGAATGAAGTAGAGTGTCTTGACTTACAACTATGGGACCGAGGGACAAGGTTGGGTGCCCCATCCCATACATCACAAGGACCCCTGTTAGGCTGGGCCAGGCCAGGCGAGGCGAGCCCATAAGGTGAAAAAGGTTGAAGTAAATGAAGAAATGGCGATGATGTTATCATTAGAATGATTCTCAATTCACAAACATATATGTGTGTGTGAAGCATTAACACATTGAATGATATGTTGACCCAACTTATGATGAATCGCTTATAAATTGGGGTGCAAGTTGCATTGAGCTGCCCAACCCATATGTTGAACCCAACTTATGATGAATCGAGTTTGCCCTTGGACTCATATGTTGGGTTGAGCTGCCCAACCCAATTTATAAGCGATCTGTCCAAGGGCAAACTCGATTGGACAAACCAAGCCCATCCAGTACAGAAATTTGTTGCCCTCGGATAGAATCTTGTTCAGGCCTGGATTAGTCAATCCCCACGCTAAAATTTAACATAAATGTACATGCTTATATACACTTGTATGTATATATCACGTGCCTATATGTGCGCATGTATCTATGTATATTGTTGGGCTGGGCTTGGGTTCGGAACTTCGGATAAATTTGGGGTGAATTCAGGTCTGACTCGAATTTTCTAAGGCCCAGCCCCAAAATTAAGAAAGTCTGAACTTTTGAGTCAGGCCCAACGTGATGACCAAAAATTTGAGTCCAATTCATATAAAATTACAGGCTGGGTTGGTTTAATTGAGTTGGGCTGGGCTCGTCCGACTTACACGCCTAGTTGTAAAAATATTTATTAACGGTTCTTATGACTCAGCTTGGAAGGAATAAACCTTACATTTTGTATTATTTTATATATATATTTATACTGTACATATTTATATCTGTACTACTTCCAAACTGATCCTATGCAACAAAGTATTTATTCATGGCTTCTTTATCGCAACATGTTTTTGACAGCAGTATATCGGCTGTGTGAGGCTCCTATCTACGCATTCAGATTTTTTTCCTAAAAATCCAAAAAGTATGCATCTACACGGATGCCCAATCGATTGTTAACTTGCTACAGAATTACAGAAAACTTGTAATACAATGAACTGGATTCACCAGGCGCTCAAGATGGTGGTGCGACTTGGGCGGGCCCAATCCGAGCCCAGACTGGTCTTAGTCTGTGTAATTTTCCATGATGGGTTTGGATTTTCAGTACTTCAGTTGGGCCTGAGCCCAAATCCCATGCATTCATTTTTTATTGTTTTTTGAAGCTTAGCCTTTAGCCAGCCTAGGCCCAGTTCGACCTTAGACAAACCAGAGCCGGGTTTGACTATACAATCACATTTAGGCCCTGTTTGTTTTTCGGTAAATTATTTATATGGGTAAAAACAATTACTTGGGTAAACACTTACCCAGGCAAGGGTATTTATCCATATTCTTTTATTTTCCAGGTAAATAAGGCAATGGCCATTTTATCCATAAAAATCCATTATAAAATGGGCATTTTTTGTTTCATTCAAGTGTTGTCAACTTTCCCCCAGGTGGTAAAGTTATTTACCCCACCTGGGAGATGGGTGATACCTAGGAAAATAAACTTTCCCCCAGGTGGTAAAGTTCTTTTATTTTTTCAAATCTAGTTCAGAGGGGCCGATCTAAGCCCGGTCTACCCCTGAACTATTCACCAACCCGAAACACTCACTGTAGGGGCATATTAAAAAGGCTCCGATACGGACCAATACATAATAATATTTTAAACCTTGATACACATATGTAGATACATATACATACATACATATAAAGATACACACATGCATGTTCTGCATATATATAAAATATATAAATTTTTTATTTAAAGATTTAAATTAATTATACTAAATAGGTTTATGCAACTCGTTTTATACATCGAGTCCGCTTAAGTTCGATTTACTAACCTGTGCCCAATCAAGAGTATATCAAATTTAATTTCACGCTATGTCCAGGATGGACAGATTGGGCTCAACCTCGGGCTCATTCTGATTCGAGCCTTAAGCTCAATTATTAGACTTGGGCCTGCATTGAGCTCGAAGCCTGCCCACATTGCACCCTTAGCTGAACGCCCAAGCACAAGCAGCAAACCTTAGTTAAAAGACGAACTTAGCGAAAAGTTCCCTTTCGGTAAAAATTACACAATAAAAGCAGATCAGCAGGTACGGTGGTTCACATCGGGAAATGGTAAAGTTTCTTGAGTACTTTTTACCAGAAGAAGAAAGAAAAAGTTGTTTGAGTACTCTACAAATGAAAGCTTGTTGATGTGCATGGCAGGATTAACAAACCTATTCCATGATTTTTGAAACATTGTTGACCTAGATGGTTAGACTGTTCGCTCTATATATTTATATTTGTACTCCTAAATGGAGCTTTAGACTCAGTTTGGAAGGAATATAAATACAAATATATAAAACGCAAAACCTTATATTTTGTATTATTTTACATGTATTTATACATATTTGTATTTGTATTCTTTCGAAACTAAGCCTTAATTCTTTAAATTGTAGCAAACCATCCGTTCAAACTGGATAATCGAACCGCTGATCTAAAAACCCGTGGCCAAAGCAATTCCAATTTCAGATTAATTTTTAGAATATTGAAACGTATGCTAATCCTGTGGTCACGATTCAGAACCTCGTTTCGTAATGCCAAGTCAATTTCTTAGGGGTTTAGTATAAAGAGCCTTTCTGACCCCCTGTCCGGCTGTCTCCAGTTTTTGACTGCGAGCCCCACCACCTGCCCCTTCCTATAGCTGAGTCGAGTGCCTTTCCTAATTCCTATCTCATGTCCCAACTTGCAACAGGGTCCAAAAGAGGAAGAAGACAATGTAACCAACTTAAGCTGTCAGGGAAGCATGGAAGAATAATGTGTTTGGATTGGGTATCATGTCAGCAATTGATTGTTTTCTAGTAAAGCCCAGATATCTAATCCATCATTTCTATCCCCACTGAAGTAAATATAGAACCAATCTAGTAATCTTTCTGGAGTTACTGTTGTGAAATCTATAGAAATGGTTTTCTTTGACAGTCCACAGTTTTTTGATGGCATGTAATTGAGTCTGAGTGATCACTTATTGCTGCCACTCTTCTGGTAGATGGGGATCTTGCATTATGATCCATTCAGAAGCGTAACGGAATGGTGATTTTGATGCTTAGGAATGGTACAGTAATAATGATACTCGCTCATGGTAAATTCAATTTCAAGACCTAGAATGAACTGGATTATGAAGCAAGTTGACCAGGACCAGTGGGCCCTTACTTAGCTAGGTATCTGGACAAGGGCTGTCAATGGACCAGATATTGGTCCAACCAACATGAATTCCATTATAGATGGACCGTCCAACCGTTTCAAATTGGTTTTAATTTAGATTGCGTCGAATCCAAAGATGGTCTATTCGCAACCTTGTTATTTATCTTTTGTCAATGAATTAGATATTGGTATAACCTAAATACTTCATACCATTAAATCAGGACTGGTTCAATTCAATATGTCTTATTGGACCCTCCAACCTGCTCAAATTGGTTATGATTCAAATGGAATCCAGCCCAAACCCAATTCATTGACACCCCAAATATAAGTTTTTGCGCCCTTGCAAATTGAGCCTTAGGCTGTGTTTGATTGCAATGCAAATAAATTTGCACTGATGCAAAACTATAACAACACAAATGAAGTAAATTAAGACATGAAACAGAATAAAGTAAAACACAAAACAAAATTAAACAAAAGTTTACATTTTTTTCATTTGCACTTCCATACATTTGTACTAATACAAATAAAATTGCACAGCAACCAAACACAAAGTAAAGATAAAGCCTGAAACAAAGTATAACCAGAAGCAAAAGTGAATCAGATTTTTCTGAATTCACAATAACCCAGGCTTTACTTCAGAATACTGGTAACAATGTAGACAATGAGTCTCTTACATTCTTCTTCCTTTTCATTTGTGTTCAACTGGAATTCCAAGAAATACAGAGCGAGTATGTTTGCAGTCCAACCTACTGGGAGTTGAATGTACCAAGCCTCATGTTCTGAGGTATTAACTATGAGTTCGGCTTCCGTCACTGCAATGCCCGTTTGAACAACTTTTACAGCCTTGCATTGGAAATATGTCTATACTTGTATATTTTATTTCATGAAAAAATATTCTCAATGCAAAGTTGCAAGAGGCTGTTCGAAGGTGTAAGCTTCGACTTAGCCGAGGCCAAACTCATTAACTATTGAGTAAGTCAAGGGAAGCAATCCGTGATTCTTCCAACCAAACTGCCCGTCATCAGCTCAGCTCAATGTCCAGAGTTTTCAGAGTTGAGTCATGGTTATATGGCCCAGATATCCATCCCAGCCCACCTTTTGTATCAATAAATAATGGCCAAATATTAATCAGATTAAAAATTTAGTATATGTTTTCCATTGATACTGCAGATACAGTACTGTTTTCTGTTGATGTATGGATTGAAAACATCATTTTATGAGAAAATTGTCATTTTTTTTTGTTTGAAACCGTTGCTGTCAGATAAGTTGCCTGGAGCAACAATAAAGATTCTATTTGATACCAATGTTCTAAGAAACATTTTCAGTATTGGTATCCATTGTTCAGTGCTATATCACTGTCACCTCACATCCCTATTGGCAGCAACGAGCTGCAGCCCCAGGAAACACCAAATTCGATGTTGCTCCAAGCTATGCCTTCTCAATTTCCAAAGCGTGACTTGAAGCACCGTTTTTTATGAAAAAACAGTTCCAAACAAATGTCCATTTCCTGAAACACCAGTTTTTCCGATGTAGTGTTAATGTAACACCGTTTTCTAGAGCAAGGGCAACGATGCCAAGGAGACCGCCTAATTAACTGAAATTGGTAGCTGTTTTGGAAGCTGTGGGATCAATCATCTTGCTCCACGTCATCAATGAAGTGCATATGTGGCTGGGGTGGAGCAAAATGATTGGTCTAATAACCCGTAAAACAGATATCGAGTTCAGCTAATTAATCCATTCTTGTAGATTAACTACTAGATCGAACAGCCTGACATCCATCATACTAGTGAACCGCATATCGCCACGACCCACCGTTTTCTTTCTTTCTTTTTATAGGTGGCATCTTTGTGACCACCCATTTTTAGGCCGTGTTTGGGTTGAAGGAAAGTGCAGAGAAAGATAGAAAAACCTATGTACACATTTTTCTACCTTTTACTTCAAACCAAACACAGCCTTAGAATTACCAGCCATTGTTTTTATTCCATAATACGAGAGATTGTAGTAATTGGCAGTACCAGATCATTCTGTCTCCCTTTCTTTTCTTAGCTTTTCTTTCAAACCAAACACAGCCTTAGAATTACCAGCCATTGTTTTTATTCCATAATACGAGAGATTGTAGTAATTGGCAGTACCAGATCATTCTGTCTCCCTTTCTTTTCTTAGCTTTTCTTTCAAACCAAACACAGCCTTGTGGTTACCTGCCGTTGTTTTTCTTTGAGAGATTGTTGCAGCAATTGGTAGTACCAGATCATTCTGTCCCACCGGTTTCGAAGGGGACCATTTTTCAATATTTACACATTGTCTGGCAATTCTTTATTCCCTTGCAATTGATTAATCAGCTGACGAGACATTCTTTAAATTAAAACACATTGGAAATGCTAATTGATGCTTGTATGATGAAAAGGACTTGGTCAAATATCATTAATTAAGAGCTTTGCTTTTAGTTTCTACAACCCAAACAGCACTTTTCAATAGAGTAATAATATTTGTAGAGATTGGTGAATCTGATGTTGATATCAGCCCCACCCTAGAAAAAAGTCTTCAACAACCTCTTAGGGTTAGGTTACTTTTCCCCCTTATTATGAATTGTTCCCACTACTAAATAGATTCCGTAGATGTGTTCACAGAGATGATGAAATACGAAAGCACCAGTGGGGACCTCAAAAGAAATACTCCTCCTATAGTGGGGTTTCTTTGTTGTTTCCCTGGTGGTATCTTTAGGGTGTAGGTTGGGTCAAAGCTGGGCCATCATAGCCCACCCACCCTGAACCAAATTGTAGGCCTAGGTACCATACTCATAGGCCAACATGGTTCTATTCTTAATGAAGTCTTGGTAGCTTCAAAAAGGACAACTTAGATTGAGTGTGTTTGGACTGGACATACCCCCAAGGACAGCACTTCTTTGAACAACTCAGAATGTTTTTCAAAAACCATTCAACTCAGGCATTAATTGTGCAATATGGATCTTGTGTAACCAAACAACTAGGTTGATTTAACAGATCAAGGGGCTATCTTTATTCTGAATCTACAGGGCCCACATTTGCTATGTGGGGCCCCACAACTTTACAATGTTGGATATTCAGAAGATCAGGACGGTGGACACACCATTGGATAAGTTCAAGTAAACAGAGCCTACACCAAAAATTCAATATGATCAACTGACTTCAGACCATCTGGGGTTCCCGCTAAGCTGCCTAGCCTAGGTCAGCAGCCCCTTGAGCCAAAGAGAGGAGATAAAAAGTGTGCAATTCATATCTTGTTGTGGTAACCAAAATAGCCAGCCACTGAGCACTTTAGGCCATCCATCTAACACTTGCTTTTTCAGAGCTTTCACTTTTCACAGACTTTTGGTAAAGCTCTTCTCCATTGCTCAAACTGTTTGTAGTAAATTCACAATCGGGTTCATGTTCTAAAGCTGATTTTTGGACTTGTTAATCTCCATGGCGGCATCCACTTAATGATGGGTTTCAAGCGTGGGACACGTTCAAAAATACAAATTTCCCTTTATGAAACAATTTTTAATTACTAATATTCCCCATTGTGAGTGTGATCTTCAAGTTTATTATTGTTATCACTTTATTAGTAAAAAGATAGCTTCCAGTCTACCATATTAATTATTTGGTTTACCTTTTATATACACCAATGGCATCAAATCATTTCTGTTTAACGTACAGTAAAGAGGAATCATTGCTTTAGAAAAGAAGACTAGTTAGTAAAGAGTTAGAAATCATGTACATGGTGTATCCACCACAACACAAAGGGTTCAAATGCATTATATATATTAGTATGGGCCCATTCTATTAGATAAATGGGTATTATTAATCACAAATCTTAAATATCTTAATCAAATATAAAATCTGACTTAAATCAATCAAATGAATAGTTTGTCCCAAACAAAAATACACAGGGCTGTTTGGTACCATCGGTGTACCGGTACCGCCATGCGTTTTGAGTAAAACAGTCAAATTTTCTGTTTGATTAGAGACTGTTTTGAGTTAAAAAAGAATCATAAAATACTTCAAATGAAAATCCATGCATGTCAAGAGGTGTTTCAAGAAACAATCAGTTATGTTTCTTATTCAAAAGCAAGGTCTTAATATTTAAGTTCAAACTTCAAAGAGTGGCATTTGTGTTTATAAAAAGTATTTCAACTCAAAGTTAAGAATGGCAATGGGGCAGTTCAGTGCAGGGATAAAAATTACCTTCCATATATCCCCAATCCCCGATGATGATGGATTCTCTATGGGAACCTGATGATGCGCAATCTGGTTGCTTCCTACTGGAAGGTAGTTCAGATGTCGAACTGCTACATAGCTAGGTCGGACTACAAGTCAAGAAGATCAGAGCTCTCAAGGTACTTTATCCGGTGTGGGCACTCTGATACTTAAGTCAATGAGTTGGGATTGTAGAGAGTTGATTGCTTGAGAATAATGGTATTGAGAATTATATCATGCATAACTTGTTAAGCTAGAGGCAAAGCCTTTATATAGGCGAGCTGCCATGGGCCTTACGATGCGTGTTTGAGATCACCTGCCCATCTAACTTGGAGTTAGTTCCACACCCGAATATGGACTCCGAGTATGCTGATAAGGCTTATCCAGTTTTGTCCGATTTGGGTAAGATGAAGATAAGATTCGTTGGCGTGCGACGTGATCTCGAGGAGATCGAAGACAGCTGGCTCGCTTCTAGAAAGAGGCTTCATGGCACCTCGTTAGGTCGGTGAGTGTGGCGAGCTGCTCAGGCCCTGGTCTTGGCTGAGTGACCCGAGGTGCCTGAGGTGACTAGAACTGCTGAGGTGTCCGAGGATGCTAAAGTGTCACCAAGTCATTGCGTCGCTCCTCGTATCATCGCATCATTGGACATGTCAAATTATCCCTCATCAATTGCCCCCCATTCCCGAGCTCAATGTAGCCAACTTAGGGCGGGAGTCTCAATGAGCTAAATAGATTTGGCCTGGTCTTTGGTTTAGCTAAGGTCCAACCAACGATTCGAACCTGATCAACTCAATCGGCTCAACCATAAGGGGTGAGGTTGCGTCTTGGGCGCACACAGACGCTATGCGAACTATAAATTCTGTGGACGTAAAAAACATGCTCAACCGAATTCAGCCTTGGAATACGTACAGTCACACCCCTGGGAAGCGTTGGATCCGTTCGATCTAGACCATCCGTGGTTGGTTAAGGTGGCTACAAATAGGGCCCTTGGGACCCATTTACTTCATCCCATTTTGAGTGATGGTGCGTTTGGAGGTCGTAGGGCATATCGTCGATGTCTTTAGCTTGGTCAATGAGGTCAGTCTTTCTTTCTTCTAGGTAAGTTGTCTTCTTTTGCTCATTTCATTTCCTTCAATTTTCCTTCCTTTCATTATGTTGAGTAGTGAGTCTAGTGGGGAGAGGGTTCAGTGCTGTTTGGCCGAGGAGGGTACCTCAGTCCAAGACCGATGAGGTTCCCATAAAAAGGCATCGTCTTCCCACCGGCCATCTAGGCCCAGAGTGCCAAACCACTTCGGTCCCACTTAGCTATCTACCGAGGAAATCCAAAATCTAGCAGCTCGGTATAGGTTCCCAGACCATTACATCTATTCTCTTGCCACTGATGGTTTTCCTTGGAAGCATGATGAGGATGAGGTGGTTGTCTTCGAGGTGCTAAAATATTACAATGTCAGCCTCGATCAACTACCCTCAAACTTTATCCGTACCCTAGTCAGTATAATTTCTCTTTTCTTTAGCCTTGGCCTTCCCCTTGACATCAAGACCTTTGTTGGAGTCTACCAAATCAAACAAAATTCTGTTAGCACATCGGGCAAGGTTAGTTATTACTTGTCTTACTGGCTTGGGCTTCCCATCCAAAGTCCCAGCCTAGAAGAGCAAATATTTATTCCTTGCGTTGTCAAGTGGGTGGCCCTTCCCGACAAACTAGAGAAAGGGAGTGAAGGACGTCGAGGAGGAGTTGAGCGAGCATGTGCAAGCTAGGATGCGGAATCTGGTAGACCATGAGCTGGATCTGAAGGACTTATTAACCAAGGAGAATCTAATCCAAGCCGGGCATAGTCCTCTAGGTAGGTCATCATCCTAGGTTCGGATGTTTGCTTTCTTTCCTTCACATTAATTTGACTAACTCTTGAACTTCTCATGCAGGTGACATGTCGAGCATCTACTTCAGGGTTCCTCCAGATTATGAGGAAGAGGAAGAAGAGGAAGGTGTCTCACAAGGACGCTCCTCAGGCATCTTCTCTAGAGCCCGCTATGCCAACTACTGCCGATCAAGTCCTAGTGGTCGACCTAATCAAGGAAGATCTACTGTAAGGATCTTCCCGATCTCCTCATCTACTACCCTCCACCTTTCGGGGGTGAAGTTCCTTTTTCTTATCCTGACTGGCCTGACTAAAAGGGTGCACATTAAGTTTATAAGTAATTACTGATGGGTCTATGCCAAGCATTTATGCTTCCAACCATGCAAAAACATCTAAATTTTGAAGTAAAAAATTTACTAGTTGCCACCGAAGTGGTTTTGGCAGGCGAGATCCGATCTAGACCATCTTCTCAGGCTCAGTATCGGAGACTAGGACCAAGAAAGTGTCCTCCATCGGCCGAGCTCGCTCATCTATGTTCTCGGTGGGTGGCTCCAGGTTGACATCGTCCGCAAGCTTCCCCTTGCCCGTCAATAACGCGACATAGCACTTATGCAACTCTAGTTGGTTCACCTCATACGACCCTTACACTGTACCTTGTCCAAAACTTCATTGAGAGGTAGTAGGTTGACACCACCATGTGAAGTGCATGTAGGATGGCTCAACCTAGGATTGTGTTATAGGGGACGAGGTCATGACCACTAGGAAGGTGTGCTCAAAGTGGACCGAGTTGGGCTCTAAGCCTGATGCAACTAGCACCTTGATACGGCCCAAGGGCTTCACCACATTGAAGCCAACAAGTGGAACATCTACTGGCTACAAGTCCTTCCTTTCTAGCTACATCTTCTTGAAGGCCTTTAGGCTTCGATGAGTTCTCGCCTTCGTGCTCAAGCTCCCAGACCAAGTTCCTCCCCGCCATGTTGGTATAACCTACCACTACAGAACCTCTAGTGATCATATTGATCACCCCATGAAAAGGCCTCTCTGGTGGTGGTGGATTCCTAGATAGTTAATCCAAATCCCGGTTCATGCTCGACTCTAGCATTGATCTTGGTTGGTCGGCAAGTTAGCTTCTGTCATCGTGCTTGATGAATTGCTTCAGGTAGCCATGATAGATCAGCTCCTCGATCTCATCCTTTAGGTTTCTACCACTCTTTGTGTCATGGCCTATGTCACAATGGAAGTGACAGTACTTGTTAGGATTGTGATTGGTAGGGACGCCTCTCTTTTTGGGTGGCCATCTCATGTACTCGACCATCTTTATCTACATTAAGATTTTGCCCCCTTTTGCATTCAAGGTGGTGTAGTTCCTGCTCTGGACTAGAGGAATTCTGGATCGCCAGCCTGATTTAGAACTCTAATGTGGAGACCTACTCCTTCTTCTTGGTGATCTGCTTCTCCTGTTACGGGGTAACTGGCTTCTCTTCAATCACTTGGTCTTACGCCACTGCTTGCTGCTCCCCACTTCTTCTTCTACTCACCTCTTCTTCCTAGACAGCTTTAACCGGGATCCTAGTGCCTCCTTCACCTTTGTAAACTTGTCAACCTAGTGGAGGAACTCCTCCATAGTGGATGGAGGTTTCAACTCTACTTCCCAGCACAAATTAGGGTGGCAGACACCATTGACCGCTGCGGTGAGTTCTATTATGAGATTGAGGTTGGGAACTTGGAGGAGCTCCAAGTTGAATCTCTTGATGTAATTTCGGAGCATCACGTTTGGTCACTGGACGACGTTTAGTAGGCAGGTTGTAGACTTAGGGTACCTCTTGTTGGTGGCAAAGTGTGTGGTGAAGAGGTCTACAAACTAATTTCAACACTTTATCGAGCCCGCAACCAATCCCAAGTACAACATCCGAGTTGTACCTCAAAAAGTCATCAGGAAGGTCATGCAGAGGCTTGCATCATTTGCCCCATGAAGTTTTATTAGGGCCTGAAAGTTGTCAATGTGGTCTATGGGATCCGTTGTGTCATCATACGACTCTAGGCTCGAGGCTTTGAAGTCCTTAAGCCGTAGGGCCGTAAGGATCTCTAGTGCTAGTGGAGAGGTGTGGGTCACCTATGGTGCTGCTGTCTGCGCAATGACCTGGCTGACCTCCCCTTTCCTATCAGCCTCCTCGTTGTTAGTGGGAGCGAGGTGGCTTCTCCCAGTGTGGCAACATACATGTCGATGATGTCTTCTCTTCGACACCTCGGTCATGCTATTGCCTTCTGTGTTGATGGGTGCCATGGCTTTGCTATGTTCTTTGATTGGGACCTAGTTCCGGTTGTCAGTGGGACAAGGTGCATCTAGGACCTGGTCTTGGTTTACATGGCCGAGTTGTTGGTCGCTTGGCTGCTGATGTTGTTGTTATTGCTGCTACTGCTTTGGTTGCTGCATCAAGGCAGCAAACCTTTCCTCCCACATCCGCATCTAGAGATTCATACCACAAATGTACTACACTAATTTGTAGAACTGGCGCACATCAATCTTGGCGGGAACCAAAGATGGCTCAACCGAAGGGAGAAGCACATTCACCTGGTGCAGAGGGAAGGCTGGGTTTGGCACTGTTGGCATGCTGGGTAGAGTTAAGGGCACTATGAACTACCCAATTGTCACAGAAGGGACTTTAGGGTGTCTTGCGGATTATTCTTGCCCCCCTGTGACCTGGTTGTTGATGTTGGCGGGCAGGTTGTTGCTTAAGAATGCCATTGAATCAATGAAAATAAGAGAGCAAGGTGACTACGACATTTGTTGTGTGTTCCCACAAATAGTGCCAATTAATGATACGTGATTCGATCGCTCCTTGCTGGAAGGCAGCTCAAACGTCAGACTGCTACATAGCCAGGTTGAACTACAAGGCAAGAAGATCAGAGATTATGAGGTACTTTACCCGGTGTAGGCACTCTGATGCCTTTCTCAGTGAGTTGGGATTATAGAGAGCTGATTGCTTGATAATAATGGTATGCGAGAGCTAAATCGCGTGTACCCTGTGAGGCTGAAGGCAAAGACTTCATATAGGTGAGTTGCCATGGACCTCATGATATGTGTTCGGGATCACCGACCCGTCTAACCTGGAGTCAATTCCGCACCTGAAGATGGACTCCGAGTAAGCGAATAAGGCCTTTCCAAGTCTGTATGATTTGGGCAGGATGAAGATAAGATTTGTTGGCATGCAACGTGATCTCAAGGAGATCGGAGGTAGCTAGCTCGCTTCCAGAAAGAGGCTACATGTCACCTTGGCGGGTTGTTGAGTGTGGTGAGCTACTTGGGCCTTGGTCTTGGTTGAGTGACCCGAGGTGCCCGAGGTGACTAGGACTACTGAGGTGTTCGAGGATGCCGAAGTGTCACCAAGTCATTGCATTTCTCTACGTGTCATCACGTCATTGGATGGACCAAATTATCCCTCATCAGAACCAAATCCTCGAATTTTTTAATACTAAACATAATATAAGAAAGGTTTAAAATTTCGTAACGTATCTGTTTGTATCAACCGGTACGTTGCATTTCGTTGATGATTTATATCGGTCCTATATGGG